>NC_041219.1:40489314-40565123 GCF_002837175.3 Physeter macrocephalus | reverse complement strand
TGATTGAACTTTGAGTAATAGAGGAAAATTCATATTTATGGTCAGGGTCAGAGCAGGTATTGTTAATTGGTTGGGTGAGGGGATCTCATCTAGTAATATCAGTAGTGGCCTGAACATGACTATAATTTTCCTTTTAAGATAAATTTCCTAAGAGTCAACCAATTAGAGCTTGGAGTGGATAAATCCAGTCAAGTAACCCAGAAGTACTAGACATAGGTAATTGGCCACAAACCCAACAATTGGACGGATTTTTAAAACTAGCACATAGGATCATGCCTATGATAGAAAAACATTTGATTCATATGCAAAGGTCCAAGAAGTCGAGAAAACATTATAGATGAGCATATGAGTCAGGTCCAGAATCTTGGGTAAGCTCTCTACTTCTGATGTTGTCTTTTTCTCATCCTGGTGTGGGTGTAGCTTCTCCTCTGTTTGAGCGTTGTTTTAAGGTGATTTTGAGGTCACCAGTCCTCTCTATAGGCCAGTCCAGTGCAGGGGCCCTTTGTGAGTGGAAATTAATCCAAGAGTGAATTCCCTTTAGTTTTACTGTGTATGAGCTAGTTAAGAGTACCTGATAAGGGTCCTTCCATCCAGTTTGGAGATAGTCCTTTAAAGTATGTCTTTTCCAGTATATATAATCCCCTGGTTGTAGGTCGTGGGCCATCTGATCTTCATCCAAAGATAGATTACTGAGATAAGCTTTAGAAACAAACTTAGAGTGTCCTTTAATAATGCAATTAAACTTTTTAGCAATATAACATAACAGCAAGGAACTATCTGGGAAGTGAGTCTTGGTAAACACAGACCTTAATTAACAAAACTAGAATTTAATATTCAGTAAAACATAATTTTTTTACTTCACTGTGAGGGCATTAACCCTGCAGCCAGGGAAGGCTTTATCCCATCAAATAAAAAATGAGGTTTGTCATGGAGCCGGAAAAAGCCAAGCAGCTGTCTTGGATTTTCCATAGCCCTGTTTGATTGACAGCTAATGTTTACCCATTTTAAATTCCCTGATTTAGGAGTAGACTGTTGTCATGTTTTAAGGACATCAGGATGGCAAAAGTCTGACACTGAGGGGTTAATTTTTGTAGAAGCAGAATGAACTTTACCTACATGTGCCATAATCTTCATAGATCATTGTGAAATAATACTTATTTACTTTACCAAAGTAACAAAAGATTTTAAAAGCAAATGTAAATCACTTAAAGGCAAAGAAATTTACATAGTCTGTTATTGAAGCAGCATTCCAAGAAAAGTCTGTTCTCTTAACAGAGAGGGAGAACCAAATTTCAGACTGGTCTCAATAAACTTGGCCTGATGATTTATATAACTGTAATTGATCATATAGGCTTTTTGCTTGCTGAAACTTTTATAAGGAATCTCAGACTGAACTTTTAAAAGACCTCTCAGGAAAGTCACACTAAGGGCTTGTCACAGATTTCGCTTACCAGATCTAGGTGAATTCCTCCCTTTTCAAGGTCTCAAAAATACCTTGAGATTTCTGTACCTGTTAGTGAGGTAGCCTTCCTAATTTGTCTGATAAAGGTGCTGGGGACCTAAGAGTTTCCAATCTCTGGAGGGAGTAGATAGAGAGAAAAGATAAATGTTTTAATTTTACCCATAGGTGTAAATTACCAAGTTGCTGTAAACCATAAGTAGCTTGAGGAGAAGAGCTTCTTTATATCCAGTTTAGCATTATGGTCTGAAAGTCAGAAACTTGTATTTATCCAAAAGTCCTTTTTATAAATCTTGAAGAGGAAGCATTTTTGCAAAGGCATCAGAGTGAAACTGTAAGTGTCTATAATGACAAAAGACTTAAGGCAAGTTTAAAATCTGATTACAATGTAATTAACAAGGTAACTTGGTTACTGTTGTAACATATGACACTTAAGATAATAACTAGAATTATGACTGATAACATTTTATCAGGACATATTAGAATTTTTTTTTGAAACTCCATATAATTTCTAGAATATTTATATTAGTAACAATTATCATACAATATAACCTAAGAAGATTTATATCCCACATGCCACGGAGCAGCTGGGCCCGTGAGCCATGGCCACTGGGCCTGCGCGTCCGGGGCCTGTACATATCCCACATGCCACGGAGCAGCTGGGCCCGTGAGCCATGGCCACTGGGCCTGCGCGTCCGGAGCCTGTACTCGCAACGGGAGAGGCCACAACAGTGAGGGGCCCGCGTACCGCAAAAAAAAAAAAAAAAAAAAAAAATCAAAAGGGTTTAAAACACTCAGTCAGATAAGATGATACATCACTGTGAAACAATAGTCATTCCCTTAGCCAAAGTAACAATAAAAGATTTTAAAAGGGCCTTCCCTGGTGGCGCAGCGGTTAAGAATCTGCCTGCCAATGCAAGGGACACGGGTTCAAGCCCTGGCCTGGAAAGATCCCACATGCTGTGGAGCAACTAAGCCCGTGCGCCACAACTACTGAGCCTGAGCTCTAGAGCCCGCAAGCCACAACTACTGAGCCCACGTGCCACAACTACTGAAGCTCACACGCCTAGAGCCTGGGGTCCTCAACAAGAGAAGCCACGACAATGAGAAGCCCACACACCGCAACGAACAGTAGCCCCCGCTCACCGCAACTAGAGAAAGCCTGCGCACAGCAACGAAGGCCCAACTCAGCCAAAAATATAAATAAATAAATAAATAAATAAATGAAATTTAAAAAATAAGATTTTAAAGGCAAACATCGAACTGATCACTTAAAAGGTAAAGAAGCTTAAAATCTGTCATCCAAGGCAGCTCAACGTCTTAAGAAAATTTTTACCATGCATAAAACTCCTTTCTCAGGGTCCACTTTCCACAAACTTTTTTATCACTTTCTGTATCCATCACTTTATTTTCCCATTCAGAAACAACCACCTGTAAGTTAGACCTACCTCCTTTTCTCTTAATAAACTGCAATTCCATTCCTCATACCTTCTTTACTAAAAACATACATCCTACTTTCCTTAAGCAACCATGAACTGTCCTTTATATCAGCACTCTGTAGATTGGTAAACATACATCCAAATAATAATTTCTGAAGAATGTGCTTTCTTATAGAAAATATCTCAGTGTGGCACCAAACACATTTTTTAATAGTTCTAAACCTTTTGTTTCTCTGTAAAAGGAAGCCAGTGTTCAGTAATTAATGTTTCAATATCTTATTTTATTTGGAAATGGCTTAGTTATTTAATAAACTTCCACCTTTTAACTTAAGTTAGCACAACTCTAAATTTTCAAGTTGTCGAATATCTGGAGAGATCATTCTTAAGTAAATATTCCTAAAACATAATTTTTCCTAAAAAGTTCACCCATAGCTCTTATCTCATTTGCAATTTTTTTTCTTAAAAGTTTCTTCTTATCGAGTTATTTTCATTGCTGACAAATTTGTAACAAATATAATAAGATCTTATTTAGTTTATCTTAAACCTAGGCACAATGAAAGTATTATACTTAATGTTGATGGCTCGAAAGACATGTCTATATTAATTAGATCAAGAAACTTAAATATTAATACCAGGTATTAGGGACTTCCCTGGTGGCACAGTGATTAAGAATCCACCTTAACGGGTTTGAGCCCTGGTCCAGGAAGATCCCATATGCTGCAGAGCAACTAAGCCAGTGCGCCACAACTACTGAGCCCGCGTGCCTAGAGCCCGTGCTCCACAACAAGAGAAGCCACTGCAATGGGAAACCCGAGCACTGCAATGAACAGTAGCCCCTGCTCACCCCAAATAGAGAAAGCCTGCGCGCAGCAACGAAGACCCAACACAGCCAAAATAAATAAATAAATTTACAAAAAAAAAAATACGAGGTATTAATTTAATATTGAATATTTCCCAGTTCACGTGAACCTGAAATTTATTTAATTTTTCTTGTATTTAGAATTGTTTGATTTGTAAGCGCTTACTTTTCTTTTAAGCCAATTAAATAGAGCTCATTTACAAATTAACCTCAGCAACATTATCCAAAGACAAAAACACATACTGAGACATACACATACATCCAGACAGACAGAGATCTCATAGTTTCCACTTGAGATTTAAAATGTCTCTTTGCCGTTTTTTGTTGTTTTTCTTGGCTTGAAGTTCTACGAATTAACCCAAGGCTGAAGTCTCAGGCAAAGTGGGCTATGTTTGTAGCTCAGGGACATGATAAGAGTTAACTTCAAGCTCTGTCCTAGGCATATTTTTGTTCTCTCAGGGTCAGAATTTTGAAGAAAAGTATTTTAACAAGCTAGCTTTTTCTAATTGCGCATGCAAAAAGAATTCGTTTTGCAATTTTAAGAACGGTTTTATTTTAACCAATTTTCTCCAGAGTCTAAAAAATATTGTGGCCATACTGTCAAAAATCATCTTTCTCTTTCTGTGGTCATGGTTTCATAGCTAAAATTTAAACCAGATAGTGCTCAAATTGGCTCTGATAACAGGGGCAGACGGGCTGATAAAATGTCCCAACAGGGATTGTCCCTCTGGGGAGGTGGGGTCTTAGTTTGATCAGAAGAATCTGAGGAGTGAGGGAACTTGCAGGAGTGGAGGAAGCTTGGTTCCCCTCTTCCCCTGAGAGTTGGGAGAAGTTAGAAGAGGATCATTTAGAATGTCAGGAGAGTTTTTTTTGTTTTTGTTTTTGTTTTTTTCTGATTCCTCAGGCTTTTGATTATGGAGCCACCTAGAGCAGGATTATAATAAAAGGGGCATAAAGTCCTGAATATAAGGGAACCTCAGTCCATTTTTCCCATCCTGTGGCAATAAAGATCTAATTGTAGGAGACCCATTTTCAGGCCATTTTTCTTTGTCATTGGATCATAGCTATTGGTCGATTAGTCATTTAAAATTTTCCGTAAGGGTTCGCAGGTTGGGGTGGAACCTTAGAGGAAGCGCTTCCCATTTTGGCTCCAGCAGTTGGTAACAGACTTTAGACGTTAGGCGTTAGCGCGCTCAAATCAAAACATAAACCTTCACCTCTTCAGCTGTGTCCCCCCTTCTGCCTGGCAGAAAAATAAAGCCATCTTTCTTTTCCTCCAAAATCTCCGTCTCCGTATTTTTGTTCGGCATCGGTGCACAGGGAAGCCGATATTTCGGCAACAACTCTAGTCGGGGTGGTGTAAATAGGAATGGCCTTGGTCTTGAGGATGGGGTTGTTTGAACAAGTTAATTTTCTGATTCTGATAACACCTTTCAAGCCCCAGCTTTAATGAAAGCAGAAATACCTTTTTTTTCCATGCAATTATTTTTCTCAGAATGGGGAATGAAAGCTATCCAAGATTTCAGAAATTAGAAACTGGCTTTATTCCTTTTCAGGCTGCAGACTCACATGAGGCTTAGTTTCAGGGACGAATTCAGGAAATCTGAGAAATAGATAGTGACTTCTGCTTGCTTTGGTTTCTCAGTTTCAACTTCTGCTTCTAGCCACACCTTGTCCCCCTTTTTCAGAAGCATAATTATAGCACCAGAGATATTAACATACTCTTTTTTGGCGATCAGATCCTTTTCCAAAACTTGGCTTTGGTTCATCATTAGCCAAACCTTCACCTTGCAGTGGCGAAGCTCTACATCAAAGTCGAAATAGTAATTTCCAGGAATCCTGCAGGTCCTAGGAGGAACACAGAAGAGTCTATGAGAAACTGATACCTTAGAGGAGCATGTATCCTTCCAAAATGCACTGGTGTGATTTCACACACTGAACTTGAGATGCACTGCTCTGCAGGTTGTTCTGTCTAGACTCTAATATCTAGAGTTTCAATTCCTGTCCTAGCTCCCCTGGTGCTATCAGAGTCCTCAATACAGTGTCCCGTTGAAGGCAATACTTGCTCTATTTTTGTCTGGCATTCCTGGATGCAGATGCTGAACCTTCCCTGGAGCGAAGTCTCGAGGACTGCTATGCTATACTTAGGCCAGTACTGACCACTTCAGGACTGTTTCAGTTTTGTATTTGGTGATCCTTATTCAGAGCTTGGAAACTTGAGCTTGTTATCCACTAGCCACCCCATCCCTGCCCCCCAGGGAACTTCTTTCACTTTTATCTGAGCAAGCTATGCGTCAATCAGAATGTCAATTTTACATTAGCCTTCCTGTGGGGATGAAGATGCTACCTTGGTTAAGAGTGTAAGCTTTGGCTTTTAAAGGAAATAGTGCAGGTCATATCTCATCCCTGGTCAAGTTTCTTAACATTTGTAAGGGTCCATTTTTTTCATCATCCACAAAAGCAAGTCATGATATATACTCTCATTGGTCTGTTCTGAAAAAAAGTTAGCATTAAATATTATGTTTGCCCTTATGATTATAACTGCTGGCCTCTAAGTTTGGGACTGTGATCTATGCTCCTAATAAGATTTTAGGATAATGTCATAATAAAGAGGCAGTGTCAAATCATTTTAATGTACTTCTTCTTTTCCCCTTACTTTATGGGTCTGCAATTTACTTCATGACACTATTCTTTTTTTTTTTTTTTTTTTTTTGTGGTACACGGGCCTCTCACTGTTGTGGCCTCTCCCGTTGCAGAGCACAGGCTCCGGACGCGCAGGCTCAGCGGCCATGGCTCTTGGGCCCAGCCGCTCCGCGGCATGTGGGATCTTCCCGGACCAAGGCACGAACCCATGTCCCCTGCCTCAGCAGGCGGATTCTCAACCACTGTGCCACCAGGGAAGCCCCATGACACTATTCTTGAATCCAAGAGCCTGGGTCTCTTATTTTCAGGAAAAACAAACCTCTGAATCACGAAACCTTAGACATTTGATCCTAGGATAGGGGCCCGTGGATATTCAATGACACTAATGGCCCTATAAGAAATTTTTCAAAATATGTGAGATTCTCTGGGGAATGGGGGAGCCTTTGACTCAGTCTTACTCAGCTGCAAGCTGCAGTTTATAAAGCCTCCCCATTCTGAGTGGTTCTTAAACTTTGGCATGCATCAGATTCACACGGAGGCCTTATTAAAACACAGATTGCTCACCTCCAGAGTTTCTCATAGACTAGATCTGGGGTAGAGACTGAAATTTGATTTTATAAGAATTTCTCATGTGATGCTGGTGCTGCTGGTCTGTGGACAACACTTGGAGAACCTTGACTCTGACTCATCCACTCTGAGCCTACACGGCGAAGCAAGCAGCACACCAGGGACCCCACGTGTAACCAGTGAGAAGGATCTAGAGCATAAGCATACCCAGGGCTTACTGAGTGCCAACTTTCCCATCATATATGGACTTGGTACAGTCTTTGTGATCAAATGCACACCTTCTCATATAGTACTATGTGCTATAAGGTTCCACTAGCTCCTTTTTTTCTCTCTTAACTAGAAAGACTGTCCTGATGCGTGAGTCCACCTCTGCAACTATGAGTTTTCTTGACATCTCCACTACCCTGACTTACCCTTATGGAGCAGTGTTGCCTTAAGTAACAACCTGGGTCTGGACTTAGGTGAGATTCCATAGTCTTCATAAGACCTGTGGTTTGGGCTAACAAACACTCTGCTAAAGAAGCCCTTTGTGCAGTCCATAAGTTTCCCCAGATTCTTTCTAGTCTTACTTGCTATCAATACCATGAAGATTATGACATTTTACCCAAAGAGAAAGGGGGAGGGGAAATTAAGAGACAGAAGAAAAGGCTTTCTTACTTCTAGGACCTGGAACTCCAAGAGGCCCCAGAGGTCCAGGAGGCCCTGGAGGTCCGTAGCATCCAATTTACTCAATGAAAGTATTCGCTATCAGAATAGACATAGTGAATCTCCACACACCTAGAACAAGAAAGCAAAGAGGAGTTATGTGCTCATGCAATCTGTGTGGGTAGAATTAAAGCTTGGTCTGTCAAAATTATACATTGGCTCTGGAATCAGACATACTTGGATCCAAATGACAGCTGTGCCACTTACCAGCTAATTGAGCATGTTAAACTCTACAGTTTAGCTGGCTCTTTATTAATTCCTCTGTTCTGTTATGAACCACCAGACTGAAATCACTACTCATTTACAAATGTTATGTCACTCAATATTATTTATCTCCTTTCTTATCCATCTCTTTATCAACTGAACATAATGAACACTCAATAAATAACATTGGCCTATTATATGAATTATTATTAACAGAGGCTCCTAGGTATTGCCAATTTTGCACAGGGCACAATACAAGAAACAGTATTTTTTAAATCAAATTTCCATTTCAGTTATATAAGAGATTAGTTCTTGGCCCACAATTACAAATAAGAAAATGGAGATTCAGAAAGTTATAATGACCAATCCAAAACCAGAGAGCCAGAAAGAAAAAGGGGTAGGATCTGAATCCTAGTCTGCGCCTGGACCGTTATTTGAATGAGTTAATAAATGAATGAACGCCTATACTATATGGTCCTGCCCTTTCCCGTCCCCAGGTGCTCAGCCTTAGATCCTTTAAAAAAATGTACCCTTATATCCTTTTTGTAAACATGCCTTATATTTAAGCAAATAACAAAAAGCAGCCTGGACTGTTTGTCTTTTATTTATGTATTTTTCCTGTCCCCCAAAGCAGAAGACCCTAGAAATCATATGTAGAAAATTCCATGATCAACATTGGAGGTTTCAGTGCCCTATTAAGTCCAGTTATTCCTAATCCACCCTCTCCTAGGGACCAGGCAACTGGACCATCCCTTCCTGCGGCTTGCATCAGGTCCCTACCAGTGATTCTCAGACAAAGAGACTTAGTTCTTCTTGGGCTGGCTTCTCCCAATGTGAAGGATCTCTGTGTTACTCCAGCTGTTAAATCTGAAGCAGGGGCCCCTGTTAGCACTCCACTGTAGCAAGAACTTCTTAAAGGTTTGAAGTCACCTCTTCAGTATTTAAATATTTTCATGCAATCCAACCTGGGTTCACAATAAGATTAATGTTCAACCACAAGCAGGCTTTGAGGTCACCTACCCTGACTAGCTCCAGAGTTTGGACTAGGAAGATTTTAGAATCCTGGTCACCCCCCGATTTTCTATCAGAGATATCTCTTATGGCAATAGCTGCTGCTACAGGTAAAACCAAACCTCAAGAGTGTGATTTTCCTTGCTCCTTTACTACTTTTTGAATACTTTCTTGCTGTATCTAATCTCAGATCAGGAGGCAGTGAAAGCAAGCTCCTGGATGAGAAATCTGTGCAGGTCAAAGAACTGGGAGCCGTGAGAACTTAATCACCGGGGACAGAAACAACCATTATTTGAAGTCCAATGTGTAGTATACGTAACTTAGGGTCGTTAATGTTAATACGTGAACACCACATAGGAAAAACAATGTCTGTCTAGCTATTATTATTACTCATGCATCATCTCTTGAAATCGCCATTACAATACCATGACTATTTTTTACCTGGCTTTTGTTGATTACCCACTCATCATGCAGGTCACAATATTTCTCTGTTCTCTGTGTACCACTTACACATTAGTGGACGAATCCACAGGCTCAACCAGACTCAGGTTCAATCCTTTTGACAACACTATAGATGGTATTATGTTTCTTTTTGTGATATTAGTAGGTACTGATGCTAGGTGCCCAGATCCATTAATTCATTGCTGTTTCAAAACAGTGTTATTCTGTGTTCTATATGATGTTTTTTCATGTATTAGTTGGAATAACTTGATAAAGACAGTCAACTCTTTGTCTACTTTTTGATTGTCTATTATCTTTTTCATTTGGTAGTTGGAATAATTTGATAATGAGACTCTACTCTTCATCTAGTATTTGGCTACCCAGGGGTATAATTCATATAAGAAAGGCAGAACAAATGCTTGACTGTTTTTCTTTTATTTGCCACTTTTATTGATTGCCTTTCATCCTCCAAAGGTGGTGAATTCATTTTGTTTGGTTTTTATTTTATATTACATTAACCAAAGCCCAAACTTTATTCAGGTTTCCTTATTTTTTTTTTTTCCTAGAGTCATTCTTCTTTTCCAGGACTCCATCCAATATACCACATTGCATCTAATTGTGTGTCTCCTTTAGGTTCCTCTTGGCTGTGGTAGATTCTCAGACTTCTCTTGTTTTTGACAACATTGACAGTTTTCAAGAGTACTGATCAAGTATTTTGTAGAATGTTCCTCAACTGAGATTTGTTTAATGTTTTCCTCATGATTAGAGAGTCTTATGGATTCGGGGCAGGAAGACTACAAAGGTAAAGTGTCATTTTCATCACATCCTATCAAGGATACATATTATCTACATGACTTATTCATAATAAGGAAGTCTGAGGGAATTCCCTGGTGGTCCAGTGGTTAAGACTCTGTGCTTCCACTGCAGGGGGCACGGGTTCGATCCCTGGTCGGGAAACTAAGATGCTGCATACCACGAGGTACGGCCAAAAAAAGGGGGGGGGAGTCTGACTCCATTTTTTGATATTTGCTGATAGTTTTTAAGCCTCATTCCTCCCTTTTCTCTTCCTGCTTCACATCTGGGAAAGCTGATAATAAAGTCCAGATGCTCCTTTCCTCTGGTGCTAGTGGGAGGTACAAACCACATAAGCCTCTCCACATGCAGCCACACTGTCTTGTTTATTGTAGCTTTATAATAAGCCTTGAAGTTGGGTAGCCTGAATCATCCAGCTTTGTTTTGCTTCTTCAGTGGTGTGTTTATCTATGTCTTTCACCTTCTATTACAAACTTTAGATCAGTGTGTTGATACCCAAATGATAGGTTACTGAGATTTGGGTTGGAACTATGTTGAATTATAGATCAAGTTGGGATGAATTGACATCTTAACAATATTGGGTCTACCAATGCATGAACATGGAATATTTCTCCATTTATCTTCTTTGATTTTTTTCATGGCAGTTTTGTAGTTTTCCTGATATATATATATATTATACATATTTTGTCAGATTTAACCTAAGTATCTCATTTTTTGGTACTACTGTAAATTCTACTGTGTGTGTGTTTTTTTTATTTCAAGTTCTGAACGTTCATTGGTGATACAAGGGAAAACAAATTTTTTGTTTTTAAAATGTTATACATACACAAACATGTCTTCTGCTAACAATGACAATTTTACATCTTTCTTCTCATTCTCTATTCCTTTTATTTCCATTTCTTGTCTTAGCATCCAGTTTCTGACCAATAAGTATATTGCTAGCTGTAGGTTTTATAAAGATGTCTTTGATCAAGTGGAGACAGTTTCCCTCTGCTCCTACTCTGGCTCTGATATTTTGTTGATACAGTACTAGAATGTTTGTAGTGAGGAGGCCCCACTTGATGAGTTGAGAAAGTGACCATACAAGGATCACCAGTGACAAAGACCACATGTTCAGAGACTGAACCTTGACCAGTCCAAGTAAATCAGCCAGATGTATATGGATGGTATTGCCTCATTGTGAATATCAACTGCAGCAACTTCTCTCTGGTTAAAAATATAACCAGGACATTGGCCTCAGGAGAGACCAGAAGACCAAATATTTAGGGAAATCAATTCTGCAAATCATCTAATCTCAACTTGAAAATCAAACCAAGTGAGACGAAAACAAGATAGCTGAGAAGCCCATTTTCAGTAGGCTTCCCTCCATAATATCAGAATGACTGGACCAAGAAAAAGCACTCTCTCCATGGGAAATCTTGGTAAGTGTAGCCACTCTTAGTTACAATAATGAATTAAACCTTTTATATTACTTTCCATTACCCTTCTTTCTTTTACATGGAAAATATTATATCAATATATCTACCCTGGGAGACCATATTCTCATAACTTTGTCAAAGGTATAGATTTTATTTCTGCCTTACTACTGGTGAAAGTGGGTAGGAATGGAAGTCAAATGGTGACCGTGAATGATGTCATTATTATTTAATTACTCTCAGTTATGCAAATTAGTACAGAGGACTTATGACAGAATGGCAGGGGGTGAAACATCCCACATATGTACTTTTGAAATATATATTCAACTTTAATACTCTGATGCCCAGAGTCTAAGTCATCAGCATGAGACCTGTCAATACCTGCCAAGACTCTTTCCCTTCCTCTATATTTGCCTCTGATTCTGGCGTTCATGTTTTATCACTATCCAGCTGAGTGTTTCTGTGCTACCTCTTGGGTTTGTTGGTTTGTTTATTTATCCTTTGATTCATCTTTTGTCTCTTTTCTATCTCTCCCTCCCACACAGTTTCTTACTATATTATGTCCATGCTCTCCTTTACCACCCTTACTGTTTTACTAATAATAGTAAGATATTAAAGTTTACTACTGATTTCATTCATTGTATACAATTTAAAAGCCAAAGCTATTGTATATGTTTCATCTCTCTATCCACTATCCCCTCTCTCTCCCCTCTATCTCTGCTTTCACATTAGACCATAGCATATTTGAGTTATCTTACATAAATTAATAGGACAAAGTAGAAAAATATAAGCAGGTAAAAATTAGGAGTAGACAAAAGACAAAAGCAAAACCATAGTAAATGGTCAATTAAAGTGCAGATGTGTGCACCCACCCAGTTTTAAAATTTTAGTTGGAAATATGAATCTGACTTTCCTAGGGGCAAAACAAAACAGAAAACAGGTCCCTTATATAATTCACATTGTCCATAATGGGAAATATGCATTGTCTTTGGGGATTCGCAATATGGATAGGAAAAAATAATTCTCAAAGATTTCATATAGGAACATTGCATGAAATAAATCAACCGATTCTTTAATAACACCTTCCAGTGGTGGTTATATTTTCTAGTCAGCTGAAGTATTATCACAATATGTGCTGAGGACAGTGCTATAACATCTAACAAAAACCTATTAAATTTACTCTTTGTTGTACTAGGCAACCTGTATTGAATGATTTTGTGTGTATGAGAACTTTCTGTTTGAGTGGCGAGTGGGTATATGTCTGTGGATGTTTATTTGGGGGCAGGGGGTGTGGGGTATACTTTAGACTCTGAACATACAAGGTGTTCCCCACTAATCTCCAGTCATGTGAGATCCCAGCCATAATTAAATGAAAGCACAACCACCTAAGAGTAAACAGAAGAATATTCCAGAACAAGTTCCATCCTGTAAAACAGTCTCAAAGGAGTCCAAATACTTCCATTTTTATGGACCTCAATTTCTTCTTCTCTCCAATGAGGAATGTAATATTGAAACTCTCCCAAACTCACAGAGGGGTCTAGAAAATTACAAAAATAAAATGAGGGCTATGCAAGTGCCTGAACACTTGGGATTTTCTCATAATCATCTTAAAATTATTTTAAGATGCCCCAAGGCTTTCATATGAGAAACCATCAATAATTTCTAGTCATAAAGATGCTCAAATATGTACAGTGTTTTCATTAGAACGTAGAGAGTAGGGGCCAGGGGCCAGGAGTTAATATATGGGGACTGTTTGATGTACCATGCATCATGGCAGGCACATTTATTACATCATACTCTTTCACTTCTAAGAAATTCTGTGACTTAAGTTGGAATTCATAGCACCACTGTATAGTTGAGGCTGAAAAAGAGTTTAGTTAATTTCTCCAAGGTTGCACAGTTGGGAAGTGTCACAGCTGGGATGTGTGAAACCTTGTCTGACTTTGAGAAACAAATTCTCGGGACTTCCCTGGTGGTCCAGTGGTTAAGAATCCGCCTTCCAATGCAGGGGACATGGGTTCCATCCCTGGTGGGGGAACTAAGGTCCCACATGCTGCGGGGCAACTAAGCATGCATGACACAACTAGGGAGACTGCATGCCGCAAACTACAGAGCCCATGCACTCTGGAGCCCACATGCCAGAGCTAGAGAGAAGCCCGTGCCCCGAAACGAAAGATCCTGCATGCCACAACTAAGACCTGATGCAGCCAAAAATAAAAATTAATAAAATAAATAAATATTTTTTTAAATTCTCAGATTTTTCTAATAACGATTTTATTGACTTACTTTCATACTTACTTACTTGACTTACCATTTTGTAAGTCATCAATGGGATCAGAAATTAGAGCCAATTTTATTACCAAGGATATGATTGGTGGCTTAGTTGTCTTCTTTTTTTTTTTTTTTTTTTTTTTTTTTTTTTGCGGTACGCAGGCCTCTCACTGTTGTGGCCTCTCCCGTCGCGGAGCACAGGCTCCGGACGCGCAGTCAGCGGCCATGGCTCACGGGGCCAGCCGCTCCGCGGCACGTGGGATCTTCCCGGACCGGGGCACGAACCCATGTCCCCCGCATCGGCAGGCGGACTCTCAACCACTGCGCCACCAGGGAAGCCCTTTAGTTGTCTTTTAAAGCAAGTATTAAGATGATACAAAAATTAAACTTGTAAGGTAACATTTAGGACCACTCTGCTACAATAGGTGATTTATCAGGACAGACAGTGCTTTCAGTCTCTGGGGGACAATTTCCTCTAGAATTTGTATGTATTGGTGACCTATTGTTTTAGATTTAAGTCCATGTCCAAGCTTTGCTTTGTTAATGGGAATAAAAGGATGTCAATCAAGGAAAACTTCTACAACCTAGATATATTCAAAGAAGAGCAAACGTCAGGACAATCTTATATTGGGAGTCAGTCTTGTGCCTTCACTGTGCTAGATACTTTATTATATTATCCCCAAACCCTATGCTACCCTCTTAGATAGGTGTAATTATCCCCCAATGTATAGGTGGGAAAACTGAGAGAAAAAGAAACTAGGCAATTTCTCTATAGACACAACGTTAATGCTTAAGTGAGTGGACTTCAGATACCAAATCATCACAACTAACACCAGGTATTGAATGTGACTGCCAGAGACTATTTCGAGGCCGCAGAGGCGTAAGTTGGAAGAGGCCACACTGGATTCCAATAGGAGAGATCAGCAGGTCCCTTTTGACTTTTCTGTGCCCCATCTGGGGAGGGTTCAATAACATGGAATAATGGCCTTGGAACGTTCCTAACCATCTCTGACCCTAGCCCCAGCATTGGTGTGCATGCCCACAGTAATGGATACTCCTTGGGATTGTGAGGGTTTGCATCCCTTTGACGGGGTGGGAACATGATCCTTCAAGAGCAGCAGCAGCATTTCCCAGTCTATGTGAACTTTTCCCGTTATTCTTCTGCCCTAGGTTTCTGGATTTGGGCCCTGTCCATAACATCAGCCCCAGCTGATCTCAAGACTGAAGGAAATGCTGAACCCTGTGAACCTCGGGGACCCCCCAGGACCCCCAAGCCCTCCAGGCCCTTTGGGAATAGCTGGTTAAAAGAAGGTGAGAGATTGTTTTCTTTTGCTTTTACTGTTCTTTCCTTTCTCTCTTTGATTGTGATGTTCACAGACCCAGTTCGACTCCTAAATGAGCCTGATAAGATTGCTGAAGCAAGACATTTCTTCTTTTCAATGCCTATGAGTTGTTTCTCAACTCTGATTATGCATCAGAATGTCAAAACTTCATCTTACAGTTACTGAATCAGAAACTTGGGAATAGATGCAAATTAGCCATATGTTTAGAAAGCTCTCAGGATATTTGATATACCACTGGAGTGGAGACCCAAAACTATAACTCTGGTTGCTATTCATACACAGCATGCCATGGGGCAAGGACAAAAACATATATTAGGTTCATTCAGTGTATGTATAAAGAAATGTGGGAGGATTCTTATGGGGAAAAGTATCTGTAGCACAAATTCATCCCCATCCTCTCACCACCTTGCTGAGGAGCAAACTGGGTTTGAGGCAGTTGGTTTGTACTTTGAAAAGATCTCCAAGAAACGGATTCCATCTGCATACTACTATTTACAGTAGGTTAAACCATTCAAAATTGCTGTTTCGTGGGGCATAATCAGGGAAGTACTGACACTGTAAACATTTCAATCTAATATACATAGAGAAATTGGCAATGGGACAGGTGACACATAGTCAACTATGCAACAAGAAGTGCTCCCTGAATGAAGAATTAATGTTTGGCTGGAGCTCAGTGGAATTCACACACCAATACTGCAGCTTTTGGCTAGAGACCCAGTGTTTTCCCACTAGTTAGCTCTTCCTCTAGAATTGGAAAAACATAGTAAGCTCTAAATTGAGATACGTTTTGATTCACATGGTAAGAAAGATCACTCAGCTACACACATGCACGTGCACACATGCACACACCCACAAACATGCACACACAATGTGAAAAATAACTCATTTGTAAAACATTTAGAGACAAATCTTTTTTGCTAGATTAGAGAAAATGGTTGAACCTGGTGAATTTAGAGAGCACACCACACAGAACATGCATGAATACTCAGTTTGTTCTTTAATTTTGAAGTTCAGTCATGTATTTGGGAGAGTAAGGTAACTTTGCATTCTAAAAAAGACATCAGTGGTGCTTATATGCTTGGTTATCAGTCAGGATAACTAGCCTGAGAAAATAGCTTGAATAGCACTTAAGTAGATGTACTCTTACAAATATCATTGTTATTTCTGTGCAGTGTGGCAGCACATATTTCACAATGAAGCAGTGATGATTCCCACAAAATCAGGGACAAGGTGGTATCATGAAAAGATACCAACAGGCTCGGGATTAGATCGCCATTCAGCTCTGAACACTCGCTCTGCCACTCGGATACCTGAGGACAACGATTTCCATCAGAATTGACCTGTGTACATCATTAACCTGAGCTCCACATCCAGGGATTCAGATTTAGAAGAAGCAGAGTGCAGCCAGGGCATCAGTGAGCCTTTTGAGCTCCACGGGTGACTGTAACGCTTATGTGGGTTTCAGTACAACTGATCTGTGCTCTTTTAGCTATAGCACAATATGATTTCTGGATTTTTCTGCATCAGTTCCTACAGAAAGTGGTCCTTAGTTATATGGTTTATAATAAAGAAAACATATGGTTCTGCCTTTGGGATAAGTTAAGAAAAACAATTCATGCACTTATGCATTCAGAAAACATACGCTGAATGCTAACTACAAGCTGGGCACTCTACTGAGGCACAGGCATAGTCAAGGACACAAGTGCTTAAGGAAGGGGTTACAATTCAGTGTGGTAAAAGCTACGACGACAAAAGTAAGCACTGGATGCTATTCCCACAGAATAGAGAAAGAAACTTTAAGAGAATCTTTAAGATCATAAGTAAAAAAGGTGGATGGGAGGGAGGGAGACAGAAGTACGCTGGTCATAAAATGCATGAGTTCAAAATTACCTCCTCCCTTTGTCTGTATATCTTGTGTAAAGGTCCTCAAGGTCATCCAGGAAAAATGGGACAAAGAGGGTCACCTGGAGCTATTGAGAGGTGCCCATTGCCACCAAAATCTGCCTTTTTCGTGAAGCTTAGTGAACCTCTCCCAAAGCCCTTCCAGCCCGTTGTTTTCAAGGAAGCCCTGTACAACCAGCAGGACCACTTTAATCTGACCACTGGAGTGTTCAGCTGCACCACCCCTGCTGTGTACAATTTTGCCTTTGACAATGAGCTGTTTCAGAGATCTGTGAAGATAGGACTCATGAAGAATGGCATCCAGGTCAGATGGAAGCAAGCCCAAGCCAAAGACAGTCACAAACATGCTTTGGGAACTGTCATTGTGCAGCTGGAGAAGGAGGACAAGGTCTGGCTGGAATCCAAGCTGAATGAAGCAGAATATGAAAAAGGAACGACTCCAATTATGTTCTTTGGGTATTTGCTTTACGGAAATTAAGATGGCTTGGTGTTAATAGCACTCCTTCCTTCTTCATGTAAGTCTAAATTAATGAGCATAATTTCCCCTCTCACACATTTCCTACAACATCATAGAATGAAGGGAAGTCCATAAAATTGAGTGCCCCAGTAAGAAAAGTGAATTTGACACCAATCAAAGGAACATAAAAACAATCCTTGCCAATGATAAGTAAGTGAGAAAGGCTTCTGAGAAGTCTATTTAAGTGAAGGATCAACTGAATTTACTCTTTGGCTCTTGGCTTTTGCCCTTTGTCCTTCCCTTTTCTTCTTCCTTGGTCTACAGGTATAATAGCAGGAGTTGCAGCAGCCATACTGTGATCATGAGAACTAAAGCTCAATGCTTTTTAAAAAGTAGAGCATATCCTAAATTAAAAGTGCACATAGGGCTTCCCTGGTGGCATAGTGGTTAAGAATCCCCCTGCCAATGCAGGGGACACGGGTTTGAGCCCTGGTCCAGGAAGATCCCACATGCCGTGGAGCAACTAAGCCCATGCGCCACAACTACTGAGCCTGCACTCTAGAGCCCACGAGCTACAACTACTGATCCCCCGTGCCACACTACTGAAGGCCGCGCGCCTAGAGCCTGTGCTCCACAACAAGAGAAGCCACCACGAGAAGCCCGTGCAACGCAAATGAAGAATAGCCCCCCCTCGCTGCAACTAGAGAAAGCCTGTGCACAGCAACGAAGATCCAATGCAGCCAAAAATAAATAAATTAATTGGTTTAAAAAAAAACTGCACATAAAACATCAGTACAGTGTAAACAGTAATAAAATGAATATCTGTGTATCTAACATTCAGGCCAATTTTAGTAGAAATTTTGTTATACACTAGAAGTATCTTATATCCCCCCATTTGCAAGGTGGGCATGAATATAGAGAAAAGTTGCTTCCTTAACAATTACCTTAAGCAGGTGACCCAGCCCTGGACTTCCTTCTTCTAGACATATTGTTATGTGAGACAAATAAACTTCTCATATAACTTCTCATTTAGTTATGCCATTGTAGTGAAATTTCTGCCATACAAAGTCAAATATAATCCTGACTAATTGTGGGCTTGCTTTCCCCTGGGGTTATTACTTTCTCCCTCCAACCCTTCCTTTTTCCTGCTTTGCCTCTGTTCAAAGTCAACAATGAACTAAGCAATGTTCTGTTACTGGGCATATAGGAATTTGCGGAACTCAGTTTCTACCCATGAAGGACTTAAACTAAGTAATATACAATACATAAATATAAACTTTCTCTCATGAGAGCTCTAGAGGAAAAAAATAATTATCCAACAATGATGAGATGAAGCTCAACAATGAGTTTCCACGGGTGGGAGCTGAATGCATGACCTCCCTCTTCTTTCCCATCTCATCTTTTTTCCATTACTCCACTTCCAACAAATACCAAGACCCTCAACCCCGACATGCCAACAGTCTCTTTCTCCCTCACCATGCTTGTCCAATGCAAACCTATTAATTTTACCTTCTAAGGTTCCTATAAAATCAATTTTTCATTTTTCCCATGTTTACAACTAATACCATCTTCTGCTAATACATCCTCCATTCGCATGGGCAACACATAGCCAGACCGTCTGCCAACTACTTCTCAACCTGGCAGTCACAGGAAGCTTTAAATATGCAGCTATAATTACCTTGACACTTGCCTTTACACCTTCAGCGGTTTTCCATTTTTCAAGTTTTTTGGCCACTTTTCCCTCCTCTTCTCCCCTTGGTGGTTGGACTTCAGCTACAAACATTTTACTTTCACACATTGCTGTATTCTCTCCTACTTCATGGTTTTGGATATGCTCTCCCACTCCCTGGAACACCCATACCCCACCACTCCCATCTCTACCACCTCCACCACCATCTATGACTTCTCAGAGGGCTCAGGGGATGCCTTTCTGTGCCAGAGATGATTGGGCTTGATTGGACAACCCTCTTTCTTACATTCTTAATGCACCATGCTCCTCTCCTATGTTATTACAATTTAATTTATATCTCCTAAAAAATTATTAATGTTACTATCCACCTCTAAATTACAACTTCCATGAGAGAAAGACTGCAACTTTTATTTCACCCTGCATTTAAATTCCATAGCCCAGTATTAGACATTAAGGGGCTCAATAACATTTTGAAAGAATGAAACAATTAGAATTTATCATATCCACTAGCACAAAATGACTATTGGCTATTATTATTGCCAATTTTATTGCTACAAATTGATCTCATACTCATACCCATCTAAACTTATAGGTTTCACTTACTTGACATGTTCAGGTCCTTTATTCTTTCATTTATTCGGTAAATAAAACTTACTGAATGAGATAGAAGACATTAATAGAAATAAAGTGACATTTATCAAATATTTTATATGCCAAACATGCCTCCTGGTACTGCCACAATTCACTTATATTATACGTAAGGTGGAGACTTGTCTTAGATGGCTTGGAACAGTCCCAGTTTATGTATACTGTGCTGATGCAATTTCATATTGTAGCATTGCAATTATGACTAGTGTTCCTTTTACACTTAAAATTGCCCCCTTTTATAAGAAAAGTCTATAATCTACACATTTATATTTATATATAAATAATATATATTATTGGAACCATAAAAAGGCAAGAAATATTTAAAGAGAAAAAAATCATTTTGCCATAAATTTTGAGCCCTTTATGAATACAGCAGGTAAGATAGGGGAGATCATATATTCTGTCTTCATATTTTCCAAATTTTTTTTCTAAGCACCAACACCACCCTCAATGATAGTTAACTTCCACAGGAACTTTAAAGTTGCAAAACCCTTCATGAACGTTTTCCTGTGCAACGTTCAGAGCAAGCTTTTGAACAGCTTTTTTTGCTTACTTTCGTATGATAAATTGTTATGTGTCCAGCGATTAGGATGTGGCTATCTTTCGGAGCCATTATTCAGCCTACCCATCCCTCATAGAGACCTTAATCAGTGAAAAAGAGGAAAGAGGGGGAAACCAGGAAGATATATTTCTTCTCATCTCTCTCTCCAATGGATGGTTCTGAGCTGCAGTAGTTTCAAGGCCCCTTTGTGCTCCTGTGGAATCTAACATGAGCTGTGATTACTGTAAAGCTTTGATGGGTATGGGAACGTACCATTATTTGCTCTCCTTCTTTTGCCTAACTTCCAATTTCACGCACAGTTGGTGCCCTGAGGTTGCACCCGCCAGTAAGTTATTCATACATAAAGGTTCTTCCTCAGCCTGGGTTTTCTGGGGATCTGGGATAGACGTTGCCATTAACAAGAGCACTTTTACACAATTCACATGCAGAGAGTTCTTCCATCTTCCCCGAGGAAAACAACGTGAGAATGGAAGCTCTTCTGGTAAGTGATTCCTCAAATGCCCTGTTTTGTCTCACTTGTTTGTTTTTCAAGGTTTTGAGTGAGATGCATTATTAACCAATTTGCTTTATTATCTGCAAGTCTAATCTCTCGCAAGACGATACATGCAAGTTAGAAGGCTTTGCTTCTGTACTAGGGCACATGTCTAGATATCCAATTCTGCTAATTAATGACCATTTATACTGATGATCAGGGATCTTTTATAATATCCCGATTGGGGCTATTTTCCATCTTTGTGTTGCCTAGCTTCCCAATGGTTCCAGGACAATAGTGTGTAAGAACAGAAAGACACCTTGAATATTGCACTCCACCCCGATAAACTAACAGATGGAGAGGGTGAGGCTTAAGAAGGAAGTGAGTTCCCACATTTAGATAGCCTCTTATAATCCCTTCCTGCATTCCCTTTATCCAAATAACTACTATCCTAAAATTTGCATTATATTTTTTTCTTTTATTTGTAAATAAAGTTACTAAGTACATATTTGTGTATTTTCATAGTGGACCCAGGCACTCATCTTGTATGCACTCATCTTTCTTGTGTATAATATACCTAAGAGTGAAATTACTGGGTCATAGGGTGGGCATATATTCAGCTGCAGTAGTAATTGCTAAATTAGTTTCCAAAGGGGTTATACTATTCTATACTGTTACCAGCAATGTATGAGAATTCAGATTGTTTCACATTGCCACCATCATTTGGCATTAATATTTTAAAACTTGGCTATTTTGGTAAGTGTGAAGTGATATATCATTGTCATTTTAATTTGCATTTATCTGAAGAGTAATTACTTGAGCACCTTTTACTATCCTTCCTGGCCATGTGGATACCCTCTTCTGAGAATGAGCTGTTTGTCCATTTTTAAATTGGGTTATCTTTTTCTCACTGATTTCAGGAAATCTTTATGTTTTACTATTACATGTTTTATCAGATACATATAAATTTTAAATTTCTTCTCTAATTCTCTGGATTAGCTATGTACTCTGTTAATGGTATATCTTGAACAGATCTTCATTTAAATGAAAGTCTAATTTATCTTCTTTTATAGTTAGTGGGTTTGTGTCCTACTTAAAACAGTTGCCTAATTCAAATTAGAAATAAATTCCTCTATGCTTTCTTTGATAAACTTTACTGTTTTAACGTTCTCACTCTGAGAAAGATATTTCATCCTTTTCTTTCAGAAATAGATATAAATGTTCTGATTTCTGGTAAGTTAATAACTCTTGCTAATTATCCAAGGTGTAACGATCCTGAAGTGGGTCTTATTACACCTTCCTCATTATTACCCACCATAATCCCCTCTCTCCCCTATCTTCTGACCCCTCACACTCTTCCCCTCTACATTCAGGAAATTTGTTGTTCTTCAGGTTTATTTAGTGACGGGAATGATGTGGAACTTTAAAAGAGTTGAGTATGAGAAAGAACTGGAGATTAAATATTTGAAGATAAATTTTATATTAAAATTGCATTCTGTGGTTCACTGTGCTTGGATAAGTTCTTCTCTCCCTTCTTCTGATAATTGAACAGGATACGTTGCCTAGATGGTCCAAGAAGGTAGTTCAGGCACCATATTTAGTGATTTCCTTGGCCCTGAGTCTTTGGCCTCTTCAGAATTCACTAGAGATTCAGTTATTGTCCCATTGAATGTACTCCCAGCTGACTACCCATGCTCAGGAACAGAAAGGATTTTTTTTTTTTCTGAATCCTGTGTGGCTCTTTGTCTTCAGATCTCGCTGGGGGTTGGATATATAAGCAGCCAGAAAAGTGCGTTGGTAGGGAGGAGTGGGTTAAGAAAAGCTGGATCCTCCATCGCTTGTTCCGTCCGCCCACATCTCACTTTGTTCCTGGCACATTTCACGTGCACCAGCAACTGAATGATGAGAAAAATCTATCTTCTCTCAAGTGGAACAAATCCCTCTATTGTCCCTAGAGGGTGCTCAGAATCCACCAATCTACCCTCAAGCAGCTTCCGGACCTAAAGTGAAGAACACTGGAGAGCCAGAGAGAGAAAGAATGCAAAGCAGGAGCAGAGAGAGCTACAAAAGGACAGAGCAAAATCCTCCTCTCCTTGGGGAAAGAATCAGTGACCAATGATTCTCTGACTTGCTGGGCCCCCATATTTCAATTAGCATTTGGCCTTCACCCAACAGGTATCTTTGGAGACAGAACTGATCCATGTATTCCTTAATGCCAGACTCCAAAGGGATCGCAATATATATATGCATATGGAATAAATATAACTACCGTTACATGTACATCCATTTTGTGTGTTACTTTGTTCACGATGCTTTACCCACACACTATAACTTATCCTCGCAGCGACACAATAGGATACATTTTATTCCATTCGTTTTGTAGATGTGGAAGTTGAGTTGTAGAGAAGACAAAAAGCTTGGCCAAAACGAACACAGCCTATTGGTATTGTAACAAATTTCAAATCCATGTTTTCTCTAATACACCATCCAGATCTTTCCTCAGGCTCTCAGGAAGTCCAAAATTGACTTAAGGAGCAATGATTTTCACACATAATGCAAAATAGCAATGTGTGATACAAACTGTTAAATGCCGTGTATAGAAGTTTATAAAATAGAATTTCAGGGCTAAACCTGACCTCAGAGGCCATTCAGTCCAAAGCACAAATCAATGAGTCAATCTTCATCATACGTTGAAGGGTCCTCTCCAGCTTCTACCTGAATGCCTCAAAGAGAAGGAATCCCCTACTTTGCAAATACATCCTTCCACTGATAAACTACCATCAGAAAGATTTTCCTTGTGTGAACCCAAGTCTGTTCCAGCTGTATCCTAAAGGCATCTTTTGTGTCCACACAGTACAAGACCACTATTCATTTTATATAACAACATCTCACATATTGCATGTCCATTAATCTGGCCCTATTCCTAGGATTTTTCATCTCCAGGTTTTAAAGAAAATCCAAGTTCCTCCTCTATTACCTTATGTGTTGCAGGTTTGAGGTTTACCCATAATTCTAGTTGTCTTATTCTGGACACATTCATAAAGATGGGCCCTAGAATGAGCAAATATCTATTCATCACACACCAAAAAAACCTCACATATGTCCCATCTACTGCAACTCTTTCCCAGACATCTCTTACAATGAGTTAATTATACACTTCTCAGAACCACTCCTCTTTCTAAAGATATAATGGCATGTAACATTTCTGGGTTGTGATTTTATGTTCATATCTTTAACAAGAATTTGAAGGCAGGAACTATATTCATCTTTACAACCTCACAGAGTATGTGGTACATATTGGATGCTCAAACAAATGTTTCAGTTCTCTTCAGAGATTTTGTTCACTGATGTGTACCCAACACCTAACCAGAGCCTGGCTCTAGTTCTCAAAAAATATTTGCTCAGTGAATGCATGCATAACTCAACGCAGTGTTCCAGAAAAAACATTAAATCATGCATTATTTTAAACAGTATCTGCTGAGCACATACTACGTGCCTGGCATTATTCTATCCAAAAATATTCTATAAATGTAATCCAAAGTGTCATTTTATGATTTTGACAACTCAGTATGTTCCAACAGTCTAACGTTGTTTACCATAAAGGCAAGACCTTAGTCTTTTTTCAGAGCCTGCTATTAAGCCATCCCTCCCACTAACCCTCACTATAGCGTTTGAAGGTTTAGAGGCAATGTTTTAGATTTATTTCTAGCACAATTCAACTTGCTCTTTTCTTCCCTTCATGCCAGGCTATTGATAGTTTTCTGAATCCTGATTCTATTATGGAATCCATTTGTTCTTCCTCTCAGCCTTGGTGCATCCTCAGATTTGATTAGAGGACCATAAATGCTCTCATATGAAACATTGATAAAAATGTGGAACTGGACAAGACCAAAGCCAGAACTCCTCAACAGAGACCTTTGTTCCAGGTTGTCATTAATCCATTAGTCAGCAATCTCAGGACACAGCCATTCAGATTTGATACCACTCAGCAGTAATGCCATCAATATTTGGTCATTTGTTCACAAAGGCATAATGAGATTTTGGAAAATGCCACACTAAAATCCACATGCCCATGTCTCTAGTCATCTTCCCAATAATTCATGTATAAACAAACCAACAAAGAAGGTGAGTATGGCTTGTTCTTAGTAAACCTCTGATCCTTCTTTGTAACCACTGTTTTATCGTCCAAGTCTTCATGTGCCATCTTCTTGGCATTCTTATCTAGAAACTCTCCCAGAATTTCCACCAAGCTCACCAACTATAGTTCATGACTTCCATTTTCCTCCTCTGTTTGAAAATGGAAACATTCTCCCATATCCCCAGGAATTGTCTCCATACCTCCAAGATCCCTAAAGCTATTCAAACAAATTAAGCTCCCGGTGAACTCTTACATGTTAAAAAATAATAGGGAGAAACCGGTAGGAGCCTGCGACGGCGTGCAGTTGTCTGAAGATTCTTCAATCACTATGTCAAGTGACACAGATGTTTCTCTTTCTTCATACGATGAAGATCAGGGATCTAAACTTATCCGAAAAGCTAGAGAGGCACCATTTGTCCCCATTGGAATGGCAGGTTTTGCAGCAATCGTTGCATATGGATTATATAAATTGAAGAGTAGGGGCAATACTAAAATGTCCGTTCACCTGATCCACATGCGCGTGGCAGCCCAAGGCTTTGTTGTAGGAGCAATGACTCTTGGTATGGGCTATTCCATGTATCAAGAATTCTGGGCAAAACCTAAACCTTAGAAGAGGAGATGCTGTCTTGGTCTTGGTGGTGCTTGCTTTAGTTAGACATCTCATATTGAGGTTATATGTTTATGTTGAAAATAAATTCTGTGGGTCGGACAATAACATGGTAATTTGAATACTGGCTTCCTTTCTTGCAGGCTTGATTTGCCTAGTGACTAGTTCACTAGCTAGGTCATTCAGGGGAGTCAGATTAGCACAAATGCATGTCACTTTTAAATGCACCTGATAGTGGTACAATGTCCACCTTCTTAAACTCTTCTGATAAAATTAGTTGTAAAGAGGACAACATGCCAAACCTGAAAATGCTCCCAGTTGCTGCAGAATATCATATGCTTTTGATGTAATGTAGGAATCCTATTTATCCCAGTTAATTCAACTCTTTCTGACTGCCTTGTGGACTGAGTACTGTTTTTAAGGTCTGGTTGGCTCTTGAAGAACACTTTGAGAACAGTGCACGGAATACAACATTATAAACCTCCCAGCAACTATGTGTGTGTTTTTAAACCAAACCTAAAGAGCTGGTAACAGCTGCTTTGAAGTAGTATCTGTTTCAGAATCATAGTTGTAAGCATGAGAATAACTTAACTGCAGATCCCCGTTTAGCTGTTTTGTAATTGCAGAATTATAGTTTGCTGCTGTTATATTAGAATAATTTTTAAATGGCATTTTGAAATAGAAGTGTGTATTTTAAGTGCTAATGCAAAGGTAAATGAAAAATACTTTTTAAATGTGTGCAGTCTGTTTATTTTCTCTGAAAGAATCTTAAATGTTAAACTAAATAAATTGCCTATAATGGAAGTGATTTATGAGCAAGCTGGTTTGGTCAGACATTATACAAACTTTGGTATACTACAGAATGCTTTGTTGTACTTGTGAAATTCTCTTGTCTAACCTGAATTTACATTCCATGGTGATAACATGGTAAATGTAGTGTTATTAAAGTAAGTGAACACACACACACACACACAAAAAAAAAAATAATAGGGGTAACCTGAGAAAATTACGTACAATATGTATGACCAAGGGTGCTGTATGTGTCCTTTGTCCAACATCTCTTACTCCAAAGATCTGCACCAGACCATCTGTTGGCAACTCACTGCCATTTGTCCCTTCTATATGCTTCTCTGTGTCATAGAGGCCAAGAAACTGAATGCAAACCTTATCTCCCAGAGTGCCTGACAACTAGTTTGCTAATGTGAGGAGTTTTCACAAGATTTGGAAGATAGGGATACACAGGCAGATAGATAGGCAGGTTGATAGGTAGATGATAGTCACTGCTCCTTTAGAAACAGAAAGAAGGTATGTGGGTTTGAACTCATGACCCTGGGATGAAGAGTTCCATGTTCTACTGACTGAGATACGTAATCTGAGGTACTGTTACTACCCCCATTTTAAGGAAGAGGCACTGAGGCACATGGTTATGTGATTTTCCCAAAGACATAAATTAGTAAGATGGAGAATCAGGTTTTGAATCAGAGTACAGGTCGTGTCTGAGTGCACACTATGTTATTATCCCCACTAAACAACTGGGAGAAAAAAAAAAAAAGGCGTAGGGAAGTTAAGTAACTCTCCCAAACTAGCAAGTCATAGAAATAGTTGTGTGACTCCGGGCAAGTCACTTATCCTCTTTGGCCTCAAATTCATCAGCGGTAAAATGGTTAAATAATACTACCTACACAATAAGTGTGGGGTGATAATTAAATGGCATAAATTCATATAAAGCTCAATGCCAAGTTCCTGCCACAAAGTTAGTGCTCAAAATAGTCCCTCTCAACAGTCTGAGAGGTTTAGAATGAGCACACATTCCTTTAAAACCCACAAAACAATAAAAACATTCCCATTTTGAAATGAATCTTCACATGCCATTTGTCTGAGCCATGCGACTTGAATGTATTTAACAGAGCAAGACACTCTCTCACCATCTTTCCTTCTCTCTTGGATTTTTATTTTTTTATTTCCTCCAACCAACTTCAGCTTCCATGCTCCTGACTCAATGATTAATTTTCCTGGCAGGGAGGGTGGAGGCGAGGAACACTCAGGTTACAGCTTATACATCTTTCGTCGGCTTCTCGTACCAAACTAAAAACAAAGTAGCCATTTCACCAACCTGGAGGTTTTTTAAGCTTTCTTTCCCAACTCTCTTCAAAGGGGTTTCAGCCCGCTCACCCCACCTGCCACCTTTGGGACACATTCTCTTTCTGTTTTAACTCTCAGGAGAGCTCACAAAGCAGGCACACTGACCTCTTTAGACAACAGCCCTCCTCCCCTCTCTACTTCCTTCCTCACCAGGACCCTTTGTACCTTTTAACCAGGATTTCATTTTTGAAAAGGGCTTTTTCTGGTACCCGCTGCCCATGTGTTTGTTTCGTTTGTAACCCCAGCATTCCCTGAGAGCATCCCGCACTGTTTCCAGGACCCCTGCTACCACCACCAGCGACAATAACAATCGCTTCCATCCTGCCAGCACTCAGTGTGTGGCAGTCACCATGCTCCGTACTCTGCATGCATGATCTCATTTAATCCCCTAGCAACTCTGGGATGAGGATTCTGTTATTATCCTCCATAAACAACTGAAGAAAAGCTGAGGCTTAGTGAGGTTACCCAAAGCCACAGAATGAGCACGTGGCACAATTGTCCACTTTTCTCTATACCCACCTCCATCTCCCCATCAAGGATGCCACTCTATCCCCTGGACTGGGTCACCAGCCTCCCAACTGGGCTGCTTGCCTCTGGCCTTGACTCTCTGCAATCTTTTCTTTACCCGGGCAAAATGAAGTTATAACAACATAAGTCATGGTACTTCTTTGCTTAAACCCTTCAGTGACACCTCATTTCTTTTATGATCATGTGCTAAGTCCTTATAGGGTTTTGAACTATCTGGATTTGCCTGAAGTTTCCAGCCTTAAGTTACTTCCCCTCAATCCCTTCCCCGTAGTTTATTGGCAGTCCAGCTCTATCTGACTTCATTTGTCCCTGGGCCTTGCACTGTTTGTTCCCTTAGCCTGAAAACTGTTCCTTGTCTTCCACTTAATTCCCTGGGAGAAAATGAAGGTATCTCTCTTGCTTCACTGCCTCACACTTCCTTCAAAAGCATATGAATTCCCAGGTAATTTAATACATTTATAAGGTTTCTATTGCATCATTTAATTCCTTTCCAACCCTCCACAGATGAGCAAGCTGACCTCAAGCAACCTGCTCAAAATCCGAGTTCTAGCAAGAGAACAAGTTGGGTTATGAACACGTCTGTCTGACTTCAGACACTGTGATCTTTCCTCTGAGCTTTGTTGCTATGATGTTGTTTGAGGTTAAAAACAACAGCAGGTAAACGTGGCTTGGGGGTTGGGATTGTGTATGAGGCTGAAATTAATCCAATGAATGGGGAGAAAAGGAATCTTAGCCTATGCCCTTGTGGGTAGGAAGGTCAGTCACTGGGCTCCAGCTAGAGAGTGGTTTTCTCTGTTTTTTGAATCAGAGTAATTTCTTTGCCTACCTTTGTGTGGCTATAATCACAGGAACTGTTTTATTAATGCCCTTGGCAAAGCCCAGCAAGATGATCTGTGCTTAGCAACGAAGAGGTAGCTGAAGTCAGGTCTACAGAGCCGGAGGCTCAGCAGGGCACTTGCAGGGGAACAGAAAGGAAATCTGCTAAGGAGACAGGGATCCCAAGAAACCAGGTTTTCAGAAATGGGCTCTAAAGAGTTCTCAGCAACTCTCCCTTACCCCTTCTCCACCCAGCACTCACCTACTCACTTGAAAACTCACTAGGGTAGGGTTGGTTCTTCGTGTCTGACAAAAGTCTTTGAGTTCCTGCTCTGCTGTGTCACTTTCTCCATGTCCTTTCACCTACCCAGCTTCAGTTTCACCATTTGTAAAATATAATAAAAGTACTACCTACTGCACAGGGTTGTTTGTGATTTTATTGAAACCATTGTATGTAACAGGGACTCATACAGTGCCTGACGCATAGAGAGATTTTTTAATAGTTATCTTTGTAGTCACTGCCCTATACTTAGAAAAATGAAATTAAGAAAAATGCACGAGACTCCTGCGTAGAACGGCTCCCCTCTTGCCTGCAGCTTTTGGCCTAAACACCCACCCGATTGCCTGAAAGACCAAACCTGATCTGAGTTCAGCCTCCTCTCCTTCCTGAGCATCAATCAGCTCCCTGTCACTGAATTCCCTGCTATTTGCCAGGCACTGAGAAAAACAGAGATCAAAGCATCTGCTCCTTGCCTACAGCCCAGCAGACGGACAACTCTGTCCTTCTCATCCACTAAGGCTGTTTCATCAATTAAGCTCCGTGATAACAGTATCTAAGATCTACAAGCTTTCCAAGGGCCTAGGGAAATCTTTGAGATCTCAAATACAAAATCGTTGGTCCTGAAATATGAAAGCAGTAAAATTAAATTAATAGGTGTTTCATTTAGTGTGTCTACAAAATGCATCATATCAACTTTTATAACTTGTTTACAACTTATAATTTTTACAATTTATCATGTGTAAATTCCATTTATCATGGGATGTAGGGGGCATTTTAACATGTCTGAGTGAGGAACCAAAATGAGAAAGCCTAAAGCTAATGAGGGCCTTAAAGCAGCCTGTACTAGCACCACACAACAGACAAATTCCATCTGCTTCCTGATAGATCTTCACTCAGAGTTTTCCTTTTCCCAAAATGACTCCTCCCCTCTGTGCAGCTGGTGCTGACTGGCAACTAGGCAGGGCCCTCTACCTCCTCAGAGGCTGTCCTCTCTGTGGTTTCAACATCCCTCTATCACTCTCTGTCTCTATGGTACAGCCTTACTACCCCTGATTGTTAGGGTCTCCCTTTGTCAAAGAGAGAGAGCTTCTACGTCCCTAAGACCTCACTGTGAAGCAGGGAGGCGAACAAATCCACATAAAAGCACAGTGTTAAGCCAGCTTTCCAAGGTACGGCAGATTTCCTCTGGCTTTCTCTGCCTTGAGAATTACATGAATTTGTAGGACCTCTTATTAAAGTTCTAGGACCTCTCTTAGCTGGACCCAGGCCCTCAGAAGCTGTCATGATTAGGGCATTTCTATGTAAGGTCCTCTGTTGTGGGGGGAAATCAGGGAAGTTTGATAATAGCTACAACCAGCTCCTCCTAATTAATAATCCGGTTGCAAAGGGAACTGGTGTCTAGTGTGTGATAAAAGGCTCGATGCCTTGCCCCTGTCTTTGGCCTGATCCTGTTCAGCTTTTTTTAAAAACATGCCAAACATACATGGTACAGCTTTACCTTTATACAAGCCTTCTTTTTTTAGCAGAGCTTTTTTGTTTATCTCTGCCTCACATGGAATTTTCCCCTTTGTTGTTTTTATTATCTAAGCAAAGCATATTTATTATGAAAGAATTAGAACAACAGATAAACAATGACTCAAACCACCATCCCTTTGGCATTGTGACTGAGGATCAAATCTGCCACTACAGCAGAATGCCAAAAGCCTCCTGCCAGATGGTAAACAACTTGAGCAGAAGAGCCACGTCTGCAGCCAGGCACTGTAGGAAAGCGTGGATTGGGGAGTCGCCCCGATTTGGACTTGGACTTGGACCCCAGCTCCCTGCCTTGCTGGCTGTGCAGAAATCCTTACTCAGACTGATAGGAACAATAAGGACATCCATTGGTCTCTATCTGAATCACAATTAGGATGAGTACCTACTGAGCACCGACTGTGGTTACAAATGACAAATGTGCAATTTAGATAAGCTTAGATGGAAAAAGAGAAGAATCTATAGGACCACATAATCTGATTGGTGGTTATATAGTATTTGCTTTATGAGAATTTTAATAGTAGATAATATATTATATAGATTTTCTTCCGTCTTCTGTATGCATATGTTCTATTCATCTTCTGTATGTGTGATATCTTAATTTTTACTTATTTTATTTTTAAATCTTCAAAACAAAAGCCTGAAGGCAAAAAATCTTATTAAGGAGAAAATCATAAAACTAAATGAAGCCTCATGGTACTTGAGAATATTAAAATATGTAACTAAATTTTAACATTTCCTTTAAATGTGGTTTAAAATGCAATGTCATAAATATTTTTTAAATGGTTGAAAGACATTTTGGAAATGCTGACTACGGTAAATATATGAGATGATGAGCACAATAGAAATAGAATTTCCACTTTAGGAATTATTCAGTATCTTACTCTCGGTATTAGAACTGGTTTCTCAGTTGAGTGGCCCCCATCACTGTGTGTGAATTATTTGTCTTTCAATTATGGGGAGACTCCAGGATGGTAACCAATCCTGAATTATTCTTGCTGTCTGGAGAAAACTGTGTGGATGTTTAAATGTTAAATCATTGGAAGAAAATGAATTTTGAACCTCTCTGGTCATTTCATACTGACCTCTTTCTCAGTAAAACTTTAAAAAAAAATTTTACTGGAGTATAGCTGATTTACAATGTTGTGTTAGTTTCAGGTGTACAGCAAAGCGATTCAGTTATACATATACATATATTCATTCTTTTTTAGATTCTTTTCTCATACTGGTTATCACAGAATATTGAGTAGGGTTCCTGGTGCTATAGTAGGTCCTTGTTGGTCATCTGTCTTATATATAGTAGTTCGTGTATGTTCATCCCAAGCTCCTGATTTATCCCTCCCCGCCCCCCATTTCCCCTTTGGTAACCGTAAGTTTGTTTTCTATATCTGTCTGTTTCTGTTTTGTAAATAATTTCATTTGTATCATTTTCTAAAAATTAGATTCCACATATAAGTGATATCATATGATATTTGTCTTTCTCTGTCTGACTTAATTCACTTAGTATGATAATCTCCAGGTCCATTCATGTTGCTGCAAATGGCATTATTTCATTCTTTTTAGTGGCTGAGTAATACTCCATTGTATATATGTACCACATCTTCTTTATCCATTCACCTGTTGATGGACATTTAGGTTGCTTCCATGTCCTGGCTATTGTAAATAGTGCTGCAATGAACATTGGGCTGCTTGTATCTTTTGACTGAGGTGGGGAAAATCTAGTAACAGAACTGAATTCCCACTGAAGCCCACTTGGAATGTTGTGGTCTATTCCTCATTCTGAGCTATTAATACTTGCGTGTATCATTCAATCAGGGATTAGCAAAAGAGTCTGTGCTGCTGGTCATCTTCTTGTTGTCCACATCTTCTTTTCACACCCTCATGTGGTAGACAATGAGTCCTTGAAGGGACCTTGTCTCTTTCTCCTCTGTATCCCCAGCTGTTTCCCAGATGCCTGGCACAGTGGTGGTGCCAGAGCAGTGGGTGCCAATGGAGCCTGTCTCAGTCGAACAAAGGCTGCTGAGGGCCATCTCAGAATTTCATTCTCCATCTTTAACATCCCACACCTGCCAGCTGGGACCTGAGAATGAGCTTGGAGACCTGGCACTTGGGGAGTTGCTCAGATAAACTGAAAGAATGCCAAAGCCAGAGGAAAACTTGAAAATCATCTGGGCTTACATGTTTATTTTGCAACTGAGAAAAAGGAGACCCACAGTGGTGGAGGGTGTTACCTGACCTGACATACCTGGTAAGCAGTTAAGCTGGGACTAAACCTCATGTCACCTGGCTTCCGGCCCAAGCACCTCTTCCTTTGTCATCAGGCTTCCCCTGCTCAGAGGGGTGTGTGCCTCTCCTTTTACACTGGCACAGAAAGTTTCCAGGCTATGAAGCACCATGCCATCTCCAGGAAGAGGAGCCTACTGCCAACCTATCTTAGGGGAACTCATTTTTCAGGCTTACAGCTCTTGGCATAAACAACTCAGACTCAAGGGGGATGTTTCTTACAAGGAGCAGCCATGCAGCGATTGCTCCACTCTAAGAGCTGACTCACCCCTGCCTCAGCCTCTGGGTTTATTTTAGCCCCATGTTTCTGGAGGAGGAAATGAGAACATAATCAAGGATCCTGTGGGAAGAGGCTGGGGCCCTGGAATTCTCACTGGGGGACTCAGGCAGCACCTCACAGCTCCAGCTGCTTTAGAAACTCACAGCCAAGGGCTCCTACTGAATTAGGGCTGCCAGCCTGGCCTGGTTATGGTGTGCCCTGCTTTAAGAAAATCCACCATCTGGAAATGAGAATTAGGTAAAAGGATTAAATTTTGAGGTTGATTATTGACCTAGCAAAGAGTTTCTTCCCTTTCTTCAATAAATGTGGAATAGTTGAACAAGTAAGGCTGTTGGATTCCCAGCTTCCATTATTGAGCTATAAAACCTTGGGTTTGGGATTAACCCTGCTGAGATTGGGAAGTTAGGGGGTGGGCAGGGGAAGAGTTTTGGGCTGGGTCTTGAAAGACAAGTGAGAAAAGGCAAAGGGCATTACAGACAGAGGAAGCGGCATGTGTAAATTCCTGGAGGTGTGAAAGTGCAGGGAAATGGCTGAAGAAAAGGAAGGGGGAAGCCCGGCAGGGTACTCAGCAGCCTCCTTACTCTTCCTGCAAGACATCTTCACATTTTGCATATTCCTGCCCACACACTTTTCCTTAGATCAATCCTCTTACCTGAAGGCTTTCCCTTTTCTCTCCAGCTACCCAACTCTACCATCCATCACCAGCACGTAGTCCATTTCCCACTGTCCCAGGCCACAGGTCCCTCGAGTGGCCTCTGTCAGCACTTTCCATCAGTGCTCCTTTCAGCCTTTAGCCTTTGCACTGTGTGACCAGTAATCTTTTTATCTAGAACCGCAACAAAAATGATCCATCTATGAGCTTTCATATCTTATCTGTCCTCCCTTTCCCTCTGTGTTAGTTTTCTATTTTAGTTGCAGGTAACCATTTACTGCAAACTTAGAGGTTTAAGACAGCATCCACTTACTAGCTCACAATTCTCTACGTCAGATGTCCAGCGACAGCATGGCTGGGGTCGCTTCTCAAGGTCTCACAAGACTGACATCAGGTGTCAGCCAGGCTTTGCTCCTTTTTGGGATGTTTTGGGGAAAGAATCCACTTCCAAGCTCATTGAAGTTGTTGGTCAAAATCAGTTCCTGTAGTTGTGGGACTGAGGTCCCCGTTTCCTTATCAAAGCCTTCTCTTAGCTCTTAGAGGTCACCTACATTCCTTGCCACGTGGCCCCCATAGATGGTTCACAACATCTTGCTTCTTACAGGTCAGCAGGACCACACCTCTCTCGCTTCTTCCTAGTGACCAACAAGAGAAAACCCTCTGCTTTGGTCTGTTTTAGTTTGTTTGCTTTGCCATGTGGTTTATTTTTTTAAAAAATAATGCACATTATAAATATAAACAAATGCATATTATATATTTATATAGATTACAATTTGAAAATTGTAAATTATATATACATTAATTTTAATAGCTATTCAATGATTTGTTTCTAAAAAAGTTAAAGCAATTCCTAACACCATCAGCAACGTTTGAGAGGATGTTTCTCCCCACATGCAAACTAACAATTAAAGATGAGGGTTTTAACTGAGTTATTTGTAGTGAGGTGGATGGACCTAGAGTCTGTCATACAGAGTGAAGTGAGTCAGAAAGAGAAAAGCAAATACCGTATGCTACTACCAAACATAAAATAGATAGCTAGTGGGAAGCAGCTGCATAGCACAGGGAGATCAGCTTGGTGCTTTGTGACCACCTAGAGGGGTGGGATAGGGAGGGTGGGAGGGAGGGAGATGCAAGAGGGAAGAGATATGGGGATGTATGTATATGTATAGCTGATTCACTTTGTTATACAGCAGAAACTAACACAACATTGTAAAGCAATTATACACCAATAAAGATATTATAAAAAAAAAAAGAAGGCCTATCCTATTTTCCCCCTATTTCATTGGTTAAAATTTGTTATTATTGATAATTGTTAAATTTTATTCATCTTCAAAACTTGTTGATGTACTGGTGACAAACTTCTGGCCATCAAAAAAAAAAAAAGATGAGGGTTTAAAAATTTTTTCGTCTGTTTGGAGAAAAGTGACTGTATTATTATTATTTTAATATGCATTTCCATATTTCTGTGAAATTTATTATTTTCACATGTTTCTTGGTTATTTGCACTTATTTAAATTGCCTATTCATATCTTTTACTCATTTTCCTTTTGGGTTATTTATCTTTTTTGTCTACTTTTTAGAGTTCATTTTTTATTATATATATTAATCACTGAAGTATCATTATGTGACCATATTTTTTTCAACTTATCTTTGGTTTTATTGCCATGAGATTTTAATTTTAAAGGCTCACATATATTTACATGTTTTTAATAACTTCTGGGTTTCCAATCTTGGTTAAGATCTTTCCTGCCTGAGATTGTACTCATAGTCTCTTAGATTGTACTATAAGACAATGATTATTACCAAACTTATGTGTATAATATGCCTAGAAGGTTTCTTTTAATGATTTAAGAGCAGGATCCAATTTTGCTCTTGCATTTGGATAGCTAGTAGTGTCAGCATCATGTATTAAATTACTCAGCCTTTTTCATTTGGTAAAATCACAACTTTAGTCAAATATTAAATTGCCATATATACTAGGACCTACTTTTGGATGCTACATTCTATTCCCCGACTAATAAATAAATCTGTCCATAGCTATGCCCATGTCATATTTGTGAAAACCCTCCGCTTTTAAAGTGCTCACTTGATTAGGTCAAGCTCCCCTGGAATGATCTCCCTTTGTTAAAGTCAGTATGCATGTAACAAAACCTGATCACAGGAGTAAAATCCAGCATGCTAACAGTCCCAGGCGTTATCCAGGGCATGTACCCCAAGAGGCGGGGATCCTATGGGACATCTTAGAATTCTGTCTACCACACCCTCCAAGCTTCTCTCTATGAAGGAAGAATTTTTGCTTTCAGGGTCAGTTTCTGAACTCTCTTTTGTAATCTGAGGACTGGACAGATTCCACCCCAAAGTGGTGAGAGCTAGAATTACACTTCCTCTCCCAGCAGGTGGCAAGATGTGGAGCAGGCCAGGAGCATGAGCTTTCTGGAAGGCAGTGGGGCCTGTGAACATCAAGACTGGAGGAAGAGGAAGCCATAGGAAACAGTTTATGCATTAAGGGATGGGCAGATGAGAGAGGCAAGGTTTGGGCCTACTGCACGAGTGGGAAATTGGGAGAAGAGGCAGGAAAGAATCACAAGGTTTATTTCAGGTAAAGATTTGATAGGAAGATGAGAATGAGACAGGGAATTGAAGGAATAGGGAAAACAGATTTTAAGAAGCACTGCTTTGAGCTGTAAGTTGCATCCTCTGGAACACTCTTTAAGAGAAGCCAGTACGGGACTTCCCTGGTGGCGCAGTGGTTAAGAATCTGCCTGCCAATGCAGGGGACATGGGTTCAATCCCTGGTCTGGGAAGATCCCACATACCACAGAGCAACTAAGTCCACGTGCCACAACTACTGAAGCCCGTGTGCCTAGAGCCTGTGCTCTGCAACAAGAGAAGCCACTGCAATGAGAAGCCCGTGCACCACAACAAACCTGCTCGCCACAACTAGAGAAAGCCCACGCGCAGCAACAAAGACCCAGTGCAGCCAAAAATAAATAAATAAAAAAGAGAAGCCAGTAAAAACATAAATTTGCTGTTACTAATGTTAGTTACTTGCCTGTCTTTCCTTGGATATGACTCTGTGCAGACCTGGTGACATATATTCCAGTTGCATATAAAGGTACCTTATATAACTAGATAAGCTGTAAGCAGGGTTGCCCTATAATATCAACAGAAATACTGAGCATCAAGGTAAAAGAGAAGCATAGATCCTTATAGAAATGTTCCATCTAACATCATGAGACATCTTTTTTATTTAGCAAACAAACTACATAACATCTCATTCCCAAAGACCTATACCAACGCCAGACATCTACAATTCTACCTGGGAATGCTTCAAGGTCAGGGGCTGTCTTGATCATATCTATATTTCCTAGTCCCTAGCACAGAGTAGATATATGAGAAAATATGCTTTGCAATCAAACCTATTTGATTAATAAATATAGTAGCTAACATTGATAAAGCACTTAGAAAATTTCAAACAACATTACAAAATATTGTGTTTTTTCCCTGTTTTGATGATAGAAACTAAGGTACAGAGAGGTTAAGTGACTTGCTCAAGTTTACACAGCTAGTAACTTCTAATGTCAGGAATTTAACATAGGCATTCTGAGTTTTTAGCCCATGGACTTGTCCATAAGCTGTGAACCTCTTTTAAGGGACAATGGGATTAATATGCTATATGTCTTCTTCCTTGAAGAAAGAAATAAGACCCAGGATGGGTGTGGAAGGAGTTATATAGAAGCTCCCTGGGCACCATCTGTTTCCTACAAGCACTGGAGAACTTGCCCTGAGTTCTAAGTCCTTGTTACTAAAGAGTGGCTGGTAAATAAGAAGCACTGATGCCAACAGGGAGATTATTAGGAATGTAGAATATTAGGCACCACCTTCAGACCTAATGAATCCAAATCTGCTTGTGACAAGATCCCCAAGTGATTCACATGCACATTCGAGTTTGGGTAGCTTGAGTCATATTATCTAAGCCAGCACAGTCCAATAAAGCTTTCTGCAATGATAGAAATGTTTTACATCTGCACTGATCAATAGAGTAACCACTAGCCACATGTAGCTATTAAGCACATGCAGCTAGTATGATCGAAGAAGTGAATTTTTTATTTTACGTAATTTTGATCAATTTAGATTTAAATAGCTACATGGACAGCACAGATTCTAGACTTGTTCCCCTGTGTTTATTTCCCTATGATCCAATCACCCTTTGCAAAGTTTCATTAAGAGAGTCTTATCTTAAAACAGTCTCGTCAGGGAACACAGTGGAGGACTTTGTGTTTCCTCTCAGGTTGGGTCGGAGCATTAAAGAAGGCAAGGAATCATAGCACACAAGGCATTCTGTGGTCTGGCTGATCCTGCTGCCTGCCTGACATGCCTATGTACTTCTTCAACAGTCCGTGCATTCTCCTATGGTCACACATATAGTATTATCTTCTGGTTACTTAACTGTATTCACCACCTAATGCAAGCTCTCCGAAGACAAAAACCAAGCCTAATTATTAGGCAACATCTATAGCCATCAGGATGCCCTCCGCTATAAGTAACAGAAAAAACTATTCATTGGAAACACCCCTTGCCAACTTTTTTATTTTAAATTACCACCCTCCTGCTCCACACTCCTTATTTTTCTCCATACCATTTATTCCCATTCATCACACGTAGGAAAGGAAAAAAGCCTTTTTCCTCTACTCTCCTAGGTTCTCTAGGAGGCCATGCAGACTAAACTGACAAAAGACAGATTAACAGGAGAAAAATAAACAGATTTTGTTAACACGTGGAGCATGTACGCATGTGGGAGAAACCCAGTGATGAGTAACTCAAAGGGGTGGGTAGAACTTGGGCTTATATAGCATCTTAACAAATAACAGTAAATGTGCAGAGAAGTGATAAGACAAAGAAAAAGGCTTAGGCTTCCAAGAGCAGTACAGTGTGGGAAAGGAAACAGAATATTTAGGGGAACTAACGGAGGAGGCTTTTTTTGTGCAGATGCATCTCATTGCTTACTTTCTGTCTTCTTCATGACTATGAACCTTCCCTGGGAGAGGGGATTGATTTATGGCAGTCATTTCTCAGAAGTCTCTGCTCTTAGTCAGATATGGGAAGCTCCTAGAAAGAGTCCTTCTGCAGCTGTTGATTGTCATTTGCCTCCAGCACAAAATAATCTGTATGTCAAAGTGACATTTTGGGGGAGGGATATTTTGACCCTCTACACATGCTATACATTTTCCTTGCTTATTTGTGTATGGTCTCACTTCAACAAAAGCTTTATGAAGGCAAATGTTAAGTGCTAGGGATAGAAAAATGAAAAATACATTCCAAGGGTTTCATATATCTAGTTATCTATAATAGCTACCATATAATTGTTTGTCACTATGCCAGGACTACTTGAAGCAGTTGACAGACATCATGTCATTTAATTTTTACAGTAACCCTGAGAGAGCATAGCATTATGCTCACTATTTTAGATGAAGAAACTGACAGAATAAGTGCATTCACCTTCCTCTTACTTGACCTAAACTCTTAATTCTTGAGTTAGCTAGAGCCATATTAGAAATAATTGGGATAACAAAAGATGTTATCCTAATGCTCCTAATGCTCAGATCTAGAGAAAATGAACTAATTCTCTTGGATAGAGGTGCCTTAAGAGGCTATTTAGATACAGCACTCCTCACTGACTTATGCTTTTCTTGGAAAAAAAATCACATTAAGCTTGAGTATCTCTTTTGCTGTTCCCTTCCTCCATATTAATGGTTTAATCTATGTGGTATGTGTTGGATGTGCACCTTGGGGCTGTTTACAGCAACTTGTGAAGTACTTAACATTCTAAAGAAATTAACTGTCCAGTGTACAGCACGCCAAAGAACAGAGGAGCAAAAGATAGATAGGATGTCTGATAATTCTGGTGTTCTTCTGGACAGAGGATAAATGAAGTAGTTTTCTCCTGGCTCTCCTCCAAACTCGCTGAGTTTTCTCATTTTCTTTTTCTGTTACTTCTTTCTTTGCCGACCCCTTAAATGTAGATGTTCCCAAGGTTTATCTTTGGCCGTCCCTTCCACCAGTGCCGTGTTCGCTCCGTGGACCATCTTATCCATCCAGTGTCTCAGGAGGCAAGGTAAGGGGGCCCTGGTAAGGGGCCTAAAGAACATAAGATACCCAGGACTAGTATTTAAGCACATACTTCTTATTTCTTTCTGTTTTTGTTGGAAATGCTGGAATTCCAGTACCATTAACTTCAGGAGAATTTTTAGGGGGTGGCCCAGCCTTACCCAGAGTAGAACCAGAGCCAGTTAGCACCAGAAAAAGAACTGTGACTTGAATGTGGCCAATCATCCCACTGAATGGACCCAGATACTTTCAAAACCCCGAAGATATTCTGGAAGGCTCCAAACCAAATGAGTCCAGAAGTGTCAGGAGAGTTCTTCTGGGGATGCCCTGGCCACGCCCAGCACAGGTCCTGAAACTATGTCTTCTGAGTCAGGACAGATGGATAAAATATCACAAGTAAGAGATTGATTGAGAATAAGCTGCTACCATCTAGGAAAAAGAAAAAAAAACTTGCCTGGAATAAAGCCAACATACAGAAAGAAGCAGAGCAAAGAGACAGAATGAGCTAAAGACTTGATCACATCATTGGGATCCTTGGATCCAGCCATATGTGAAGCAAAACTATTCTAGGACTTTCCAATGATATTGTTAATAGAATTCAAAGCCCCGTCTTTTTTACTATTTTGTTTTAAGGTAGCTTGAATTAGACTTTCCATCAATTACCATCAAATGAGTTCTAACAAATTCTCCACCTAAATGTAGATGACCTACAGCTTGATATTTTCTGACCAAATGTCTTTCCTGAGCCTCAGACTCAGATATTCAATGAGCTACTTTTCTGGATACTTCTCTGGAGATCCTCACAGGTCCCTCAGCTGAACATGGCACCAGTTAATCTGCCATCCATCCTCCCCTGCCCTTTCCCCTCTTCTATCCATACTCCCCGAGACCAGCTTTTTTGTCAGTCTTCATTGTCTCAGCTCCTGCAGACCTAGTTCCTGGGAGACCCCAGGAAACTAGGGGTCTCCACCCCTCTTTATCATCCCTCTTTTTCATCCCTCATACCCAATCATTCATTAAACTTTCCTCCAAAATAGTTTCAGAATTCATTCTCTCCTCTCCAGTCCTACTTGTAGCTCCTTGACACAGTCTATCATCATGTCTTACTTGGCAATAGCCTCCTAATTAGTCTCCCACTCTAACTTTTCTTTACTAAATGTAACCTGCAATCATTCTACATTACAGTTAAAAAGTTATGTCTGTCTGTCCCCACCCTACCACTTTAAAAGTCTCTGTGTCACCCCATAACTCTCGAGATGAATTTCAAACCCTTCAGTGTGGTATTCAAAATCACTTATGACTTTCCCGGTCCCCACTGCTCCTCACCCCAACCCTCGGTGCTCCTGTGGCTTTGCAGTTCCCAGGATATTCCGTGCAGGTTGATACCTCTGTGCCTTTGCACAGGTAAAACTGCACCTGTCACCAGCACTTTCTCTCTGACCACACTCTGAGACAGAATTAATTGTTCCCTGCATGAGCCCCAAAACAATTTATATGAAACATCCTTCATAGAACCTTTCCCACTGCATTAAAATTAATTTCTGTCCTATGTTTATCTCTTTCAGTAGATTTCTGAGAGCTTCTTGAGCAACTGGACCAGGACTTATTCACCTTTGTATTCATGAACTGAACACAGGGCCTGGCACATAATAGATGCTCAATAAAAGCTTATTGATTTAAATTGAGGTAGAAAAGCCACTGACACCTTCTCTCAGCTTGTATCTCTCATGTTCCCCCTTTACAATCACCTCTCATTTATATGCCTGTCTCTGGATTAGGACATAAACCTGTTTGTAAAATTGTAATGCACTATATATATATATATATGAGAGAGTCATAATTATAACTCATAAGCAATAGAAAAAAACAGACTGATCAACTGAGCATTATTTGAGCCCATTCTTAGATCCCTGCCAGAGCACAAGGAGTACTGAATACTCTTTAGTTCCTGTCCCATATTTACTACTTACTAGCTGTAGTAGATTGTAAAAACAGACAAAAATCTTCCTATCCCTGAATTCTTGCCCCTTTTGGGGTGACCTTGCAGTTCCTCTCATCAAAAGGGTGAGACAATTCCCTAACTCCTTGACTATAACCTTGACCATGTGATTTGCATTGACCAACAAGAACAATAAAAATGATGCAGGTGCAGATTGAAAAGTACTTGAACATCAGTATTTGACTTTGTGGCTCTTGGAAATTCTGTGACAACTTCTATATGAATAAGCCCAGGTTAGTCTACTGAAGACATATGGCCCCCAAATCTCCATCACCCCTGCTAACAGCCAGCCCCAACTATGGGACATATGAGTAAGATCATTATAAGAAAACTAGTCCTCAACTGACCTGTCAGCTGACAGCAGCTGCATGAATAAGCCCAAGCAAGACCAGCAGAAGAAGTGCCCAAGGGATCTCAAGTCACATTTGCAGACCCACAGGAACATTAGCTAATAAATGACTGTTGTTTTAAACCACTAAGTATTGGGATGGTTATTATGCAGCAAACACTAACCGATTAGCTGTGTGACCTTGAGAAAGTCATGTTACCTCTCTAGGCATCAGATTCCTTATAAATAGAAGGGGATAGCATCTCTATCCTGGAACAAAGGACTGTCATGAAGGTCAGCTGAAATATGATTTTAAAATCCCTTTCTAAGTTGGCATCAATTTATAAACATGACACTTATTCTGATATATATATATATAATTAATGTACATATTCAGCACTGTTTCAGGCTGTCTCTGCAGACTATCTATGCATAGTGTCCCTGGTCTTAGACTGTCCTTAGAGTGTTCCTAGAAGCTGTGGCCAGTTTTTTTATTTACTCAATAATGCACACAGTCTGAAGAATTAAGACTAAGACCCATTATTAAGTGAATATGACACTAATGATGAGGTTCAGAGTACCTGAGGTCACTGGACTCCAACGGCATGTCTGGAATTTTTTTTTTTTTTTTTTGTGGTACGCGGGCCTCTCACTGCTGTGGCCTCTCCCGTTGCGGAGCACAGGCTCCGGAAGCACAGGCTCCGGACGCGCAGGCTCAGCGGCCATGGCTCACGGGCCCAGCCGCTCCGCGGCATGTGGGATCTTCCCGGACCGGATCATGAACCCACGTCCCCTGCATCGGCAGGCGGACTCTCAACCACTGCACCACCAGGGAAGCCCCTAAGGAATTTTTTTAAAGACTACCAAGAGCCACAGAGCAAGTGCCAACATCCAAGTGCTTTTCAATCTGCAGTTGCACCGTATTTACTACTCTCTCATTGGTCAATGCGAATCACATGGTCAAGCTTATAGTCAAGGAGTAAGAGAATTGCCTCCACCTTTTGATCGGGGGAAGCTGCAAGGTTGCCTTGCAAAGAGGTGAGAATACAAAGAGAAAAAATGCGTGTTCAAATACATTTTGAATACTAAATAACTAATAAACAGTGTAGTAAATGACTTCCACGTCTACTGTCTCACCAACCTTGAGAAATCGGGTACTGTCCCCATTTTACAAGTGAGGAAATAAAACTCAGAGCAGGACAGGAGTGGAAAAGTGGGGACTCGTTCCAAAAGAACCTACAGATTTATCCTGTGTCTAGATGCAGAGAGTAAAGCTCCCACAGCTGCTGAGTGGGAGCAGGCCCCAGTGATCTTTGGGGAACGGGGGGGGGGGTCCCAGCTGGACTACCACGCCCCTGAACTCACTGCCAGGAAGGTCCTGAATTAGTCATGAGCACTCTGGTATCAGGCACATTGGTAGGTCTATTTAAAGCTAAAGAACGCGGGGTGAGCTGAGGACTGCAAAAGAACACAGCTGGGACGGGCAGGCACTTCGTGGGGAGTAAATGATGGCTGAAGCCACATCTTGTTCTCCTCTGTAATCTCAACATCTCACACAGGGCCGGACATAGATGGAAGCACACAGTGAATGAGTGTGAGCTGGGATAACGCATTCTTCCTTTCACTCACCATTTCTGCCTTCATCACTGAACGAGCATTTGTATGCACCGCTGAGATGCCAGGCAGTGACAGTACACAAACATATAAAACCGAGTGCTGTAGGTTGAATTGTGTCCCCCCCAAATATGGTATTTTGAAGTCCTATCCCTCCCCCAACCTGAAACTGTGACCTAATGTGGAAATAGAGTCTTTGTAGATGTAATCAAGCTTAAATGAGGTCATATTGCAGTAAGGTGGGCCCTAATCTTGTGAGTGGTGCCTTATGAGAAAGAAGAGAGAGATCTGGACACAGAGACACAGAGAAGGCCATGTGACAACAGAGAAAGAGATTGGAGTGATGAACCTGCAAGACAAGGATTAGCAAGGATTGCCTGAAATCACCAGGAGCTAGGAAGAGCCAGGAAGGATTCTTCTCTAGAGCCCTCAGGGGGAGCATGGCCCTACAGACACCTTAATTTCAGACTTCTAGCTTCCGGGACTGTTAGAGAATAATTCCTGTTGTTTTAAGCCAGTTTGTGGTACTTTGTTATGGCAGCCCTGGTAACTGGCTGAGTCTTTCTCCTCTGTTGAAGAAGACAGATGCATTAACAGATCATTGTAATACAACACGCCAATTACAATACAATGGAGGTATGTGCAAAGTGTTGAAAGAGCAAAGGGGAGGGAGTAATAAACTCTTTCTGAAGAAAACAGGGAAGTCCTCATAAATGAAGTGATGTCTGAGTGGATCTTGAAGAATGGATGAGAGCTCATTAAGCAAAAAAAGTGGAAAAAGGCATTTCAGGCAGAGTTGACAGCACATGCAAAGGACTTGAGGCTTGGACCTGAATGGTGTTTGGGGGGAATGGCAAATAATTTTGAAAGATTACAGCTAAGGGTGGGCTGGATGTGAGGTTGGGAAGTTCCACTGAGACTGGAGTGTGAAGTCCATAGAAGCCTGATTACCAGCGGGAGCTTTGAGAGGAATGTCATCATCAGATCACAGCTTGACAGAACTGGAGCTGAGACTGGAAGCAGGGCCCCGGCTGGGAGACTGCTGTGTGCGATAGTCCACACAGCACATGAGGAGCCTCTCCACCAGGACGGTGGAGAGGAAGGCTTGATTTGACCAAAGAGCCAGTCCGATAATGACCCGGATATGCCACAGCCTTCTCCCTAACTCTCCATCTTCCACATCAGAATAGCTACAACCATTCAGGGACAGTGTCTTCTCTGATCCTTCAGCTTCAGATGAGCTGTGAGAGTCACTTTTATTGCAGAGCTATATTGATGATGCTCTGAAATAGTTCTAGTTTTTTTTTTTTTTTTTTTTGCGGTACGCAGGCCTCTCACTGTTGTGGCCTCTCCCGTCGCGGAGTACAGGCTCCGGACGCGCAGGCTCAGCGGCCATGGCTCATGGGCCCAGCCGCTCCGCGGCATGTGGGATCTTCCCGGACCAAGGCACGAACCCGTGTCCCCTGCATCAGCAGGCGGATTCTCAACCACTGAGCCACCAGGGAAGCCCTAGTTATATCTTTATGCCATATGACAAAGAAAGAGCCCACTCTCCCGGGCTTAGAATAAACACTCTATTTGTTACAAAGTTAGGCAGCCAGAACGTAGGTAGATCACTCCACCCACTGTTCCACATAGTACTTGCCCATGACCCACTAGAATGATTCCCCAAACCACCTCTACAGCCCCTGAGAAGCTGGATCTTGGGCCAGTGAAACTTCTCTATTTATTCATTTGTTGAAGAAAAGAGAAAAGATAAAACCCTGTTTACAACTCTCTTATTAAAGATTTAGAAGGAGAGCATAAAGAATATTTCTGCTAGGGACTCAGGAGACTGGATTTTCTGAGATTTGGCTCTGGGAATAAAATGCTATAGTGGACAGGGGGAGGAAAACGTCAAAGGAGCAGAAGAGATTAAAAAATCAACTTGGAACCTTTACGAGGTGCCAGGCAACTGTCAAGTCATCAAACCCCTAGACTCCTACAGCATATCTCCAAGGTTGGTGTTACCACCTTCACTGCAGGGACACAGAAACAAAGGTTCAGAGACATTCAACCACTCCCCAGAGCCACACAACACTGAAGGGGCAGACCTGGGATTTGAATCCATGCCTCTCAAAGTCTTTCCCTTCACCCCACTAGAGCTTGGAACCTGGCCCAGGCCAAGGATGGGATGGCTCTGGCCCGGTCTTCTCCATCCAGGCACATCTGGGCTCCCTTCTGGGCATCAGATAAGTAGACCTGGAGCAGAGTCCGAGGACAGAGAGCAGATGCCGGATATATGTGTTGTATGAGGAATGAGAGCAGGAACTGGGGAAGAGAACACTCTGGGGATGTGGCAGCTGTCTTCAAGTATTTGAAGGGCTGTCATGAGGAAGAAAGATTAGACTTATACTGAAAGGCCTCCAGGGGGGTAGAAATAAAGGTGATGGATGGCAATGACAGGCAGTCAGATGTCAGCTCAGTACACGAGAGACTCTTCCACCAGGCAGAACTAGAAAGATGGGAAGACGAGAGCTCCCTGTCGCCAGGGTGTCCAAGAACAGGCAAGTTGACTCTCTGATGGCAATGCTGAGGAAGGAATTCAAGGACTGATGAGCAAGAAGACTCAATTCTCTTAAAGGCCTCTGATGGCTCAGAGAATCCAATTTTGTGGTCTGTTTATACTCTCAGTGACCAAATATGACTTGAAATAACTATGCAATTAGTAACTCTAGCCCCATAGTTATATTCTGTGCCCCTAAATAACTTCACTGGAAGTCAAACCCATAGCCTTTACACTGTCCCACAAGGCCCTACATGCAATGGCTCCACCTCTGTCATTCTACTCCAGACACAGCGGTTTCCTTGCTGTTCTTTGAACAGACCAGATGCACTCCTCCTGTCGGACCCTTCCAGTGGCTGTTCCCTCTCTAAACACACTCTTCACCCAAATAACCCTGTGGTTATTTCCCTGGCTCTTTCACATAGTTTCCCAAATGCCCTATTCTCAATAAAAGCCTTCCTGAGAATTCTGTTTAAAATTATTTCCCAACTCTACATCCCACACCTCTAATCCCCCTGTTAAGTGTGCTCAGTTTTCTTCATAGTGTTTATAATTTTCTAACATACTGAATAATTTGCATATTTATTATGTTTTTATTGCCCATCTCTGCCCCACCCTGCCACTAAGATGCAAGCTCCACCAAGGCAGGAGTTTTTTTTGTTTTTTTGTTTTTGACCATTTTGTTAACAGTTGACTGCCAAGCACAGCACACAGTGTCTGACACAAGTTAAGTACTCAATAAATATTTTTGGAAAATGAATGAGGTCTCCTTTCATTCACATTCTTCTGCTTGCAGGGAGGTTCTCTGGTAAACCTAAGTGAAGAGGCAGAAACTGCCCAGCATGATAGCACATCGACATTCAGCTGTGAAATAGGGTCAAAGTCAGCAGGAAGAGTTGTTTTAACAGATATTCCGTTCCGCAGAAAATGGAAGACATTGTCTCCTCCAGTGATCTTAAGGATCTTAAGGACTTGTGATTTCTCAAGTTAGAACCAGAGTACCTTATGGAGGACTGAGGGATTAGTGAGGAAGTAGATGGAGAGGAATCAGAAAAATGAGGAAATTCCTAGACGCTCAGCCACAGTGCATTCAGAATGGATGATAACAGTCATTACCCATTTACTGAGAACTTAATATATGGCAGGCACTCTTTTAAACACTTTATAATGGCTAGCTCTCTCTTTAGTCAACCCTATGAGATAGGTCCTATAATTATTCCCATTTTATAGATGAGAAAAATGAGACATGGCAAATTAATTAATGTACCCAAAGTCACACAGCTGCTAAATCCTAAATCCCAAATCTTAAATCCTCTAGCAGTCGGGGATTCAAAGCCTGGTAGTCTGGTTCAGGAGCCTGCACTCTTAGCTATTAAGATCCACTACCTGAAAAAATAAACAATTAAGCTCTAATCTCTGAATTTTGTGTGTTACTGTGATTGGCTGAGAGTAAGACATCTCTCCGCTATCGGCTGTACACACTCTGCCAGCAAGATGGGCTTCCCCACCTACTTAACAAAGTCGTCCTGCTTTCTACAACATGGGTACTTTCTGATGGAGTGGCATTCAGCCTGAGACAGATTTCCCACTGGCACAGACAAGACAAAAACCCGAACATTTGGACGGTGTTTTAAAACTTATAAATAGAAATATTTTAGTTTGATTCTGACAGCAAATATGTGAAGTGTTATAAGCAATCTCCTTTAAAGAGGTGAAATCTAACGCACACAGCTAATGAGCTATAGAGTGGGGACTCCAAGCCCAGTCATCTGGTCCAAAGTCCAATGCTTTTCCCCGTTACACCATGCTGCCTTCACCACACATGGTTGTCTACACCACTCCAAACTCTAGTATCCCCACTAGTCCTTTGAAAATTGGATATTGTCTCTGTACCACTGATCTTAGATTAGAGAGGAGCTGAGTATGATGCAACTATGCTTAGGCCTTAATTTCCAAGGCTCAAATGTAAAGCTGGTGAAAGATGTTTATGTGGGTCTGTTTATTCAAAGGATATTTGATGATTGTATACAATGTGTTAGGCCTTTGCTGTCCAATGCAGTAGCCACTGGCCACATGTGGTTTTTGAGCAGTTGATTTAGGACTAGGATCACTGAGGAACTAAGTTTTTAATATTATTTAATTTTTATTACTTTTTAAAAATGTTAAATGGAAACATAAAATATTTTTCTATTAACAGAGCTTTACAGTTTTGGTAGAAGTACATTTCACTTTAGCTTTTGCATTGCATAAGATAGTACTATTGTATAGTAATGCACTTACATGCATGCATTGTTTCCACTAATACACATAAACACATCACTGATCTAGCTGGAGTTGATGGATTGATTCAGTTTGAATGATATTTTTCTATACATGCAACATTGTAGGGTGTTTCTTGGAATACTTTTTTTTTTTTTTTTTTTTGCGGTACGCGGGCCTCTCACTGTTGTGGCCTCTCCCGTTGCGGAGCACAGGCTCTGGACGCGCAGGCTCAGCGGCCATGGCCCATGGGCCTAGCCGCTCCATGGCATGTGGGATCCTCCCGGACCGGGGCACGAACCCGTGTTCCCTGCATCTGCAGGCTGACCCTCAACCACTGCGCCACCAGGGAAGCCCTCTTGGAATACTTTATTCTGACAGCTCCAGTTACTGTGACAACTATGTAAATCTTAATCGATAATTAAATTGAAATACTTGCTAATATTTTAATTATAATACAATGAAATTATTTTTTAGTATAAAAATAAGTATGGACAAATTTTAAGATTTAAAACAAAAGCAGACTACTGATGCAGGATTAAGTGGAGATGGCAAAGTTAATACTATGATCAGAATAGAAAAGAAAAGAAGAGATTGGAAGAAAAATATTTTAAACTTTATAGCGAATGGCAACTGCAATTTACCGCAGAATAAAACAAAGATTTCTGTTTTGTTAAAAAAAAAGATAACAAACAAACATTAGAGACATTTATAGCAAATATGATGGATTTGATAAGAAGTTCCTTCTCTACAGTCAAAAAATAATTGACTAAATTAGTCACCTGATATCAGAATTAAACAACAATCAATAAAAAATTTTAAAGATTTTTAACAGAATCTGTGCTTTTAATTTTGGCCAGCTATGAAATGACTTAGATTCTTACACACACATACATAGAACCATTTTTTGATAGATAATAAAATGAATTATTATTTCACTTATGAACATTTTAAAGAAAATTATGAGGGAACTACTAAAAGTGCAAAAAGTGGAAGATTTTCAATTTCCTAGCCAATATCACACTACGTATGAATAAGCCAAACTTTAAGCTTCATAGAAAGAAAAAGCTTATTTGTGACCCAGCAAGATTGGTATGAGAATTTGCTGAAATTAAAAATTCTATTACACAGATTAATAATAATAATTTACACATTTTTCTAATGGGAATCAATATGAAGATTTTAATTGAAATTGAAAGAATTATGTACCTTGGCTGCAAAAATGACAGGAAAATAATTGAAGACCTTTTTTTGGGAGTAAATTTAGAGTTGCTTTTCAATTTATACAATACCCTTTTGCACCCAATGCTAATACTGAGTTTACTAAGAGTTAATGTATCTATTATGAATAGACATAGTTTTGAAATGGATATGCTTTAGCTTCAAAGCCAAATTAATTGTTCTAAAAATAATGGGTCAGTTTTGCCTATGTGAATTTGAATGTTAAAGGAAAATGATATTTTTGGTATTTAATTCCAATTTTAGAAAACTTTTAAGTATGTTTGGAGCACAGTGTGAGCATATGACTATACTTTTTTGAGAAGAAATTTTGTAAACTCTAAGTGTAGATCAAGTACTTCTGATGAAACTTTGGTTTCTGAGTTGAGATGTGCTGTAAGCATAAAATACCTACCAAATTTTGAAGACTTGGTGTGATAAAAAGAATGTAAAATTTAAAATTACATGTGTGGCTTACATTATATTTCTATTGGACAATGCTGAGTTAGGCAAAGAGGATAGAGAGGTGAATAAGACCTAGTTCCTTCCCTCAAGAAGAAAACTAAGCTTAGACATCCCACTGTAAAATAGTGTGGAAGTCAAGTGATGGAATCTAAAAGATGTGGAAGAAGTATCAAGGAGAGAATCTAACTCAGATTGAGGAAAACAAGGAAGACTTCTTGCAGGAGATGTTAACAGGATATGGCCTTAAAAGAGAAGTAGGGATTAATAAATGAGAAAAAATAAAAACAGCTTTCCAATGGAGTGGTTATTATCAGCAAAGGCCTGAAGGGGTGAAATTGAATGCTCATGTAGGGAATAAAAGCAGATCTGGTTTTCCAGGGTGTAAACTGTGAGGAGAGTATGGTCAGGGATCAGTTGGAGAGGTAGTTGGATCATAATAGGTCTAGTAGACCATGCTAGCATGGGACTTATTCTGTAGATGATGGCAAATGGATTAAGTTGGACACTCAGGCAGTAAACTCTGTAAACTCTAGTTCCAAGAAGTTTTTCTTTCCTAATATGTTTCACTGGGGAGTGGGATCACTGATAATTTTCACTGGTTGGATAAACAGAGTTAGTTGCATGGACCTTTCTTGAGAGATGAACTGCTATATTGTATGGCAGCTGGTTTCATGTCACTAGATTCAGGTCTTCCCCATATAATATAGTTCAAACACAGCTGATTAATTTCAGAGCCTGAAGTTTTAAATTTCAGCATTTATTGATTCCACTGATTACTGTCTGATATAATATTATATATTCATTTGTAGTTCAGATTTCCCCACTGGAATATAAGTTTCATGAAGCAGAGACTCTGCCTTGTTCATGACTGTATCCTTAGCACCTACAATAGAGCCTTACATATAGTATGTGCTCAGTAAATATTTTTGAATAAATAACACATTAGATAAGATGGTGATACCTACTGGTAACATATAGTATTGCAACCTAGCTCTATTGCAGTCTGTAGAAACCTAGATAAGACACCTAAGGAAGCCAAATTCCACCAACATGGCATCATTATCTTTGAATCATGCTGACTTAACTGGGTCAAAAAAATTAAAGTGGAAAGTCAAAGGAGGAAAATGCATACCTAGAAAATGAGGCAGCCTAACATAATGGAAGAATAAAGACTTCATACTGAGACCAACATGGATTTCAATTCTCTACTCAGATTTTTACTTGCTGTGTGACACTGTGCAAAGTAACTCACATCTCTGAGCCTCAATTTCTTCATCCTTAAAATGGGGCAGTCAAACCAGCAGTGTTTTGATATTGGCAATAATATATTTGGAGTGTGTGCTATAAAGGATAGCTAGTATTAGCATCTATGTAAGGTTATAAGAGGTAAGAAAATGGGGTTTGCTTGTCTGTTTCCAACTTTTCCTCCTCACTTTGGTCTAGAAGGAGACTTGCAATCATTCTCTGCATGTGGTTTTTCAAAGAAGGTAGTTTCTTTGCTCATGGCATTATAGGCTATTTCCTGGCCTTGTATGGTGAGTGAATAAGGTAACACTTGGATTGCCCAGCTGCTGAGATCAGAAGCCTCTCTCCAGAGGTTTTCCAGGCACTAGGAAATCAATATCCATTGTCAAGCAGCTTCAAAGCTGATTACCTTGAAATGAATGGTAATGCCTCCTTTTTAGGTCTCCATCCTCCCCTTGTTCAAAGGATTGGCTGCAATACATTAGGTCCCTGATTAAGAAGGATGGTGCCCAGCAAATGACTCCTTTGAGCAGAATGCTAAACCACTGGAAAAGTCTTGAAGCAGGTCTTCTGGAATCCACAACGAGGGAGCATATGTGAATAGAGTTGATGCTGCTTTAATTAGTAGTAGTGTAGGGATTATATTTCACCACTCTGCTGGGAGTAATAAAGGCTGACGTTATAATCAGTGTGGCAGTAAAGAAATGGAAGCTTAGAATCTGAGCTGCTCTGCTATCCAGCTAGAGCCAATGAAAAGGAAATGGATACTGCCTCAGCTGTTTGAAAATACAGACCTTTCACCTAACAATAAAAATACCCTGGGCAAGATGAAACCAGACCCTACATCTAATAATAATAATATTTCTGGAGTGAAGCCAACCTTAATTCAAGTTCTTTATCATTTTCTACCCACTTAGCCTAAAACATATTGCTTAGCCTTTCTGATATTTGGTTTCAACATTTATCAAATGGGATTATGAAAAATGTTAATAATTTATCATAACTGGCAAAGCTTCTGGCACAGAGAAAGCTCGCAAACCATGTCACTTTCTCTCTTCTCTTTTCCTACTATTCGAAATGTCTTTGTATTTTTCAGAAGTTACCAACCTGAGGTTTGTATGGACATGAGGGTCTTTACTGATAAGCATGTCTACGTTTTCAGCAGATTCCCTAAGGGGGTTTTAAACCCCCAAACAAGGCTATCACTTGTAAAATCTTGTAAAAAGATCACGGGTCTGTATCTTTCTTTTATGGTCTGGTTCCTGTCTCCCTCTATACCTTCACTAACTACCATTTTCCTCCTCATTCATTGTACTACAGCTAATCTAACCCTCTCTGTTCCCAAACACACCATGCTTATTCCTGCCTCAGAGGTGTTTTGCTTATCATCCTCTCTGCTCTCTAGCTCTTCACATGATAAACTCAGATCAAATGTCACTTCTTCATATGGTCTTTCCCAGATCTCCCAATTTAAACAGTCATCCCTAGTCACTTTCTATCATATGTGTAATTAGTCTACTCCGGCTGTTACAGATTGCTGCACAAAGTGGGCTGCTTAAACAACAGACATTTATTCCTCACAGTTCTGGAGGTTGGGAAGTCCAAAATCATGGTGCCGGCCAATTCAGTTTCTGGTGAGAACCCTTGGTTTGCTGATGACTATCTTCTTACTGTGTCCTCACATCGTGGAAGAATAGTGATCTCTTGCTCTTCCTCTTCTTATAAAGCCACTAATCCTATCATGAAGCACCCCACCCTCACGACCTCATCTAACCCTACTTATCTCTTAAAGGTCCCATCTCCAAATACCATCACATTGAAGGTTAGGCCTTCAATATATGAATTTTAGGGGGACACAATCCAGACCATAGCAGTACCACTATATTTTATTGACCTCAGAGCATTTATCCATACCTTGCTTACTGATTTATTCCCTTATTTATTTATTATTTATCCAATGCTTCATGGGGCATGGAAGAATGTACCCTCCATGAACACAGAGACTTAGTTTTATTCACTGCTAATTCACAATAATTAGAACAATGATTGGCACATAGTATGTATGCCAATTACTGCGAGTGGATAAACAGATGGATGGATGGATGGATGGGTGGATGAGTGGACGGATGGATGGATTGAAGATGTCTAAGTGTATATTTGTGAGGGATGGAAGAAAAATATTTCCCCCATTTTTACACATGGGGAAACTGAAACTTGGACAAGTTCAGCGCCTTGGAAGAGGTTTATGCACAGTGATTAAGAGCAGTCTCTTGCATTTGACCACTTGAGTTCTAATCCCAGCTTCTCTGCTTTCCGAACTATGTAACTTTGGGCAACTTACTTAACCTCTCTGTTCTTCAGTTTCCTCCTCTATAAAATGCTGATAATAATAGTATATTATGGAAGCCTTAGAGCTATTCACCAATATTCTCGTTCTCCTCTTGCAGGTAGATAATAAGACATCTCTTCCATGCTCACTCAAAGTTAGGTATTGCCATAAAATGGGAGTTCTATGACTGTGTCATTTCCATCTCGAAGCTTTTAAGAGCCAATGTGTGATGTCTTTTCCTTTTCCCTGACATGAAATCTGAAACATTCCAGATGGAGGCTTCTTTATTAGCCTGGATCCTGGGGTAAAGACAGTATGTTACGGAATCCCCATGGACTCACAATGAACATAGAGTATGAGTGAGAAACAAACCACTGACATTTGGTAGTGATTTGTTATCACATCATAACCTAACTTAGCCTGACTAATACATATGCCAAATCCTTATGCTCTTGTGATGATTAAATCAGTCATTGAAAGTGTCATGTAAAGAACAGTGTCTGTCACATAGCAGGCACTATATAAGCGGCTGCAATTATCATTACTCAGTTAATGTCAATGTAGGGACTGGAGCCCAGGTTTCCTAGCTATAATTACAATGTAATTTTCACTGCATTTTGTTATTCCAAAATCTGCCAAGGAACACTTGAGAGGAAGAGGGGAGAAGATAAACAGAAGTCTCACCCTCACATGCCTAAGAATCCCCAGCACTGGGAGGGATGATTGCTCTTGAAACAAGTTTCTGAACACATGCAAGAGCAGAGTCACTGGCCAATGATTTCGTTGTCTGGGGAGAAGGGCAATGATCTATGTTCACTCAGCAGAGCATCCTTGCCCCTCTTTTCCTTTCTTTCTTTCCTTGGGGCCCAGAATAAAATTGTGCCTTGAGGGGAAATTTCCAAGTAGCACTAAATGGCTGGGCTCTTCACAACAGAGTGGACAGACAGTTCAAGGTTTAAAAGGAGGAAAAGGCCATTTCTTGCCAATTCATTTTGTGAAGAAACTGGGTTTGTTAACTGTGTTGATGTCTCAGGAAAGCTTGTCGAGGCTTGAAAGAAAATTACAGTGTATGATCCAGTCAAGTCTGTATTATCCCTAATATAACAATGAGAAATTAATTAGCATCAAAATAATAAAGATTGTGGGTAATAAGAGTGATAACTAGCTACTGTGGAGTGCTGTTAATAAATATGCCAGGCCCTGCTCTGAGTGATTTGTGTACTTTAACCCTCACATTTAATCCTCACTGCACTATTAGGAAGCTAATAGTATTACCATCCTCATTGTATAGATGAGAAACTGAAGCACAAAGAAGCCAGGGAACTTGCCACTGGCCACCATTCAAATCCAAGCAGTCTGGCTCCGGGGTCCGTGCTTCCAATAACTGTGCTGTACTGTCTCCCATCTATTTTGTGCTAATCAGTTCCACATTTCTAAGCCTTGGCACATGCTGTTCCCTCTGAATTTTTAAAACTTAGATCCAGGGCCATCTCATTGTGGAGACTGCCCTGACCTCTCCTCCCACACTCCCCTTTGTCTTTCTCTTTCTCTTTCTGTGACCGTCTCTGCCTTTATGACAGTGAATTTCAAGGGACTTCCCTGGTGGTCCAGTGGTTAGGACTCTGTGCTTTCACTGCCAAGGGCGCAGGTTCAATCTGTGGTTGGGTAACTAAGATTTTCCAAGACCAAACCACGCTGTGTGGCCAAAAAAAAGAAAAAAAGAAAAAAACCCAACAACGAATTTCACACTAAGCCATGAGTACTTTAGGGGAAGAGATTACATGTTAATAATCTAATAATCTTAGCATCCTTTGTGTCTCACACAGTCCCTGGCACAAAAAAAGGGTAATTCAGTGTTACTGAATTGATATCTAAGGATTTGAAAACTATGAGTACATAGAAAGCAGCAGAACATAGACAAAGCGAGCATTGGCTCTGAAGTCAGACTACCTGGCTTCAAATCCCAGCCACCAACTTTCATAACTAACAGGTATGACCATGGCATGTTTATTTACTTTTATGTGCCTCAGTTTGCTCATCTATACAATGGGGATGAAAACAGTACATACCTCATTGAGTCATTGCATGGATTAAATGACATGATGTAGCAAAAAACTTAGCCAGGGTCCTGACACATAGTAAATACTTAATAAATGTTAGCTCCTCCTTCCTGAGCATTCTGGTACATTTCACACTGAATATGTATTATAGCTATGCCTATCACTGACTAATGAGTAAAGAGCTCATTAAGACCTAGGCCAAATGATGATAACATGGCAGACTGAGAGGTATAAAACAATTTACCTGTAAAGCTGCTGTACTTTAGTAATTTAGTCCATGCCCAACAGCAATCAGCACATGCTTAACATTTTTTCCACTCAGATGGATGGAGGTTGAGCGGTCAAAAATGGGGAAAAAGGAACAACCCTGAGAAAACTGATTACACCATTACCAGTTATTTTCTGGGAACAGAATAATGCAGCTTTCATTATTTCTTTTATATGCCAGTCTCCTACTGCAAATTGAAAATAGTACATGCACTTCAGATATCTGTGAAAAGAAGCTTAGTTTTGAAAAAAAATGGAAACAAAACAGTGGTGTATAAGCACATCCATTCTGATTAGACATGAATTACAGTTTATTATACTCAGACTGCAAGTGGAATTTCAAGTGAAGAATATTCAGTATTCAAGTTTAGACTACTGACCCAATAAACAAAATGGACTGTCAAAATTATTTTAATAACTAGATCAGAGGTGAAGGCAGTAAACCAAAAGGCATAACACATTCTAATCTCTGCATTAAGATTAATGATAAAATATACATAGCATGTGTTCAGGCTTTACATCCTAAGTGTCCTAATTGGAAAAGGAAAGAAAAAAACATCCCTTCTCTTCCTATCCCCTCAAGGAAAAAGATTAAAATTTTGGAAATTTATCTTGTTCCTTGTCAGGCTCTTACAGCTCAATATTGGAAGAAGATTTTTAACATAAAACTCTCTTTGAGCCACTACCTTCTCATCTACAGAAAATATTCCTTCCACATCCAGCCTGCCTTCTATATCACCAATAGTGGAAAATCAAAAGTATTGAGAAGCAGCAAAGTGTTGTGCTTAAGGGTCCAGATTTTGACTATAGATAACCTAGTTTCAAATCTTAGTTCTAAAACTGCTATGTGGCCCTGGGAAGGTTACTTAAGCTCTCTATGAGGTTCCTCACTTTACAATAGAAATAATAATAGTACCTAGATCATGGTACTGTCCTAAGGAAATAGGCAATTAATATGTCTCATACAGAATAAGCTCTCAATACATTTTAATCATTATTATGTGTCTTGGATATATTATTCATAAATATCCTTAACAAAATTGAAAGAAGTAATAATAACAATAATACACAGCACTTTCAATACTACAGATTCAGTTTTTAGCATTTTTCTTTTGTATATTAACTCCTTTGATCCTATAATAACCCTTTGAGGTAGTCCTACTGGGCAGAGGTGAAATGACTTCCAGGTCACACAGCTAGTGAGTAGCACTAGCGTTCACATCGTAGCACACTACGATGTGAACCCTGATAGTCTGATTCCAGAGCTCTCATGTTTTTTGTTTTGTTTTTTTTTTTGCTGTACGCGGGCCTCTCACTGTTGTGGCCTCTCCCGTTGCGGAGCACAGGCTCCGGACGCGCAGGCTCAGCGGCCATGGCTCACGGGCCCAGCCGCTCCGCGGCATGTGGGATCTTCCCGGACCGGGGCACGAACCCGTGTCCCCTGCATCGGCAGGTGGACTCTCAACCACTGCGCCGCCAAGGAAGTCCCAGAGTTCTCATTCTTAAACATTAAATCTATATTCACTTCTTTTGAGCACTATAACAACTTACTTGCCATTCACTTAAAAAAAAATTCTTTGAGAAGCTACTCAGGGTCAAGTAACATTCTGGCATTTGAGATATATTACTAAAGAAGAGAGACAAAAGGTCTTTCCCTTACAAAACCTTAATATAGTTAATAAATATTTATATAGTTATACTGTTTCTTTTAAGCTTGTCCATGTCCATTTCATTCATAGGCATATTGATGAATACTATTTGCCAGGTCTATAGGTCTTTATGAAGTCTAAACATTTGGCTTTGTTTCTTTTACCTTTTCTTCTCCAGACCAATGTATCCACATTTGGAACCCTAATAGCTTATACAATTCAGCACCAGGGACAGCAGAGAAGAGCTACTGACACCAGGAACATACCTGAAGTTTTTATCTCAAAATTCATGAAGATCTGGTACTTTAGAATACACACACACACACACACACACACACACACACACACACACACAATCAGGTATTCAAAAAGATCTTAGGAAGACTCCTAAAATTACTAAACACAAGTACCTCGAACAGAGAGGGAAATTTGCATCCACAGAGCCACACAGCTGAAGTCAAGAACTAAATTCCTGAAACTAGTATATTTATAATTCACCCCATCTCAAGTGCACTGTCACCATCAAGCAGAAGAATTGTGTGTACATTCAGTGACATGGGTGTGGGGTATGGTGACAGTTCCCTAAATAGGAATCAAGGAAGAAGTCAGGTACTCTGATTTAAGCTCCAGAGGTATTCTTACTTAGTCAGTTAGGAAGATTTATTTCCTAATATTATTATTTATTATTTCCTATTTCCTGTATATTTCCTAATGTATTTGAAAGCATAGGTGAAAAGAAGTTTCAAGGTTCATTAGAGGAGAAACAGATCTAAGTTACTACTGACCCTGCCTTAGACACTGCATTTCTTTGACCTCACTGAGTACATTAGAATTCTTTCCAGCCTATCAATGTTTATCAGATTTGACGCTGCCTAATTCTGACATCCCAAAGGAAGGTGACTCACTCACAGGAAGCATGTTAGTTTCTAAAGACACGTCTAATCTGGATGACATCACCTTGTCTGGAAGATACATTTTTGGTGGAGAGTCCCCAGAGCTCATGAAAGGAAAACTTTCCATTTACTGTGCTTCTCTAATCCCATCCAGTGAAAGCAGCTATGAGAGGCTAAAAGAGAATGTGATTCTGTGAAGGAATATGGAATTATAGATTTAATCACTCAAGACTATAATTATTATAATAGTGCAAAGTTCTTCAAGGAAGTCTCTATAGATATAAATAAGGATCACTATAAATCGTTCCCCTCCAAGATCTTTTCAACAATTATTCAAGTTCTACTAATCATGGAAATGTTACTTTCCATGTAATCATGGAAAGTTACTAAAGTTCTCTGAGCCTCAGTCACCTCTTCTTTTTTTTTTTTTTTTTTTTGCGGTGTGGTACGCGGGCCTCTCACTGTTGTGGCCTCTCCCGTTGCAGAGCACAGGCTCCGGACGGGCAGGCCCAGCGGCCATGGTTCACGGGCTCACGGGCCCAGCCGCTCCGCGGCATGTGGGATCTTCCCGGACCGGGGCACGAACCCGTGTCCCCTGCATCGGCAGGCGGACTCTCAACCACTGCGCCACCAGGGAAGCCCCAGTCACCTCTTCTGAATAATGAGGACTGTTTTACTTACGGCTCCTCATTGGGGCATTATGAGGAATAATGAGATAATTTGCAACCACAGAATAGTGCAGAATAGTGGCAAGCAGAAGAGGAAATGAGGCCCAGTTGACTAACTCACCTAAGGGAACTAAAATACATTTTTTGAGAAAAAGAATGAAGGAAATCTCCTTAAAGATTGGCACAAGGCTTTTCCTTTTCAAGGCCAATGAAATTCTTCAACGACCCAAATGTTAAAAAGCTATGCAATTTGAAGTAAGAACTGACCTCAAATTCCATCCCTATCACGTATTAGCTATCATACCAACCACCTTCCCAAACTTTTATTTCTCCAGGCTAAAAAATATAATTCTTTTACTGGAATATGGTTATCACTATATTTTGGTAAAGAATCCAACTAGCTACTTGGATTAAAAGGTAGAGAAGCAGTGCTGCATAGTGGTTAATAGTGCAGGCTCTGGCAGTGGTTTGGGTTTAAATTCTGATACCACCACTCACATATTAAGTGACTTTGGACAATTTCTTAATGTCTCTGAGCCTGAATTTAGTCACCATTAAAATGGGAATAATATCAACAACCGTTTTATGAGGATGTTAATGATGATTAAAAATGTTAATAGGTGTCAAGCACTCAGGGCAGTATCTGGCACATAATAAGAACTCAATAAATGTCAGATATATGGAAAACATGCCAGACCAAATATAAAGTAGTCCAGGCCTTTGTGGTAGGTACCTCCCTTTACATACTTCCTGGACAGAGGACTAAAGATCAAAAAACCTTTCTTCTCTGCAGAGCTGCTTATTGTGAAACCATGTCTTATTTTTCATTTATTTATTTTTCTTAAGGCTATTCCTTGCTCAGATGATAACTCAAATTGTGATCATGATCATGGTGGGGGGGAATCACATCAAAGATAATTTACGTTACAATGATGCACGAAAGAGTGGAATTCTATGGAAGGAAAGAAGAGATGAACGTGGGTCCCGGTGAAGAATCAAGAGACCAGGCTATAAAGAAGAGTAAGGAAGAAGACACAGTACAAGCTACGCTCTCTCCTCCTAGCATTTACTAATGCTAGACCTCTGCTAATTCAGCCAATTCACCCTCTTTCCTGTTGACATCAGTTCAGAGCATAGAAACACAACATGAATCACCAGAATGAGCAGATAATGGACCTGGGAGAGCTTAAGATGAGAAAGGGAATGAGACCCAGGAAGGAAGCTCCTAGTTAGAAGAGACAGGAAGTCTGAATGCCCTCCTGGTGCTGTGGGAGGGTTACAGGAATACTATTACAGTGGCTGTTTATAGGACTATGATCTGCAGGACAGATGATAACCCCAAATATACATTTGAAGGAGACAAGATTTACTAGTGTGTCTATGTTCCCAGCCTGCATATTCTCTACCCCACCTCCATTAAAACATTTTTTTTAACTTGTCCAGCAATTAGTAGAGTTTTGGCCTGCTAGTCCAGTTATTAGGGTTTTGTGATGAAATTCAGAATACAAAGAAAATGAATGGAGAGACAGGCCTAGAGATCCAAAAGAAAGAGAAAGAGGAAGTAAAAAATAAAACTGTCAAAGGTTGGGTGTTAGAGTCTGAGGGATTTCATAAGCGTGAGCTCAGGAGCATAAATGGGATGAGAAAGAGTGGAGAGAAAGACTAAACGGGATTTTAAAAAGTTGTTCTAGTTTATAAAATAGACTCCTTTTATTGGTCTTCAAGAGAGCCAGGCACAGTTTAAAACTCCTTTTGATTGCTAGTTTGGACTTTTAAAAATATGACTTTATTTAGAGACTGATTCGGGGTCCAGTAATCAGGGTTATGTATTGCACTCTGAACTTTGAACTTCAGCCCCACTCACTAAAGACATGGATTGGGACATGCAAGCCCCTTGACTCTATTAAAGGCAAGTTCCTTTGCTCTCCTAAGGAATTGTTGGTGAAGGCAAATGAGAAAACGTCAGCAAGTTTATTTAAACTTTGGGAATAATGTTTAAAGGAAACAGAAGAAAACCCTCAGTCTTTTCCTGAGCAGAAATAGGTGGCATTTCTCTCCTGCCCCTATTTCCTATGGGGAAGAAGAGCCAGTCAACAGATGACCTGTTTAAATTGGATAAGCGCTGACATGATGTTCCCATCATCAGGGAAATTACCAATTCTAATGATAGGAAACTTATATCCCTTGAGAGAGCTGCAGGAGAAATTGGTTTCCTCCCTTGCCCAGAAATGTCTGTGCTGAGGATTTACCGGGGGCGGAGTGCAGCTGCAGTGGGGGCCAGCCCTGGGGTTTCATAGAGCAGTGTTTGACAGCCAGGACTGAACAGCCTTGGCTCTCATGAGCTGGGTCCAAGAATTGATGAGAAAGAATCTTGGGGCTACTTGCTGTGGCCTGGGGTAGATGATGCTGTGACTTAGAGCTGGGACAGAAAGAGTCAGAGCTGGCTTAATGAGAGGATGAGACTGGGCCAGGCTGAGAAGTGGTCCACCACCCACTATACCTACCAATCTGAACTGTATATAAGAATCTCTAGGGACTTCTCTGGTGGCACAGTGGTTAAGAATCCACCTGCCAATGCATGGGATGCAGGTTCGAGCCCTGGTCTGGGAAGATCCCACATGCGGCGGAGGAACTAAGCCTGTGTGCCACAACCACTGAGCCTGTGCTCTAGAGCCTGCAAGCCACAACTACTGAGCCCAGGTGCCACAACTACTGAAGCCCACGCGCCTAGAGCCCATGCTCCACAACGAGAAGCCACTGCAATGAGAAGCCTGCGCACTGCAATGAAGAGTAGCGCCCGCTCGCCGCAACTAGAGAAAGCCCGCGCACAGCAACGAAGACCCAATGCAGCCAAAAAAATAATAATATTAATAATAATAATTAATAAATAAATTTTAAAAATAAATAGATAAAAAATCTCCAGGGAATAGTTTTGGAAATAAACGTTCCTGTACCTTACCTGTGGAGACCCTGATTCAGAAGATATCATGTGAGGCTTGGGCATAACTTCTTCATAAGCTTCTCAGATGATTCTGGTGAAGCTTACCCAACTACTGAACCTGCGCTCTAGAGCCCGCGAGCCACAACTACTGAGCCCAGGTGCCACAACTACTGAAGCCCACGCGCCTAGAGCCCATGCTCCACAACGAGAAGCCACTGCAATGAGAAGCCTGCGCACTGCAATGAAGAGTAGCGCCCGCTCGCCGCAACTAGAGAAAGCCCGCGCACAGCAACGAAGACCCAATGCAGCCAAAAAAATAATAATATTAATAATAATAATTAATAAATAAATTTTAAAAATAAATAGATAAAAAATCTCCAGGGAATAGTTTTGGAAATAAACGTTCCTGTACCTTACCTGTGGAGACCCTGATTCAGAAGATATCATGTGAGGCTTGGGCATAACTTCTTCATAAGCTTCTCAGATGATTCTGGTGAAGCTTACCCCCAACCCGGAATTTGAGAACTACCAGTTAAGGCAGTTTCCGACCAATCGATTAAGAAACTGATTCCACTCACCACAAGCTAGTCAATCAGGGACTTTTTTCTTTCATTTCCACAGTAAACTCTTTCCAGGACAAAATGAATAAAAGTCTCCATAGCCTGTCTTAAAAGACCATGCAGTCTTCTTCTTCTTTTTTAAAAATCTCACATCAAACACCAAACAGCTTTAGCATGTATACAGCTTACATTAAAACATAAATGCACTTTGCGTTCTAGGTGTCTTCAAGCAGATCTTGAGAGATGTTCTTATAGATCCAGGAATGCAGTGTTATGGCCATGAGGGTGTCGTGAGTGTTGGGGAGAGTTCAGAGAGGTTGAAATTAGAAACAAACATCTCACTCAATGTCAAGTAGAGATTTCCCCTTAGGGTTTGGGCTATGAAGGACCTGTATTGCTCCAAGGTCAATTCAGAGGATCCTAGCAGGGTCAGAAATTCAGGGTCACTCACTGCTCACGGACAGTGAGTCCAGGGACTTAAAGGTCCCAAGAGACAAGAATCAAGAATAGTCAGTGTAGGGCTTCCCTGGTGGCGCAGTGGTTGAGAGTCCGCCTGCCGATGCAGGGGACACGGGTTTGTGCCCCGGTCTGGGAGGATCCCACATGCCGTGGAGCGGCTGGGCCCGTGAGCCATGGCCGCTGAGCCTGCGCGTCTGGAGCCTGTGCTCCTTGAGCCTGTGCTCCGCAACGGGAGAGGCCACAACAGTGAGAGGCCCACGTACCGCAAAAAAAAAAAAAAAAAAAGAATAGTCAGTGTAAGAAGGTTGGGGTCTTGATCTCAGTGGGACAATCAAAGAGATGTCCTCTCTGATTGGCATATAGCGCTTCCCAAATACTGGCCCCTGGACATCAGAAGTAGTCAAGGAACTAGTTTAAAATACAGATTCCCAGGCCCCACACCACTTCTGATCCTTGCCACCTTCAGTCTTATTTAGGCTAATCATTTTGGTCAGTCCATAAACATGTATAAAGTGCCTACTATGTGCCTACCAGGCTGTTCACTGTATGAGAATAGGGATTGCATCTGTCTCCTTCTGCCTCAGTATCTAACACAGTGACTGAAAACAACATCCATGCATTCAAAAAATGTGGTGAGTACTTACTATCCACCAGGCTGAGCTAGGCACTGAGACAAAGTGGTTAATAAATACGCTCCCTATACCAAGTTTAGTGGGACAGACATCCCAGAGGTCTGTTTCACAGCAACATGACTAGTGCTTGAAAAACACGTGTAAACATCTGTTATCTTCTGAATCCAATGCACACAGGAGCCAGGAAGACTTTCCTAAAACACCGAATCCAGCCACGGTATTTCCTCAAGACAGTCAATAGTTTTCTATGGCTCCGCTTCCCAAAGAGGCATCTGTAGACTCCATGTAGATAGATGTCTGGGAAAGAAGTTTTCATGGTCAAATAACTTTGGAAGGCTCTGGGATAAATTAAATAAAATAATTCAAGTTCCTTTAATGTAGGAATTCTCAAACGAGCCTCGTAACTCTCCAAAAGGGGAGGGAGTGCTATTCAGCACCTTCTCAGTCTTCTTTCCCTGTGGCCGCTTCTGGCACACCTTGAAGAATTCGTTCTCAGAGAGCAGATTTTGGGAAATTCCAGCTGACCGCATCGTGCCCAAGCTCCATAGTATGCCTCCCCTGGGGCCCCCAAGATCTGCCCCCCAGCCTCTGCTCCCCACTCTCATCCTTGCACTTTAACAAAACCGCACCCCTTCCCACTTCCGAGCCTTTGCTCGTGCTGTTCGTCCTCCCCTCACGTTCCCCAAGCCCTACAACTTCTCCCAGGACACACAGAATTAGCCTGAAGAGCATATGCGTCCTTGAAACACCAGCTCAGACACTGGTTCCGCCAGAAGCCTCTGCTGTCCAGGGCCTCTTCGCTCTGCCTCACAGCGCTCTCTCCAGCTCCTGCACAGCACTCGTGTGCCTTGTTATCATGGTTATCAAAGCTCTGGACCAAGAGCTTCTGGAGGGAAGGAGCCTTTACAAGGCCTTGTTTCTCTCTGATCTCTGACACCGGAGTTTCTCAGCCTTGGCACTACTGACATTTGGGGCTGGATCACTCTTTGCTGTGGGAGGCTGGCCCTGGTACTGTAGGATGTTTAGCAGCATCCTTCTGCTGTACCCACTAGATGACTACAGCACCACCATCACTTTCCCCTGCTCCTCCAGGGTGTGAGAACCAATGTCTCCGGACATTGTTTGATATTCCCTGGGGAACAAAATCATCCCTCACTGAGAACCAGTGTCTTGCATCTAGCACAGTGCCAGGCATTCATCAAACAAATATTTACTGAACACGTACTAGTTCAGGCTCTGTGCCAGGCACAGGTAATATAACTATGAGCAATCACATGCTCCTGCCTTCAAGGTATTTATCTAGTTACAGGAACTGAGAAGTAAACGGACATTATTAAGAATGTAATAATAGTCACAGCTCCATGAAGACTTGCTTATTTTTATATCCCCAGCTCATAGGACCATGCCTCATACATACTAAGTGCTCAATAAATACCTGTTGATATACCATATTAACTAAAATTTACAGAGTACTTATTATGTGCCAGAAACTGTTCTACACACTTTATGTATATTAAATAGCTTTAGCTCCTTTGAGGATCTATTATTATACTCATTTTACAGGTAAGCAAACGAAATCATAGAAACTGTAGGTAACTTGACAATGATCATGTAGTGAGTGCAAGGCAGAGCCTGGAATTGAACCCAAGCAGCCCAGTCCAAGCTCAAGTACCCCACGTGTTATTTCCAAGGATGAACAACATCGATCGAACCTTGCTTTGTGCTAGGCATAACGACAACACCATAAGCTGTTTATTTTATTCTCATCCTTATCAGCATTTTATAAATGGGAAATTTATAAATTACCCATTTGGGAAAGCTTGAAGCAGAGAAAGGTTAAGAAACCTGCAATCTCCCGTGAGTGCTAAGTGCTGAGCTGCTCTGTCTGACTGGGGGGGATTGTGCCCTTAACTACCATGCTATACTGCCTCGAATAGGGAGGAGTAATAAGTAACTGTTAGATGGTTGAGGAACAGTGTCTAAATGCTTTCTGCATCTTCCACCAAGCAGAGGGCCTGATACCTAGATGGTGCCCCATTCATGAGTTTTGAAACGATCAGATCACATCTGATTTGTCCTCCTGGCTCTGCCTCAGAGGTGTTGTGTGACCTTGAAGACTTCACTCCCACCCAAACAGGCCTCGCAAAATGAGAGATTTCAGATTTCCTGAGTTCCCTACAGCTCTGATGCTGATTCCAGCAGCCACAGTCCTGAGTCGACCCAGAGAGCCTTCTTTCTATCTTGGAGGCCAACCAGGTAAAGCTCCTCCTCTGACTGTCCTGATTGGTTTGTTTGTCTCCTGATGCAGGTGCTGTTTTGGTTGCCTGGCAACACGGTGACGGAGACTGCCAGTTCCCAGAGGAGCAGTAAATGAATGAGCAGAGATATTCATGCTGGGAGCAGTGGTCATAGCCAGAGCAGAGCACTGCAGAATTTGTAACTCCACCTGTCCTGAATGTGCTTTTCCTATCATGCTGCTAGAGCAGCCTACTGGGGAATATTTGTTTGGGGAGCGGAGAGAAAGAATCTTCATCCTGGAAGTGGCAAAAATCCCTTATGCACAATCTTGGGGGATTGTGTATAATCCCTTGTGCACAATCCTATCTGCCCACGAGGAGGTGACCCTATCACAAAAATCACAAACACAAGTGTATATTTTAGTATCACCAATAAAAGCTCTTCTGCTCTCTTCCATGTACAAAACTACTGCTTCCTCTCTTCCACCTGCTTTTAAATGTACAACCCAGGTTCTGAATTAAAGGACAGGTCATATAAATTGGCCCAACTGATCCCCATGATCACCCTGCAAAACAGGCAGAACTGAAATCGGCAGATAGGGAAAACTTTAGAAAGGTTAAGAGCAGTGATTCTGAAATAATGTAGATGTGGGTTCAATTCCTGACTCTTCCACTTATAAAGTGTGCAACTTTGAGTAAGTTTCTTAGCTTCTTTGAGTGTCAGCTTCTCCATCTGTAAAATGGGGATATTAACACCTATCCCAAAGTGTCATTGAAAGTAGTAAGATAAGAGATGTTAAACACTTACACAGAGGCTGGTGCATAAGTACACAATTATTATTATTATTATTGATATTATCACTGCCTAGGGTCACGCACACAACTTAAGTATAAAGCTGGGATTTGAACTCAAATCTCTAGTAATACCCAGGCAAATTTTTGCCATTACTTCCTACCTCCTCTGAAAGGAAAAGTTATAAGAATGAATTCTTTGAACAAATATTTATGTGCCACTATGTGATGGTGATGAAAATTTTACCTTGTATACAGCATTTTATAGACCAAGCAGTGCTTTCAGATGCATCCTCTCTCTTAATATCCTGGTGACTCCTCTAATGTCTGGATGGAGATAGTTTTGGGAAAAGCAATTGTCTGCCTCTGAAAGTTAAACTCTGTTCTTCTTCCAGGGGCTTGAAAGCCAGGAGAGGGAACCCCATCCCCCAGTGCATTGAGCCAAACTAAGGGCATGGAACTCAGCATCCAGGTCACTCAGCAGGTCCTTCTCTCTTCTGTTTGCTCTGACCAACATAAAGGACTCAAAGTCCAGCATGGAGGGACCACCGTGTGGCCAGCTGTCTGGAGTCCGGGCTGAATCTGTTCTTGCTGATGACAAGGGAGAGATATCCAGCCAGCAGCCTCTTTGCTGGCTCCCCAACACACACACTAGGATTTAGATCCAATCATTTAGCTTCTGTTGTTACTTGCTTCTGCTTAGAATAGCTGAGCTGAATGGAATCGTAGAAAGCCTCCCTCCCTCTCTCTCAGTCTCTCTCCCTCCTTAACTCCCTCCTTCTCTCTCTCTCCTCCAACCCCCACCTCCTCCCCCATCCCTCTCTTGTTCCCTGTCTCCTCCCTACCCTTCTCTCTCTATGTCTCTCTCTCTTTCTCTCTCCAAGCCCTGCCCCACACCCCTCCCCCCCAACATATACACAGTTTGCACTGGCCCCTGAGGTACCTCACACTCGGAAGTACATAGAAAACCACTGACCAGGTCCAAACTCCTCCTCACTCTACAAAGGAAGAACAGAGACCCAGAGAAGGCAAGTGACGCCCCCAAGATCACACAGCCAGACAACCTGACTCCCATTCTACTGCTCTTCCTTCTGCATAGCACTAAATATAGAAACTTTTTCAAGTTTCCATTCTAAAACCTCCCATTTAAAAATATCTACTGTATTGTTCAAACTAAGAAAAATAATAAAATGCTAGGGTTTGGGTTTTTTAATTACATTTTGATTATATTAATAATGATGCAAACATAATCTTATATAAATTTGAGTATTATGGATAAGGCTAAAGACCCCTTTGAAACCTACCCACACAAACACATATATAATGAGGTTGTCTCCTTGCTATCCTTAAAGATAACCACTGGTAGCAACTTTTTTGTGCTCCTACAGTATATGTGTGTGTGTATACGTTTTATATGTGTGTATAGTGTGCATATATTCACAAATAAAATAAAATATGTAAAATGCCTATATATAGATATACTATCTATATCTAATATATACTATATCTAGATAGATAGATAGACAGACACACACATACTATAACACTTTTCTTCCATTTACTTATTCACTAGGCAATTTGCCTTGACCATTATTAGCACATATTAGCATGGATCTACCTCATTCTTTTTAGTACTTTATAATATTACACATATATGGACATGCTATTTTATGCTTAGTCATTCCCCTACAGATGAACAGTTAGGTGGTTCATCACGCCTTGATGGACATCTTTGTACTGTACACATCTCTTTCTGCACATGAGTGAGCCTGTCATTAGTGAAGGGTCCTAGAGATGAAATAGCTGGATCGTGGGATATAAGCATTTTTAATTCTGATGTGGCCCCAAATCCTTCCCACTGATAAACATTGGACTCTTGAAGGGTACTCCTGCCAAATTACTCTTTCCACACCAAACAGGAAGTGAGATACAATATTTTCTTGAGTAAATAATACCACATGCACAGGAACAGATAGGTCTGGAAAGTAGAGGTGCACAGAAGGGATAAGCCGATGTGTAAGAAAAAGGTGCCTTATTGGAAAGGTGCCCAGAGTCCCAGCCTGAAGCACAGCCTGCAATAGTGCCCCAGAGTTCTCTCATGAGTGGACCTCCTTTGGGAAAAAGCATTAAGTCTCCAGAAAGCTCTTGTGAAAATATAAGTATCCTACCTTAGAAGGGTGACACCTGAAGCCATCAGCATGGATTGATTGATCAGTTTACCCAACAGAGAGGTGTAACAACTTGAGCAAACAAGTTCACTTCTCTGAACAGTAATAACTTCAACTTTGGAGGGTTTTGTGAAATCAAATCAAATAAAATATGTAAAATGCCTTTGAAACGACCTAACAAACAGTGCATACTTGATAAAATGTAGTTTTTAGTATTGGCTCAGAGAAATAAGGAACAGAAAAGATACATTTTAAGTTGGATAACTGGTTGGGATTGAAAAATATTTGGCTCTGGGTTTCCCAATCCCATGCTGGTTCTAACTCAAATGCAGCTAACATTGAGATCATGGTATCTGCCAGGTGCTTTCATGTTTAAGCTTCACAACAGTCCTGTAAAGTTATTTATATTACCTTATTTTATAGGTGAAGGATCCACAACTTGGAGAAGTGAAGAGACTGGGCCAAGACCACACAGCCACACAGGAAGCTGTGGACCTGACACTCAAACTCCAGCTCAGTGGTTCTCAACCTTGGTTACACAGTGATGTCACCTGGAAGGCTGACAAAAAATGTCTGCTGATACCCAGGCCCCATACCGTCTCAACTGGTTTGGTTGGGGCATCAGAGGCCCAGACATTGGCGCATTTTAATATCCAGAGGTGACTCTAACGTGCAACCAGTGGTAAGAACCACTGCTTAGGCGTTTTTGTTACCTATCCCATTAGATGGAGGCTGGTCTTCTTTCTGCCTCTCTGCAGCTGCTTCTTAGTGAGTTGTGAAGGCAGATGTATTAGAACATGACCTTGAAAGTGACTGATCAGCTAAAACCTTCAAGTGCCCTTAATTACAAAGGAACAGCCACTGACATCTGCCTCCCTGTAAGGGGGATTCCAAGGACTTGGAAACTTATTTTCCTGGTTGCCATGACAATCTTTTGCAACGTCAGCAAGAACGCTCTGCACTATAAACAAGCAAGCACAAAATCTGTATCTCAGAATCTGCTCAAAATCTTTAGCTCAGAATCTCCGTCAGCTCCAGACCAGGCCATGTCACTTTTGAGCCTTTACTTAGGGATTTTAAAAATGAACCACAGATGTTAGGACATTTTAAACACTCCCCTCATTTTACTAGGGCTCGGAGATGAAATGAATTGCTTCATTTATCTCATGAAGTAAATGAATACAGGAGTAAATTAATATTTTCGGATTGTTTTTATTCTATGCCCTACCTCCCCATCTTTCTAAAACAATTTTTAAATCCAAAGAGGAAACAGGTGAAATTGAAAAGTTTTTCCACATTTACCTTTTTAATTTTTTGTAAATTTTTGTTTTTTAATTTATTTTTTAACACCTGAAGAGTACTTAATATATTACAGGAATGCTCTAAGAACTTTCTATGTTTTAATAGCTTTTGTCCTTACCACAACTCCAGAAGGTATTATTATTGTTGCTGTTGTTATTATTATCCCCATTTGATATTCTATAGATAAGAACCCTGAGGCAGTTACAACATGATTATTTCATATGCATATACACAGTGAAATGATGACTACCTTAACCCTCTCTGGATAGACTCCAGAGCCATTTTACTCCTCCAGCTGATAAAGCAGCATTTTTCTCCTCACAGGCATATTTGCATTTGTGTCCCTTGATCAATCTTCAAACACAGCAATTCATCTTTGATTATAAGGATTTTAGGCACCATGATAGGTAGAGAGCGGGAAATAGGAAATAAATTTTCTATGACCTTAAAAATCTCACCATGGATGGACAACCAAATCAACTATGCCCTTGTCGACAAATATGAACAAGCCATACCCAAATGGAGTAGAAACTTTCCGGACTCAGGTCCTGGGTTCCAATTACAGCAATGTCTCTCACTAGCTGTACTACATGACACCAAGCTGAGTGTGTTAAAAGCACACATGGCCTTTGTTGTCAAGACAGAACTGAGTTTGAGTCCTCACCTCAATAATATATCATCTATATGACCTTGCACAAGCCTCATTTTCTTCACCTATGAAATGGGGATAATGTCTTCTTAGCAGGGTTTGTTATATGGGTATGTAAAATATTTAGCTCAGTGCCTGGCACACAAAAAGTGTTCAATAAATGATAGCTATTATTAACATAATCTATAAACCATGAATATTATCTAATCTGCCTACCATACAGGAATGTATATAAAATGAGGGGATTTATGTGAAAGGATTTTGCAAACTGCAAAATTTACATACAGGAAGGCTTATTTCTGCAGTTGTTTTGTTATTAAAAGGGCTTGATCAGTTGTCTTTTTTTTTAAGATCTGTTAAGAATAGCAGATCTGAGTTCTTATCAAAAACAAATATCCTGATCCCATAAATACCCCAAGCCCTTTGCCTTCAGGGAAGTGGATCTGAGACTAGTTCTCCCATCTTCTTGATTAGCTGCCTTGCGAATAAACCCTCTCTCTGCCGCAAACCTCGGCATCTCAGCATTTTGGCTTGCTGTTGGTCAGGAAAAACGAACCTGGTTCAGTAATATTATCTCTGTTGGAAAAATGGAAGTTCAAAGTGGTTAAGAAGTTTAAAAGTATACCAGTAGTAAGTTGTAGAGATTGTGTGTGCAGCCTGGTTGGTTGCCTGCAGCATTCTACCTGCCGCATTTGGAAAGGCTGAACCTTGATGGAGAAGAAAAGGAGGCTCCACTGTACAGAACGCTCTCCCGTGCACATAATCCAAGAGATTTCATGCCAGGCAGAGGGTACAAAATACTCTGATAATTATCAAACTGTGTGGTTGACAGGGTCTTCGTGCTCCAGCTGGGTGTTAGGCCTGTGCCTCTGAGGTGGGAGAGCCAAGTTCAGGACATTGGTCCACCAGAGACCTCCTGGCTCCATGTAACATCAAATGGTGAAAGCTCTCCCAGAGATCTCCATCTCAACGCTAAGACCCAGCTCCACTCAACGACCGGCAAGCTATAGTGCTGGACACCCTATGCCAAACAACTAGCAAGACAGGAACACAACCCCACCCATTAGCAGAGAGACTGCCTAAAATAATAATAAGGTCACAGACACCCCCAAACAAACCACCAGAGGCGGCCCTGCCCACCAGAAAGACAAGATCCAGCCTCATCCACCAGAACACAGGCACCAGTGCCCTCCACCAGGAAGTCTACACAACCCACTGAACCAACCTTACCCACTGGGGACAGACACCAAAAACAACGGGAACTATGAACCTGCAGCCTGAGAAAAGGATACCCCAAACACAGTAAGTTAAGCAAAATGAGAAGACAGAGAAATACACAGCAGATGAAGGAGCAAGGTTAAAACCCACCAGACCAAACAAATGAAGAGTAAATAGGCAGTCTACCTGAAAAAGAATTCAGAGTAATGATAGTAGACATGATACAAAATCTTGGAAATAGAATGGAGAAAATATAGGAAACATTTAACAAGTATCTGGAACTAAAGAGCAAACAAACAATGATGAACAACACAATAAATGAAATTAAAAATTCTCTAGAAGGAATCAAAAGCAGAATAACTGAGGCAGAAGAACAGATAATTGACCTGGAAGATAAGAGAGTGGAAATAACTACCGCAGAACACAATAAAGAAAAAAGAATGAAAAGAATTGAGGACAGTCTCAGAGACCTCTGGGACAACATTAAACACACCAACATTTGAATTATAGGGGTCCCAGAAGAAGACGAGAAAAAGAAAGGGACTGACAAAATATTTGAAGAGATTATAGTTGAAAACTTCCCTAAAATGGAAAAGGAAATAGTCAATCAAGTCCAGGAAGCGCAGACAGTCCCATACAGGATAAATTCACGGAGAAACACTCCAAGACGCATATTAATCAAACTATCCTAAATTAAATACAAATAAAAAATATTAAAAGCAGCAAGGGAAAAACAACAAATTACATACAATATATATGCTGTCTACAAGAGACCCACTTCAGACCTAGGGACACTACAGACTGAAAGTGAGGGGATGGAAAAAGATATTCCATGCAAAGGGAAATCAAAAGAAAGCTGGCGTAGCAATTCTCATATCAGACAAAATAGACTTTAAAATAAAGAGTATTACAAGAGATATAGAAGGACACTACATAATGATCAAGGGATCAATCCAAGAAGAAGATATAACAATTGTAAATATTTATGCACCCAACCTAGGAGCACCTCAATGCATAAGGCTAATGCTAACAGCCATAAAAGGGGAAATCAACAGTAACACAATCATAGTAGGGGACTTTAACACCCTACTTTCACTAATGGACAGATCATCCAAAATGAAAATAAATACGGAATCACAAGCTTTAAATGATACATTAAACAAGATGGACTTAACTGATATTTATAGGACATTCCATCCAAAAACAACAGAATACACTTTCTTCTCAAGTGCTCATGGAACATTCTCCAGGATAGATCATATCTTCAGTCACAAATCAAGCCTTGGTAAATTTAAGAAAATGGAAATCATATCAAGTATCTTTTCCAACCACAACTCTATGAGACTAGATACCAATTACAGGAAAAAAAATTTGTAAAAAACATAAACATATGGAGGCTAAACAATACACTATTAAATAGCCAAGAGATCACTGAAGAAATCAAAGAGGAAATCAAAATACACCTAGAAACAAATGACAATGAAAACACTATGACCCAAAACCTATGGGATGCAGCAAAAGCAATTCTAAGAGGGAAGTTTATAGCAATACATTCCTACCTCAAGAAACGAGAAACAGCTCAAATAAACAACCTAACCTTAAACCTAAAGCAATTAGAGAAAAAGATCAATAAAACTAAAAGCTGGTTCTTTGAGAAGATAAACAAAATTGATAAACCATTAGCCAGACCCATCAAGAGAAAAAGGGAGAAGACTCAAATCAATAGAATTAGAAATGAAAAAGGAGAAGTAACAACTGACACTGCAGAAATACAAAGGATCCTGAGAGATTACTACAAGCAACTATATGCAAAGAAAATGGACAACTTGAAAGAAATGTACAAATTCTTATAAAAGCACAACCTTCTGAGACTGAAACAGGAAGAAATAGAAAATATAAACAGACCTATCACAGGCACTGAAATTGAGACTGTGATTAAAAATCTTCCAACTAACAAAAGTCCAGGACAAGATGGCTTCACAGGCGAATTCTATCAAATATTTAAAGAGCTAACACCTATCTTTCTCAAACTCTTCCAAAATCTAGCAGAGGGAGGAACACTCCCAAACTCATTCTATGAGGCCACCATCACCCTGATACCAAAAACAGACAAAGATGTCACAAAGAAAGAAAGCTACTGGCCAATATCACTGATGAACACAGAGGCAAAAATACTCAACAAAATACTAGCAAACAGAATCCAACAGCACATTAAAAGGATCATACACCATGATCAAGTGGGGTTTATCCCAGGAATGCAAGGATTCTTCAATATATGCAAATCCATCAATGTGATAAACCATATTAACAAATTGAAGGAGAAAAACCATATGATCATCTCAACAGATGCAGAAAAAGCTTTTGACAAAATTCAACACCCATTTATGATAAAAACCGTCCAGAAAGTAGGCATAGAGGGAACCTACCTCAACATAATAAAGGCCATATATGACAAACCCACAGCCAGCATCGTTCTCAATGGTGAAAAACTGAAACCATTGCCTCTAAGATCAGGAACAACACAAGGATACCCACTCTCACCACTATTATTCAACAAAATTTTGGAAGTTTTAGTCACAGCAGTCAGAGAAGAAACAGAAATAAAAGGAATCCAAATCAGAAAAGAAGAAGTAAATCTGTCACTGTTCTCTTGCATTCCTATACACTAATGATGAAAAATCTGAGAGAGAAATTAAGGAAACACTCCCATTTACCATTGCAACAAAGAGAATAAAATATCTAGGAATAAACCTACCTAAGGAGACAAAAGACCTGAATGCAGAAAACTATAAGATACTGATGAAAGAAATTAAAGATGATACAAACAGATGGAGAGATATACCATGTTTAGGATTGGAAGAATCAACCTTGTGAAAATAACTGTACTACCCAGAGCAATCTACAGATTCAGTGCAATCCCTATCAAACTACCACTGGCATTTTTCACAGAACTAGAACAAAAAATTTCACAATTTGTATGGAAACACAAAAGACTCCAAATAGCCAAAGCAATCTTGAGAAAGAAAAACAGAGCTGGAGGAATCAGG
>NC_041219.1:40372469-40489160 GCF_002837175.3 Physeter macrocephalus | reverse complement strand
TCAGTGGAACAGGATAGAAAGCCCAGAGATAAACCCACACACATATGGTCACCTTTTCTTTGATAAAGGAGGGAAGGATATACAGTGGAGAAAAGACAGCCTCTTCAATAAGTGGTGCTGGGAAAACTGGACAGCTACATGTAAAAGTATGAAATTAGAACACTCCCTAACACCACACACAAGAATAAACTCAAAATGGGTTAAAGACCTAAATGTAAGGCCAGACACTATCAAACTCTTAGAGGAAAACATAGGCAGAACACTCTATGACATAAATCACAGCAAGATCCTTTTGACCCATCTTCTAGAGAAATGGAAATAAAAACAAAAATAAACAAATGGGACCTAATGAAACTTAAAAGCTTTTGCACAGTAAAGGAAAACATAAACAAGATGAAAAGACAACCTTCAGAAAGGTAGAAAATACTTGCAAATGAAAGAGCCGCGGGGCGGCTGGGCCCGTGAGCCATGGCCGCTGAGCCTGCGCGTCCGGAGCCTGTGCTCCGCAAGGGAAGAGGCCACAACAGTGAGAGGCCCACATACAAAAAAAAAAAAGAAAACTACAAACAAATGCTGGAGAGTGTGTGGAGAAAAGGGAACCCTCTTGCACTGTTGGTGGGAATGTAAATTGATACAGCCACTATGGAGAACAGTATGGAGGTTCCTAGCTCAATATCAAAAAAACCATCAACCCAATCCAAAAATGGGCAGAAGACCGAAACAGACATTTCTCCAAAGAAGACATACAGATTGCCAACAAACACATGAAAGGATGCTCAACATCACTAATCATTAGAGAAATGCAAATCACAACTACAATGAGGTATCACCTCACACCAGTCAGAATGGCTGTCATCAAAATATCTACAAACAGGGCTTCTCTGGTGGCGCAGTGGTTGAGAATCTGCCTGCCGATGCAGGGGACACGGGTTTGTGCCCCGGTCTGGGAAGATCCCACATGCTGCGGAGCAGCTGTTTAAAAATGGTTCTGAAGAACATAGGGGCAGGACAGGAATAAAGACGCAGACATAGATAATGGACTTGAGGACACGGGGATGGGGAAGGGTAAGCTGCGACGAAGTGAGAGAGTGGCATGGACATATATGCACTACCAAATGTAAAATAGATAGTTAGTGGGAAGCAGCTGCATAGCACAGGGAGATCAGCTTGGTGCTTTGTGACCACCTAGAGGGGTGGGATAGGGAGGATGGGAGGGAGATGCAAGAGGGAGGAGATATGGGGATGTATATCTGATGTATATGTATGGCTGATTCACTTTGTTATACAGCAGAAACTAACACACGACTGTAAAGGAATTATACTCCAATAAAGATGTTAAAAAATATATATCCTTTTAAACCATCACTACCACCGCCCTGTGGAGCTGGATTTCTTAATGAGTGGTAGGAGAATGTTTACCTGTCACCGTGTGTGCATCCACACGTATGCACATTATTGTGCTGAACTGTTCCCCTTGGGGAAAGTGTCCTGTGATGCAATATGTTTCTTTCCTTCCTGGATTCATCAGGAGTCTTGGTTAAAAGCAAGATAAACAATTTGAACTGCTAACACAAGAAGGAAATTTAGCAGAGATGGGAGATTGACAAATTAAATTTGGATGGGTGACAGGAATGGCATGAAGGAACGGGAGTGAAAAACTGGCAGAAACCAGGGGAATTCTGGAGGTTGGACAACAAGATTTTTGACTGAGTAGCAACCACTGGTCCAGCCTCTTCATGATGCTGCTGCCGCCGCCACCGTCACTCTGATCAATCTCATGGCCAATCTCTATCTCTCCATCCTTGCTACTTTCTGGAGAGACAAAGCCCCAGCAATGAGCATATAATTGGCCCAACTTAGTCGACATCTCTTCCTGAAGAATTCTGGGGGATTGAGAGGTGGAGAATTCTGGAAGGATCTGGCCCTGGGAATTACCAGGTCCTCACACAATGAAAAATTCCCTCCAAGGAAATGTGGAAGTATGAATACAAATATCTTCTAGGAAAGCCACCTTTATCCAGTAGTCATTTTACTGATGGAGAAGGTTCAGAGAGGTTATTCAATGACTGTGTGTCAGGTCTCCTGGCTCTCAACCCCACGTTCACTCTGCTACACAAAACCCAGCGGTTTATAAAATCATAAGCTGTTTCTGCAGCTTTAAACCATGTCTCAGGTGGGGACAGAAGGGACTGATGCTACGGAGAGCAATGATCTGTTTTCAGGCTCTTTTCATTATATAAGCTCAGCACATAAGAATAAATAATGCTAGAGTGTAGCTGACCTTCAATACATGACAGGAGAATCTCATTACTGCAAAACCCTTGGTGATATATAGAGAGAACTGGCTACAATACATTGAGTTTTCAGTAATGGTTATTAAGAATTCCTGTATCTAATTGCTTTTTTTTCTTATAGCACAATAAAAAAATAATTTTCTTTGCCAAAATTTGCCTGGTTTCTCAACTAACCCTCTATCTCATTCCCTGTTTCCTCTTTTCTTCTTTGTTTAAAACTGACACTAGTGAGGCCTTTTGAATTTATAGACCCAGACAAAACACCCTTTCCATTTTTCCCCAAGTAAGTTTCCTGTGCATATTTGAAAATCAATATTAAAAAAAACTATTGTTATGAAATAACTCCAAATGTTAGAGTTGGGAGGAGTCTTGGAGGAGTACTCTTCTGAGCTCCTCATTTTACAGGGGGGGAAACTGAGGCTTAGAAATGATATGCCAGGTGGGTCGAGGCAGAGACTGGCCAAATGCCATCAAAGACTATGCTATGCTCCCTGAGTTGAGATTTCCTTGGTCCTCTTATGTCCAACTATTGTCACCATCCGTGTCTGGACGAAACCATTCAGGAAGTTTCTTGAAGGACCTGAGATATTATCTAATCCAGAAGTGATAAGTAGTAGCCAAAGGAGCAAATCCTACCCCATACATAGGTTTGATTTTGCCCAACAGTCCTGGCCAAATTAGAATTAAATTAATTGCCAAATTAAAAAATCTGGAGATTTAACATAATCCGAATTTCTGGCTCTTTAATAAAAATCAGATCATCTGGCAACTCAGGGTCCATGTTCCCCCATGGCAAAAACCAGCTGTTGCAGAGTAACGACTGCTCCTTAGACAGGTGGGCACACCTCAGTGTACCACAGCCCCCAGCCCCCCCTGTTCTATCACACCCTGCCAACTTCACTTGCTACATTACTGCCTGTCCCCATCAGTATTAGAGTGTGCAATCCTTGAGCTAGTCTTATTCCGTCTTAGTTACTAAAGTTGGGTCACTCCTTATCGACTGAGGTCGCTGAGCAAAGGTGACCATGCAATAAGTAGAAGACATTGGAAGAGAACCTTGCAAAGGCTCAGCCCTTGTTTCTCCTCTCTTCTCACACTGCACACTCTCTCTAGGTGGTTCCATACAGCCCAGGTCAGGGCACCCCCAATGCACATCTCCAGCCGCAGACACTTGCCTGTGCTCTGGACTTGTGCATCCAGCCACCAACCTTGGGCAAGTCGCTTAACCTTTCAGTGCCTTCATTTCCTCATCTGTAATAAGGGGATAGTGAGAGTACTTTTCTGCCATATGGTTATTATGAGAATTATACAGACAATTGTTAATACATGTGAAAACATTTGAAGAGAGCCTGGCATTGTTGTTATAGGATGTCTAACAGGTCGCTCGAATGTCAACAAAGGAGACTTCATTTCCCTCTGTCTCCAGCCTGTTCCTCTGTAGTCTTCCCCATGTTGGCAATAGCACCATTATCCCATGGGTAGCTCAAGGTAAACACCTAGGAGTCACTCTTCATTCATTCATTTTCCTCATCCCCTAAATCCAATCCATCATCAAACCTTTCCATGATACTCTCAAAATGTATTTCAATCAGGCCACTCTCCCCATCTCTGCTGTCACCACCTTGGTCTAAGCCCCCATCATAGCTTGCCTGGACTTCTGTAATAGCCTCTTTGCTCTGCACTGAATTATGTACCAGCCCCCTGCCCCCCATTCATACCAAACCCATAGTGTGATGGTATTTGGAGATGGGGCCTTTGGTAGGTAATCAGGTTTAGATGAGATGATGGGGATGGGGACCTCACAATAGGATTAGTGTCCTTAGAAGGAGAGATACCAGAGAGCTTGCTCTGTCTCTACCCACCATGTGAGGACATAGGGAGAAGGCAACAGTCTACAAGCCAGCATGAGAGCTCTCACCAGAAACGGACCCTGCTGGTGCCTTGATCTTGGACCTCTAGCTTCCAAAACTGTGAGAAAACAAATTTCTTCGTTTAAGCCACACAGTCTATAGTATTCTGCTATGGCAGCGCAAGCAGAATGAGACTAAGACACCTCCTAACTGGTCTCCCTGCTTCCATTCCTTCTCTTCTAAAATCCATTCTCCTCACAAAAAGCCAGAGTGGTCTTTTAAAACTGTCACAGTCCCACTCAAAACCCTTCACTGGCTTATTTTTGTCCTTACAACGAAACTGGAGCTCCTCACCCTTGCGCACACGGCTCTGGGTGACTTAGCTCCCGTCCACCTCTCTGGCCATGGCCCACTTGCTTGCTCACTGCACTGGGCCATCCTAGACTACAGTTCCAGCCTCAGAACCACGGAGCATTTGCTGCCCCCTGTCCTCAATGCTCTTCCTCCAGCCCTGGAATCGCTTTTATCCTCCATCTCCTGGTTCAAAGTGGCCTCTGGGACTAACCCATTTATAGCATCTCCGAGCCCCTTTCTTATTTAATCACCCCCACCCATAATGCTCACAACAATCTGACATTATCTTTTTATGTGTTTATTTGCATATAACCTTCCCCAACCCGTACCTCATGCAAAGTCCATGTAGGCGATAGACTTTGTCTAGTTCCCCGATGCACCCCTGGCGCTAAGTGCCTAGCACGCGGCCTGAGACATTTGCGGTGGGATTTCTGAAGGAGCCTCCTGAGGGCCAGGGAGGTCAGGTGACTTTCTCAAAGCTGGCTTCCAGGGATTCTGCACTCTTCACACTCCCCGAGGGGCGTCTAGACGCTCTTGGGATGGAGAATTATTACCTTTCTCGGCTGCCCGAGCCGTGTGAGAGCTGAGTCTAGAAGCACTTTTCCGGCTTGAAGAGACGAGGAGCTGGGTGGGAGAAGGCAGGAGGGGCGGCAAGAGGGGCGGCAGGGGCGGAGCCTCCTGTGGGCGGGGCCTGGCCGTCCGAGCCAATGGGGCGCTGCGGCGCGGGGAGGCCGGGCGGCCGACAGGAGACGCTAGCGCGCAGTGGGGTGGGGAGGTTGAGCTCCCGGACCCGAACTGATCAGCAGGCGGGCGCCGCGGCGTAGGCACCCACCCAGCTCTTGGTTCCTGGCGGCTCGCACGGTAAGCAGAGCCCGCAGCGAAGTAGACTTTGTGGGGTTTCTGGCAGCAGGGAGTCCCCGCCACTTCCCGCCGGGGCTGCTGGTGGCGTCCTGGCGCCAGGCAGCGTCCCTGGGCGCTCCGGCTGTGTGCCGCGGGATGCCGGCGAGCGGAGGGGCCCGGCAGGGAGGCGAGGAGGCGCCGCGCCACGCTGCCTCCCCGGGCTGCTGCTGCCTGGTCCCGGGGCCGACCCTGGGATAGACAGGTCCTCGTGCGGGGATGCCTGAGGGGCCCGGGAGCCGGAGGGTCTCAGGAGAGTGGCTTCCAAGAGAATCTCCACCCAGCGCCGGGGCCCAGGGAAGAGCTTGCGGGTAGCTGGCGACCGCAGGGGCCGGACTTTCCTCTGCCTAGGTCTTCAGACGCCTCCTGACCTGTTGCCCCAGGGCTAGGAGTCAGATTTGTCAAGCCATTTCCTATTTCCAGGTCTCCTGGAACTCAGGAAAAAAATCTCAGAGCGGTTTTCTGGCCAAGCTAAGAGCAGAGAGACTAGCACTTTATGCAGCGCCCCGTGTATTTATTCAGCATTTATTGGGTTCCTACTGCGTGCCAGACACTGTGTTAAGCCCTAGCGTCAGGAAGAAGTGCCTTGGAGGAGCTCCTGGGGCTAAGAAGGAGCTCCTGGGGCTAATACGAGGAACAATTACAGTGCGCTGTAGTACAGGGGATGTTACGGGAGGGGAGGGGAGGGGAGGACCATGAGCAAGCCAGGAAGGCGTCTGAGAGCAGGTGACTATTGAGTGGGGACTGGAGGAGTAGGAGGGTTTGCCAGGCTGAAAGCTGTGTGGGCTGGTGTGTGTGTGTGTGTGGGGGGGTGTGTGTGTGTGTGTGTGTGTGTGTGTGATGGGATAGCAGGAATTCCAGATAGATTTTCCTGTGCAAAGGTAAAGAAACTGAAAAAGGCCAGTATCCTGACTTAGAACATCAGATAATCCTATATCAGCTAATCAAATAGGACCACAAAAGGTGGGTAGGAAATGAGCTGTTAACATGGCAGGAGCTAAAACATGCACAGACCTTAAAATGCAGCCTTAGACTGTATAGAATATTGTCCTGGGGTCCAGAAGGGCCGTGAAAGAATTCTGGCAGCTCTGTGGAAAATGGATGGAGATTGGAGCAGTAGAAAGCTGGTAAGTTGTAGTTAATATTTTGGATGGGGCTGCAAATACTCTCATCCTTAAAGGCAGCCCCATCTAACCAGGAGCCCTGCTCCCTGGCTTCCAGGCATGGATCATTCAGGGGATCATTCAGGCAGGGAGATGTTGCCCATGTGATCGCTTGCCTCTGCAACCTGCAGGTCATTTTTATATTGTTTCTGGAGGCTTTGACCTGGACCTTGTCATCAGGGATGCCCCCTGGAGGACTGTGAAGGGTACCTCTGCCTGCCCTTTCTGATGTGGTTTTCCCCTCTCCCTCGGCTCCTCCTTCTGCCTCACTGAGACACAGCCTCAGCTGTTAGAGGCTGTCGTGAAGAGCAAGGTCTTGTCAGGGAGTCAAACCCGAAAGTCACTTTAGCCATGTGTCTTGGGGACATTATCAACCTTTCTGAACCTCAGTTTTCTGATTTAAAAGGAAGTCATCATCCCCACCTGTCATCCGTTGGGTTCCCTGGAAGAAGACTCGGAGGCTCTGAGAATTGTGCGTAGGAGGATTCTTGAGGAATGGTCTCACTCTCCAAGGGAGGGGGTGGTGAGGGAAGCAGGGTGGGGCAGATGGAGAAGTTGGTCTGTGATGCAGAGCAAGAGAGGCCTCAGTTAATCTTCTGAGGCATGGGGCCAGGCCTTTGAAACCCCACGTTGACCAGCCAGTGGGGGCAGGCTGCCTCCAGGGAAGGGGGCACAACTTTGGCTGTCCCTTCAGCAGGACAGTTCCTGAAGCGGAACTCATCTGGGAGCCATGCATAGCCAACACTCCCAGCAGCCGGCACAAGGGAGTAAGAGGTGCCTCGGTCTTGGGGGGGACTGAGAACTGTACCTCGGCAGCCACCTTACAGGGTGGGCTTGGGAAGTGGCTGAGATGACTGACAGAAGGTGTGCAGTGCAGAGCAGGCATTTAAGAAGTGTTCCTTTTCTCACCTTTAAACTTCTTGCCTGTGCCTGAAAATGGATTTTGGAGTTTGAATTGAGTAGATCAGCTTCTGTGAGGAAAGAACCTTTCATGATTACGGCCACAATGACTACTATTGAGTGTCTGTTATGCATATGCATTCTCTCCTAGCTACCCAGTAATATTCCAACTTAGGTACTTCTATTCTCATTTTACAGTTACATTTACAGTTAGTGTTTTCTAAAACCCAACAGAGTAGGTGTCCTTTTGCCACAAAATAATAACAATAACAATAACAGCCAAAACGATAATGACTTGTTACATTCTATGCAGTGATTTCATTGGTGGATTGATTAAGTAATTAATAATTAAGTCATCAATGCTCATTGAGTGTCTCCTAAATGGTCGGCACTGTCCTAGGCGCTGGGAATACAGTTCCGTCTGTTGGGGAGACAGAGACTGACATTAAATGCTTTGATTCCTCCAAAGCAAACATTGAAGGATGGACCATTGCATAGCCAGGGTGTGATGGAGAGTAATAGGCTGTCTTCCCAATTGACTCTTTCTCACCCTTCGGTTTCAATATAACCACCTCAAAAAGGCCTTTTGGACCATCCTGTGAAAAGCAGTTCCCCTCTCTTTTACTCCCCCTTCATCACACTTGCTCATACATTTTATTTACTTCCCTATCATTGGTCGTCCCCCCTAGACTAAAGGCTCCAGGAGATCATACATCACTTTATCCTAGCACAGTGTTTAGCATGTATTTATTGAATGAGTGAAGTGAATGAAGGATAGATCTGCTTAGAAGAGTGGTATCACCAGTAAGAGATATTTACACTGAGATCTAAGGGATGAGGAAGATCCAGCAATGCCAAGGTCAAGAGGCAGAGAGAACAGCTGGTTCAAGGACCACGAGGTGGAGGAATGGAGCACAGCATGATTGGGGAGCAACCTGAGATGAATTTGGAGAAGTAGATGGGGCCTTGGAAGGCCATGCTGAGCTTGGATTTTACTCAAAGTGCAATGAAAAGTCAGTGAAGGATTTTAAGCCTAGTAATGACCTGGTGTTATAAATACAGTATATACTTGTTTGTTGTCTGTCATGCCTCTGGCAGGCAAGCTCCGTGAAGAAAAGTGCTCAGCAAATATTGCTGAAGTGAATGGATGATGTGGTTTATGCAGCTACCAGGTAAAAAATGGAGTAGGGAGAAGAATGGGACCTTGTCACAAATTGGGAGTTTGGTGAGAGAGGTGTTGGTGTCCTGGCTGCAGGCTAGAAATAGTGTTGGAAAAGTAGAAGAATTGGAGCTGTATTTGGGGTGTTAAATGGAGCTGTATTTGGGGTGTTAAATGGACAGGACCTGCTGATACATTAGGTGTCAGGAATATGGGAAAGGGAAGAGTCAAGGATGACCCCCCAGGTTTATGGTTCAAGATTGGGTGGATGTCAGATGTCCATCAACAGGGTAATGGATAAACAAAATGTGGTAAACACTTACAATGGAATATTACTCAGCCATAAAAAGAAATGATGTACTGATACATGCTATCATGTGAATGACCCTTGAAATCATGCTAAGTGAAAAAGCCAGACACAAAAGGTCACATATTACATGATTCTATTTATATGAGGTATTCAGAATAGGCAAACCCACAGAGACAGAAAGCAGGTTGGTGTTTGCCAGGGACTTGTGCAGAGGGGGAAGAAGGCTAAGTGGGGCATGACTGCTTAAAGGGTAAGTGGTTTCCTTTTAGGGTGATGAAAATGTTTTGGTACTAGATAGAGGTGGTGGTTGCAGAATATTGTGAATGTGCTAAATGCTACTGAGTTGTATACTTTAAAAAGGTTAATTTTATTTTATATGAATTTCACCCCAATTACCAAAACAACAAAAAAAATATTGGTGGATGGAAGCACCAGAGAGTGGAGATGCGGAACAGGCTGTGGTTAGGGGAGAAAATCCACATGCTGTCTTGGAGACGGCCTGGAAGACATCCACACAGAGCCTAGGGGGGACATCTGGACTGGAGAAATAAATAAGGGAGTTGTCAGCACTTAGATGTCAGCCAGTAAAATAGGTGAAATCTAGGGAGAGAGAGAGTGTAGAGGAGCACTTCTGAGCCTGGATCATTCTTTAATTTTGATCCTCATAACTGCCTATGAGGAAGGTGCTACTGTTCTCATTTTCAGGTGAGGAAACCAAGGACCCCTAAGAATGAACTTGCCCAAGGTCAGACAATTTGTTCATGTCGTTCCCCTGGCTACCAGTCCTTTGCCTTTCACACCTCAGCGTGATGCTATTTAGAACTTCAGCAAAGACCTTCCCTCCCTTCCTCCCTCCTCTCTCTCTCCTTCCATCCTCCCTCCCTCCCTCCTTTCTTTCTTTCCACAGTCATGATTGAGTACTCACATGTGGCAGGCACTGTGCTGGGAATATGTTGGTGAAGGTAGAAATGGCTGTAACCTTGTGGAATTTACCTAGTAAACAAGCAGCTGCAGCCACTGATACAGGGGACCATAGAAGCCTGGAGCAGGGGCGTCTCTCCCAGATTTGGGGATGGGAGGAGGCTTCCTAGAGAAAGTGATAGCTAAGCAGAGATTTGTAGCAGAAACAAAAGAACTGAGCCTGAGAAAGAGAATGATTCTCTGGAAGGTTCATGATCCCTGAACACCTGCTATGGGAATTCCCTATTCTTTTCACTCCCCAGTTCTTCACATGTTACTGGCATTTTCCAGCTCATCCAGAATGTCTATCTTTTCTATAACCCTGGAGGCAATAAGTAGACAAATAGCTTGGTTTGATTTCAAGTGGAAGCTTCAAAGGAGTAGCAAGGTATGGTGCAAACAGCCTGGCTTTCAAAGCCAGGGCTCCATCTCTGATCAAATGACTTAGTCTCTGAACCTTACTTTCTATACCTGTGAAATTGAGCCAGTCACATCCACTGCTCAGTGCAGGAAGTAAATGAGATGATGTAGTAACGTATTGGGCACATAATAAATGCTCAGAAAAACGTCGTCTCATTTATCTTTTGGAGAGGAAGCCTTTCTGAATAGACCAGTGGTCTCCACACTCTGAACACTGTTTAAAATACAGAAATCCATGCATCCTCTGAAGAATCTGATTCAGATGGTTTGGGGTGGAACATAGCAATCTGTATGTTTAGAAAGCACCCCAGATGATCCTGATAAAAGCAAGATCCAAGAACCACTGGCTTAGACCAAATGCTTGAGTCTTTGCTATGATGTACACAAAAGGGTTAAGCACCTAGAAGCAGATAATGCCTTCTAGGAATTATTAGCCAATGACGGTGCTGACCGATGATGTAATGCCTTTGGCTGGCACTCTATTGGTTAAGTGTATTGTTTCTCTTGCTTCAGCTGTGTAAGGAGTAGAGCTGGAGCCCAAGGGTTAATAATTCTGTGGCAGCACATAGAGCTATTTTTTCCCCATTTCTCTTCTGCTAGGTGTGAGTGTGTAGCATGGCTCAGCTGGCTGCTGCCTTTCTTCCAGTAAATAGCTGCACCTTCCTCCTTACCTCTTCCCAAGCAGAGCACATGTCTCCATAGTACTACGGAGGGGGAGGAGGAGGATTGTTTAGGGAAGAGAGAGCCCTTTCAGAGTTCCACGCGGCAGTCTCTCCTTGCCACTGGGGATGGGCACAGCTCTAGCTGCTCTGACCTGAAGAGGTCCCACTGGATGAATTGCTACATGGCCACCTGCTTCTGAGCATTGTTCAACCTGGCAGGATCCTCGGAACCGGGAGGTAAGCCCCGGGTTTTGGAAGGAAGAGTGGACCTGGAGGAGAGGAGCCTTGGGGCAGTTGGAGGAAACAGGCACAGGCTCCGTGCAAAGCTGCCCGCAGGTGCGGTGTGAGCTGGGCCAGGGCGGTCTCCTTCTGTGTCTGTTTACTCAAGAACACAATGTGGGTCTTGGATTAGGGAGACACTGGTGGGGAGTGTGTTGGCCAGGTAGTATCCACAAGCGTGCTCTTGAAATAGCTTTCTGCCAAATGCTTCTGGGAGAGAAATGCTTTTCTCTGGGGGTCTGGGGCAGGAGGGGGGGCATCAGGTTAGCACTGTCTCCCTGAGCCAGCTGTCACCCGGGCCCTTCTGTATCTTGTCTGGGCTTCCTCTTCAGTGCTTCCACTCAGCTGAGTGGCCCTTGGTGGACTCTGGGCTGAGGTTTCTCCAGAAATACCTAAATGGTCTCAGGGATTTTTGATTGTGTTTTTTAGGGGGACCTTTGGATCCCTGACCCTTGAGTGATGGGTGTGCCTTCGAGAATTTGGGCATGTTCCTAATTGTCCCATGCTGGAGCTCTTAGGGGTGGTGGGAGGGAGGGGATTCTTTTTGTATTATGACAGTGCAGTTGTGAGGATTTTCCTGTTTGTGTTTAAGGGGGCATGCGTCACTGCCCCGACCTGAGACTTCTCACCTTGCCCAGAGAGGATCCTAATGCAGCATGTCTGCCTCAAGGTGTACAAACTGAGAAAAGTCAAAATGGGGAGGGGAAATGAGAGCAGAGTAACTGGGAAGGGCTGCTAGCAAGAAACGCTACTCATTTCACAGGGAATTCAGGGAAACCTTGCATTTCGTGGATAAGCTATGACGCTACGTCTCTCTTGCAGCCCTCCCCAAAATTGGTAAATAAAAAGTTCCATTGTTTTTATTTTTCAGAATTTGGTTATACATGGAGTGTCCCCAGTTTATTTAGGGAGAGCAGAGCCTGCAAAGGTTTCTCTCCATGTCTTGTATGACCCCTGGCATCTGCCACCCTGTGTTCTGGGTCAGGCTTTGCCTGACATGTAGGTTCTTGGGCAAGTCACTGTGCCTCTCTGAGCCTCAGTTCCCTCGTTGTCAATCACAGAGGTAGGAGGGGGTTGGACGAGCTGATGTTTAGAGCCCTTCCTCTCTGGCTGTCTGTGCTCTGGATCATGAAAAGCCTCAGAATCTGAGTCTGTTGATTAAGTGGATTGGGTGTGGGTAAAGGATGTTTGCATAAAGGGACATGTAGCATGTGTCCTCTAGGTGCTGGGGGCTTCACACACATTTTAACTCATGTAACCCTCCCAGTAGACCTGGCAGGAGGTGGGATGTACAATCTAAAGATGTGAAAATCAAGGTTGAAGGAGTTCAGTGACTTACCCAAGATCATCATTCAGTAAATGTTGACAGGGGTATTTGTGCTGGTCACTATACTGGGGTGGCGGTACATGGCAGAATAACGGGAGGGCTGGAGCTGGAATCCTTATCTACCTTTGCTTCTTTGCATGCTCTTCATTCTACTAGAAATCATGCACTGATTTTCAGATCGACTCATTCAGCCAGATTATTGTGGATTATCCAGTTTACTGTCTGGGACAGCAGACGGTCCCTGGATCTGAAAGGGACCTTACAATCCTTTGGACCAGGCCCCTCAATTTATATCTGGGAAAATGAAGGTCTAGAGAAGTTAGGTTACCTGTTCTTTATCACTCAGTGAGTCAACAGATGGCAGGGTTGACTCCTTGCCTTAGGTGTTTGAAGTGGTATTAATAGTAAAGAGTTTGTTTAAACCTTCATTTGAGAACTTTGGGATCATTTCAACTTAATTATTCTTACCTCCAGGCCCTTTTAAAGTGCCAGAGGGTTGGAGTCAGACTCATTGAGCACCTACTGTGCACTTGATGTCGAGGCAGGTGTCTGAGACACGGATGAGGTTGGTAAGCAAAATAAGCGGGAGACCTGGTCAGTTTCCCTGGAGAGACTCAGGATGCAAGCTGTGTTTCAGGAGCGTCTAGTTCACAGGTCAGCAATCTTTCCCAGTGGAGGGGCTGCAACCCTGACCCTTTGTCTCCGCATGTGGCTGGCACCTAATTTATACCACTGTAAGAACACTTGCCACATGACATGAGATCTCTGTTCTTTCTCTTCCCAACTAGGCTGCGTGTTTCCAGGGCACAGCTCCCAAAATGTAGGACCTAATCAGTGGAGCCACCTTGTGGGGAGGTGGGTGTCCGTATCTTGGATGTGCAGAGGTGTACACCCAGAAATAAAAACCATCAAGTTATTATTAAAAAGGGCAGTGCAGATATGTGACTCTTTTCTTGATCACTATAACGTTAAGAAAGAATCATCCTAATACCAAGCTTCAAACATCCCAACGATTATCGTAGGAAAGAGGGGTTTTAATTGTTCTGCAGGGCTGGAGAGCAAAGCCAGCAGCCATGGGTGGATGTGGAGGGGAGCAGGTAGCAGGTAAATGCAGGAAGAGTGTGCTGATGGTAGCGGTGGTCCAGTGGGTAGGACCACTGTCATCAGAAGTGTGTGGTAACCTTCAGGCATTGCTGCCCTGGCAAAGAGTAGCATTTGGTAGTCTCTAATTTCCTTTCTGGATCTAAGATTTCTTGATTCCCTATCAAGCAGGAGTGAATGAGAGGAGGCCAGAGGTAGAGTAGAGCGCGTCTTACTCATATTTAGATTCCAAAGCCATAGTGTGGGGTGGAAATCATTCATAACCAAAATACCTTTGAATATATTTTCACTGCCCCCAAAATTGCATTATACGTGGTTTTTGTGTATGCAACTCTGAACAATAATTCCTATGCCACCTAGTATGTAAAACACTGACCAAGGCTAAAAGAAGTCACAAAATGAAATTTATATGCAGTTGTGGGGTTTCATACTGCTCTGTCTTGAAGGTAACTGCAAAATTTCTAACTGGCATAAAGTGGGGGATAGAGAATTCTCAATTGCTTGCAGGGTTTATGCCATTGTTTTGGATAAACAGCCTCCAATACTTCATACATGTAACTCTTTTTAAATGATAATGAAAATTAAATGAGATAATATATGTGGGTACCCTGATCTGAGTTACAGAGCAGACGCTGAGTACACTTTTACTGGAAGGTACTCAGCCGCTTGCTTTAGCGGACTTGCCGATGCTGGTCTTTGAAAAGTTTTAGTGAAGAACCTGGTCAGCTGTGTCCAGGCTGGCATTTCCTACTTGAGGTTGGCATGTCTGTTTGCCTTCTCTGGACAGTGCTCACCGTCATGCCTTTGACTATTGCTTCTAAAGTTCAAAGTGGGAAAAGAATGAGGTTGGACGCTACACAGACCTGAGTTCAAAGCACCGGCCATTGCCTATAGATGTGTGACATTGGGCATGTTACTTAACCTCTCCGTGTTTGGGTTTTTTCACTTATGAAAATGGGATCCATAGACCCCACCGTGCAGGATGGATGGAGGATTAAATAAGAACCTTTAGAGAGTGCCTGGAACATGTAGAGTAGGTGTCCTCTAAGTGCTGATTTATTCCTTCTCCTTGGAAGGGTGTTGAGGAGAGGTGGTATATTTTTTCTTTCTTCAATCTCACCTCCAGCTCCTTTGCCCACATTAGTAGATGCCCACTTCTAGACGGCTTTGTACAAGCCCGTAGGAAACCCCATGTGGCCTTACTCTAAGAATGAGTGTGCTTACAGCCTTGCCCTGTCCTAGCTCATCCTCATCATACCAGTTACCTAACCAAGCATCCAGAAGGCTGCACTTAGAAGGGAGATGTTGAGCTTAAATCATTTTTAAAGCACCAATAGCTGAACTAAATATTCTGGGCTGGGGCTGCTTTACTCAGAGGCCAAGTTGGGCAGGTGATTTGAGGGATGCTACAAGGAAGCCAAAGTACGTCTCCAAGTTCAAAGCATTGGGAATTCCATCATTGAATATTCATCTCTTGGGTTTATTCATTAATCATTTAACAAATATTTATGGAGCTCTTATCTTGTGATAGGCAATGTCCTAGATGCTGAGGATGAGCGGTACAGACAAGATTCCGACCCTCGTGGATCTCATATTCTGGTGGGGAAACAGAAAATAACCATAAAGCACATCCAGTGAGATGTCAGTCAGTGATGAGTGCCGTGAATTAAAATGAAACAGTATAAGGGCAGGGGAAATGCCATTATAGAAAAGTCAGTTAAAGAAGGTCTCTCTGAGAAGTTGATATTTGAGCAGAGGCATGAAGGAGGTTTAGAAATGGGTTTTTGGAAATATCTGTGGAAAAGAATTCCAGGCAGAGGAAATAGTGAGTGAGCCTTGGGGTAGGTAGAGAGGCACAAGAAGGGAGAGTTTGAGAAGATGTGACCTGAGAGGTACCTGAAACCAGATCTGGTGGGGACTCATGGGCTGTGGAGAGAAATTTGGATTCTATTCTAAGTTGGAGGTTTCGAACAAGGCGGTTCCATGGTTTGACTTATTCTTTCAACTCATTTTATTTTTCTAATTGCCATATGTTAAAATTGACTTTGCTTTGGCATAGAGTTCTGTGACTTTTGACACATGTATAGATTCATGGAACTACCAACACCTCAGTGAAGACACAGACCAGTTCTTTCTTCAAAAACCTCCTTCCTGCTATCCTTTTGTAACCACAAACACCCCACTTCTAACATATGGCAACTACAGCTGTACTTTCCTTCACTACCATTTTGTCCTTTTGAGAATGTTATATAAGTGGAATCATACAGTATGTAACCTTCTGAAGGCTGGCTTCTTTCCCTCAGCATAATGTCTTCAAGATTCATTCATGTTGTTGGGCGTGTCAAGAGTTTGTTCATTCTTATTGCTGGCTAGTGTTCCATTGAATAGACATATCACAGTTTGTCTATCCATTCACCCCTTGAAGGACACTTGGGTTCTTTCCAGCTTTTGGCAATTATGAATACAGCTGTTATAAACATTTGTGTCCAGGTTTTTGTGTGAACATACATTTTTGCTTCTCTAGGGTAAATAAATACCTAGGAGTTGGATTGCTGGGACATATGGTAAATTTACATTGTTTCATAAGAAACTGCCAAACTATTTTCCAGCATGGTTGTAGCATTTTGTATTCCCTTCAGCAGTGTATAAAAGTTCTAGTTGCTCTGTGTTCTTGTCAGCACTTGGCATTTTCAGTATTTTTTATTTTAGCCATTTAGTGGTATCTCACCATGGTTTTAATTTGCATTTCCCTAATGGGAAATGATGTTGAATATCTTTTTTTTTTTTTTTTTTTTTTGTGGTATGCGGGCCTCCCTCTGCCGCGGCCTCCCCCGTTGCGGAGCACAGGCTCCGGACGCGCAGGCTCCTGCCGCGGCCTCCCCCGTTGCGGAGCACAGGCTCCGGACGCGCAGGCTCAGCGGCCATGGCTCACGGGCCCAGCCGCTCCGCGGCACGTGGGATCCTCCCAGACCGGGGTGCGAACCCGGTTCCCCTGCATCGGCAGGCGGACGCGCAACCACCGCGCCACCAGGGAAGCCCTTGAATATCTTTTCATGTGTGTTTTTGCCTTCCTTATATCCTCTTTGGTGAAGTGTCCGTTCAGGTCTATTACCCATTTTTTAAGTTGCTTTTGTGTTTCTTACTCTAGAGTTTTGAGTATTCTTTATATTTTCTGGATATCAGTGCTTTCTTGAATATGTGATTTATGTGTTTTTAAGGAATCATTCTGAATGCTTTGTGGAAAGGAAATTATAGGGGACAAGGGTCAAACTGGAAGGATCAGCAAGTGGACCATTGCAGTAGTCCATGGGCAGAGATGATGGTAGTTTGGACTAAGGTCATTGGTGTAGAAGAGGTGAAAAAGTGGTAAAAAAAAATCTTTTGAAAGTAGAACCATCTGAACTTGGTGATGGATGGAATGTGAGGGAAAAGAGGATTCAAGGATGGCAACATTGCTGGAGGTGCCAAGAATTTAAATATAATTCAGGCATGTTCTCTGCCCTCAAGTAGCTCACAGTCTGGTGAGGGGAGATGTAAGCAGTTCACCTGGAATATGACAAGGTGTGCTCTCAGAGTTCATGTGAAAAGTCCTGGGGGAGCCCAGGTGACAGAGAAATGGCTAAGTGTAAGTTGTGCAAGGCCAGCTCTCTGGGAAGCCTCTCTAAACTTTAGTGTGTATTAGAGTCAGTTTGGGAGGTTGGTAACAATGCAGCTGACTGGGTTCCCACCCCAAAAGTAGGAGGTCTGTGGGCAGCAAGCACCACAAATCATTCTGTGTCAGTGATTGGCCGACCACACTATGAGAAACTCTTGGGGGAGCTAGCTGGGGTGCCTTCACAGAAGAAGTGATGTTTGAGGGGAGGTGTCAGTGTTTAGCAGGAATTCTGACTTGGAGAAAGCTGGGGAAAGGGCAGCCAGGCAGAGGGAAAAGCAAAAGCAGAAGCTTGGAAGTGATAGAGAATGGCCAGAGCCAAGAGGAAATGTAGGTTGATGATGATGATGATAGTTGACCAAAGAGTACATGTCTGTTTAGTGATGGGTGGGAGTCATGTGACTTCCTGTGCTCAGTGAGTCTAAAGGGATTGCAGCAACTCATCAGCTCCCTCTTTACTAACAAGGGGCCTGCCACCGTGAAAGGTACCAAGCAGTCCAAGAGCAGGGTGTGCAGAGGGCCTGCTGTACTTTCAGAGTCTCCTGTGATGCAGTGCCTTTGAGGAAAGCTATGGCTACAGGGAACGAGCTGGCTGGCGTGGAGTATGCAGAGGTTGGTTGCAGGATGCCCTTGACCCAGTCCTACCCTGGGCTTTCCTCAAAGCTCACAGACTCTGCATCTCCTTCCTGCACGTACGTCATCCTGCCTGCTTTCCAAGGATGCCAGAGCCACATCCTCCTGTGGCTTAACTACTAATTCATCGCACACTCACTATGTGCCAAGCCTCGTTCAAAGCACTTCACATGGATTAACCCATTTCATTCTCACAGCAAGCCTATGGATGAGATAGAATTATTATCCTTGTTTTAGGATGAGCAAAGTGAGACACAGAAAGATGAATGACAGGCCCAAGGTCACAATGCTGGGAAATAGAAGAGCTGGATATTAACCCAGGTCGTTTTGACTTCAGAACCCATGCTTTTAACTATTATGCTGCATAAACCCTCCAGGGCCTCTTCCGAGTTTGAGGAGAAGTATTCAATAGTAGTAGCAGCAATAACACACATACAATAGTTACTGTGTCACCATTGTGTTATTCTTAGGGTTATTCCATGTAGGGACTATTTCAGGGATAAAGTTTCATGTTATGAAGATTTTTCTTTTCCGATTTTAGCCTTTGGGTTAAAACTTACTATTTTTATTCTTTCTTGTCTGGTTAATAAAAACCAGTATGGTATATCTTTTTTGAGGTTTGTAAGAGCAACGTAAAATGTTATAATACACGATGACCCTAAAAGTTGTTGTTATATGTGAGACTGTTCACCATTATACTAGATGACCCTAGATTATTATGTCTAGAGTTCTTCTAAATCTGTCTTTCTGCTTCAAGTAGCCAGTGTACTTTCCTCCAGCAAAATTCTGATTTGCTGTGTGTGTTTGGCTGAAGTCAGGGAAGGCAAATTACCCAATACACATGCATTGTTTCCTAAGGAAGAATCAATATAATCTGACTGAACACCTTTTCTCCTTTTGTAAAGTATAGAAGAAGGTGCTGTAAACTGGTGGGTCTAGGGCCTTTTCTTCCCTTATTTCAGCTGTGTTGTTGTCTTAGGAGTTCTGGTTGCTATCACAAACTACCATAGACCTAATGCTTAAACAACAGACATCATTCCTTGCAGTTCTGGAACCTGGGAAGTCCACCATCAGTGTGGCTGGGTTCCGTCAGAGTCTGCTTCCTGCTTTGCAGATGGCCATGTTCTTGCTGTGTCCTCACTGGGTGGAAAGCAGGGAGAGGGGACGTAAGCTCTCTCTTGTGTCTCTTCTAATAAGGGCACAATCCCATCATGAGGGCTCCACCCCCATGACCTAATCACCTCCTAAAGACCTCATCTCCTAGTACCATCACATTGGAGATTAGGGCTTCAATATGTGAATTTGGGGGGGGACATAAACATTCAGTCCATAGTAGTTGGGTGGTTGAATTTGCTGCCTAACCAACCCCAGGCAGGAGTCATCCCATTTTACAGAAGAGTCAAGTTAGGAATCTCGACTAGGAGTCAGGCTAGACTGACAGACAACACAGAAGGAGAACTACATCATCTGGGAGAGTTTTGAAGTTTCCTGAGCAAGGAATATCTGAGCTGAATTTTCAAAGATGAATGGAGTTCACTAACCCCATGGGATTGGGAGGAGGGGGGCGCTTAGAGGAGAATAAAAGAGTTTGGTATTCCAGAAAGTGGAAAAAGCATAGACAAAGGCATAAGACCACGTGGGAGGAAAGCAGATAGGAGTTAGTGGAGATAATGTGAAAGGGTACCATGGTGGAAGAGGAAGCTGGAGCTTCAGCTGGCCGGGCAGAAAGGGTCTCAGAGCTGCATGGAAGAGCTTGGATATGCATCAGGGAGCAACTGTGGTGTTTAAGCAGGGCAGTGACATGGTCAGATTTCTGTTTAAAAAAAAGTCTCTGACACTGTATGCTATGGAAATGGATTTGGAGGAGACCTAATTGGATACAGGGAGACAGGAAGGAGGGTTTTACAGTGGTCCATGAAGGAGACTGTGCATGTCTGTCTGAACTGGAAGTTGCGGGAGACGAAGAGAGTGGAAAAGCATCCCTTTCATTCATTCCCACACCCAGAACAAACCCCTTTGCTCTGTTATGGGCCTGTGTGGAGGTGAATCCAATACAAGCCCTGTCCTCAAAACGTTTATAACATAGGGACATTGAAAAAACCATTGATAATACAAGAGGTGGATTCTCTCAGTTTCTTTGACTCACAAATATCTTTTGAACGCCTACCATGTGCCAGCCCTTTCTGGTGGGTGCTGGAGATGTAACAGTGAAAAAAAAACCCCAAATCTTTGACTTCATGGGGACCACATTCAAGTTGGGGGGCAGCAGAGAAACAATACGCTACAAAAGTAAGATATGTAATATGTTGGTTGGTGATAGGTAATTGCAGAGAAAACTAAAGCAGGGAAGGGGAAAAAGAGTGTTGGGAGAAATTTTTTAAAAGGGTATTTGATTAAAGGGCTAAAGGAGGCAAGGGAACATTATCATTAATATACAAATGTGGAGGCTGAAACACCTCCCTGGAGACATTGTGGTATAGCAGCATTGAGCATGGGCCTTGGGGCCAGACAGACCTAAATTTGAATCCTGGCTCCATCCCATACTGGCTGGGTCACTTTAGACATGTCATCTCACCTCCTTGAACATGGATTTGTTTATCCATATAATGGGGTTGGTGACACCCATCTCCCAGGACTGCCATGAGGCTGGACAGAGATCCTCACTGCTCAGCGTGGAGCCTGGCGCCCTGAAAATGCTCATTATATGGTTCATATTCACGATGGCGGGAATGATTCTGGTGGGGCATCGCCAAGGCTTTATGGGAAGGGGGCCTTGGGAGGTGAAACAGGAGTCTTGGAGCAGGATTGCCTTACCAGGGCTCTTCTGCTGCGGGCTCTACAAAACAGAGTCCTGGGGGCCCCAGGGCCGAGAGGCAGGAGAAGTCCGAGTAGCCCCGGGTTTCCTCCAGCAGCTCAGGGGTCCTTCACCATCTTGGCTATTCACAGTACGATCCAGGGAGGGGAGAAAGGCTGAGTTTTAGCCTGACTCCTAGTCGAGATTCCTAACTCGACTCTTCTGTAAAATGGGATGATTCCTGCCTGGGGGCTACGGGATCAGTTCTCGGGGGCTACGGGATCACTCAATTCCTCCCTCCACCCCTTCTCCAAAAAAGAAGATGCTGCAGCACTTGGGGCAGGGGAACCCTGGGGCTGATGTCATGCCATGTTCTGAAGCCCTTGAAGGTCTCCGCCTTTCCTGAGAAGGATTCTGTCCCCAGGCAGGTCCAAACCCCCTGGGAAAGGATACGAGAAAATCTTTCTGTGATTTAAAAAAGTAAGTGGAGGGCTTCCCAGGTGGCGCAGTGGTTGAGAATCCACCTGCCAATACAGGGGACATGGGTTTGAGCCCTGGTCCGGGAAGATCCCACATGCTGCGGAGCAACTAAGCCCATGCGCCACAACTACTGAGCCTGCGCTCTAGAGCCTGTGAGCCACGACTACTGAGCCCATGTGCCTGGAGCCTGTGCTCCGCCACAAGAGAAGCCACTGCAACGAGAAGCCCCTTCGTTGCGCACTGCAACGAAGAGTAACCCCCGCTCGCCGCAACTAGAGAAAGCCCATGTGCAGCAACGAAGACCCAATGCAGCCAAAATAAATAAATAAATAAATAAATAAATAAATTTATTTTTAAAAAATAAAAAATAAGTAAAAAAGTAAGTGGAGGTGAAAAAGAGCATTGGTGGGCGTGAAGGCGAGTCCAGCTTATCTTCAGCAGTTTGGCCAGCAAGCACAGCAGAAACGGCTGTTTTCTGCAGGAGCTGGAGGCCCCTGCCGCCATCTCCATGCAGACTGTGCAAAAACCTCCCCTTGCCTGCAAGTGACAGCTGGAGAGGACTGGGGGGCCACACTCTGGAAGGAGTTGGCAGCAGCTGCCTGGGGATGTTTGGGTGGAAATCTGATGCCGGGATAGGAAAGCTCTGCTTCACATGGGCGCTTCCCTCCACCTGTCACATGTCATCAACCATGAGGTATCATAGCGCCTGGCCTAAGGGGGCATTACTGCTGCTTGGCTAAGGCCAGCTACTTCCCCAGCTCAGTTGTTCCTAAAGAGGGAGGAGGGAGGAGGAGAAACAAACAGACAAAACCTGTGGTTAAAGGCCTAGACTGTGAGGTTAGAGGAACCTGATTAGAGTTCCGTACCTTCCCTGCTGTGTGACCTTGGGCAAGTTACTGAACCTTTCTGAGCCTTGGGTGCTTCAGCACTAAAATAAGGATACTAGAACCTTCCTCATAGGATTATTAGGAGTATAGGAGAGAGTGAGGGTACAGGTAAAGTGCTTAGTTGAGTGTCTGACATGTAGCAGGAAGTCTGTCCATGTTGCTATTATCAATATAGACTGACAAGTATTATTAGAAATCAGATAAAGGAAGGTAGAGAAGGAAACCACTTTTCAGTGTCTGGTTCTTTCTGTTGAAAGTGAGAATCAAAGATGTGCATCTGAGTTCTTCAGATCTGAGCTCCTCCTTTTACCAATGGGAGAAGCCCCTGGGTGGAGGGGTGACGGAATGACTTGCCTAGGGGGATGCTGATGGATGCTGATAGTGTGGGATGGGGAGCCAAATCATCTGGGCCCCATCCTGACTCCGCACTGAATCACCGTGACAACTGGGCAAGTTACTCTACCTTTCTGGTCCTCTGCATGGAAAGCGGATAATAACGAAGGATTCCTATTAGGACTAATTGATTGAATATATAAACAGGGCTTAAAACAGTACCTGGCACATAGGAAGCACTATATAAATACTATATATTTATAATATTGTTGCTATTGTTACTATTACAGTTATTGTATTACTATTAAGATTATTGCTATTAGTTGCTACTATTATTGTTATTATTACCATCATCATCATCATCATCATTACTGTTAGGGTCACACAGGGAGCCAGTGGCAGTAGCTACTACCTATTTTAGCAAAAATCTGCATGCTAGCCTTGCCCACACCTGCTTCTTTATGTGAGCATGAGGCTGCCTGCCAGCTTCTCTAGCCTGCAAGAGGGGACTGTGTCCCCATAACTGCAGCTGAGCCCACTGTTCCCAGAACTTTCTGAGCCAGTGCTCTCTAAGGTGAAGGTCACTGCAGAGTCTGCCCCAGAGTGCTGCCTAGTAGGTGCCAGGCTCTCAAGGAGCACCCCATTGATGTTGGTGCCCGGGTTGTTGGGAGGAGGGGGGCCAGCAAACCAGGGTATCACAGTGGTTGAAGGTCTACATCTGGAGATAGACTAGACTGATCTAGAGCCAAGATTTAATTTTGCCCCTTGCCCAGTACATGATGTCCTGCCAGTTGCTGAAGCCCTTGAGCCTCAATTTCCTCATCTGTAAAATGGGGCTAGTAGTTGTATTTGCTTCACAGGGTTATGTGAGGATTAATGAAATGATGCTCTTAATTAAATTAGCTCAGTGCTTGAGCAAGCAGTCAGCCACATGGTGGTTATTAGTATTTTTTTATTTAGGAGAAAAGTACTCCCCAGAGAGGGGGAAGTGAGTGGCTAGCAAGTAGGCACTGATATCCTGAGAATCTTGTATTTTAATTGTGATAATTGTGGAATCCGAAAAAAAAACACTGGCTGAAGACTCGGGTGACCTATGTTCTGGGCTTGGCCTGGCTTCTACTTTGCTAAGTGACCATAGACAAGTCACTTCCTTGTCTGTACCTAGTTTCCCCATCAGGCAACAAAGTCTTGGGAACGGGGGTGCCACACTGCATGGTTCTGTGTGATTTCAGAGGTGTCCCTCCACCTCCCCAGGTGCAGCCCCTCCAGGTAACTGTGTTTCTGCCGAGGTATAGCCCACACCCCCCCTGGGGTCCTGGAGTCCTTCAACAGATGATTACCAAGCGCCCAGGGTGCCAATCCTGCATCTGGGTTCTGTGTGGAGTGCGGGAAATAGAGGACTGAGGGGGTCAGGTCCCACAGGAAGTGAAACCATTCCCGCTATAAAGAAAATGCCTCAGGAGGATGGAAGAAGATACAGTTGGTGGGATTGGGGGTCTAGGGTGAACATTAAATGGAGTGGTCGGAGAAGAGCTCTGGAGAAGTGGCGTTGGACTTGAGACCTGGACGACGAGGAGGCGGCAAGGGGATGAGCCAGGGAAGGACATTCTGAGCAGAGGGAAGAGCACGTGCAAAGGCCGGAGGGCAGGGGCAGCGCTGGCACAGGAGCTGGCTTGTGCCCGGGAGAGAAAAGAGGCCGGTTTGGCTGTAGGCAGTGAGTGAGGGGGAGGGGGCCCAGACGATGTCGGCCTGCAGAAGAAGACTGAATGCCACCCGCACTGAAGAGCGGGAACCAGAGCAGGGGAGCAGGTGGGGAGGCAGGGAGGTCAGAGGAGATCTTCCGGCTTGGTCCAGGTGAGGGATGACAGCGGCTCGGATGCTAGGGGTGACTGTGGAGTTGAAAGAAGTAGGTGGATTCAGAGGCTGTGTTGGAGATAAGAGCTGGTGATGGCCTGGGTGTGGGAGGCTCCAGAGGGAGGAATCCTGGCATCTCACATTTCTAGCTTAAAGCACTGGATGGGGTATCTGCTGAGATGGGGAGGATGGAAAAGGGGCAGTATGGGTGGGGGAGATAGCAGGAAAACAGTTCTGTTTTGGACCTCATACACTTAAGATGCCTAATAGCACGCCTTTGCTCTCCAGGGTGAACTTGCTAAATTCCTCATTAGGGTGGCACCTGGCCACCAGAAGCACCGCCAGGCTGGCCACCTGCCCTGTGGAAGCTTAGGCAGAGGCTGTAGGAACTGCAGGTGATGAAATTGAGTGCTGCACTGCTTACAGCCTGTGCCCTCTCTGTGTCTCCCTGTCTCTCTGTTTCTATCTGTGTCTTTTTGTCTCTCTGTTTTTGTGTGTGTGTGTCTCTCTCTCTGTCTCTGTCTTTCCATCTCTGTGTTTCTCTGTCTCCTCACCTGTGAATACCTTCATTCAGGTGTTCCAAGTGACGGTGTTTCCCCTCATTTCAGCCCTTCCTTTGCATCCTCAGGTACGTTGCAGACCTGAGCAAGCCTCCCAAAGATCTCCTTTGTCTCTAGGGGAAGGTTACTTATTTGGCTCCATGTGTTTTCTGACCCAGCAGACAGGAATGCCACGGCTGGTTCCCAGGCCTTGGCAATGCTGGCATCTCTCCTAGACTCTGGGTGCCCGGCTCTGCCTGCCACCATCTCCAACTCAGTGAGTCTGCAGCCGGACTTGGTCACTTCTCCAAACCTGCAGTGACGGGCATGTGCAGGCCTCCGCAGGGACCCAGAGCTGCTCTCTTAGTCCTAACTGGTTGGTGAGAATAGTCAGGGAAGCCTCCCCAAAGTAGAAGAGGTTAAGCTGAGTCAGAGGTAACCAGCTGAAGAATGTAGGAGAGCAAAGGAAGGTCATGCCAGGCAGAGGGAATGGAAATGTGAAGCGGTTGTGTGGGGGGCAGGGCATACAGGATGGTGAACCCTAAGCAGATTTGTGTAAGTGAGCTAAGTTTAAGGTACCCAAGAAGACAGATTCCAGGCTCACGGAGGCCCAAGGCACCATGACGTGATGGAAAATCGATAGGCCCCAGACAGACCTGGGTTTGCATCCTGATACCATGGAGGGGCAGTGTGGTCCGGTGGTTACCGCCATGCCCACCGGAGCCAGGTTGCCTGGGTTTGAATCACAGCTCTGCCCCTTGTCAGCAGTGTAACTCTGGGCCTCAGTGTCCACATCTGTACAGTACAGGTAAGAACAGCACACCTACCTCATAAGGCTGGAGGAAGGACGGCATGAGTTAATAGGGTCAAGTGCTTAGAACAGTACCTGACAGAACTGTAATGATTACTTACAGGTTGAGTAAAGTACTTATCATCTCTGGACCTCAGTTTCTTTTTCTGTAAAACGGGGTGATTGCACTTCCTGGGCAGGGTTGTTGTGAGGCTTGGGGACCACTTGCAAGCCATCCGTGTACAGTCCCTGGCTCCCAACAGAGGCTCAGTAAATGGTAGCCACCAGCAGCAGCGCCAGCACCACCAGCACTACCATTATCATGGTTGTTGTTGTACTTCCATGTTGGCTGGTCTGGCACCGAGTCCCTGCTCACTGACTCCCTCCGTCTGCCCAGCAAGCATCATGGCTCACCCAGCCTAGAGACTGGAAATTAAGTGCTGTAAATCTGGGCCACAGTTGCCCTGGAAAACTATCTGCCTTTTGCTGGGCAGCAGTGATTCAGATGCTCTTCTGGCCATGCTAGCAGCTGTGTTGTCAGCTTTCCCCCAAGTCATGCAAAAAGCCAGCAGCAGGGCTCTCCCCGAAGCTTGTGCAAATAAGCATTGCACACATGACTTCTGGGACCAGTGCTGACAAGGATGGCGCTATGATGACACAAGGAAATCCCGAGGCCATTGCACTCTCTGTTCCCTCCACTCACGTGGAATTTGGTTTCCACCCACAGGCCCTGTTCATGATGAAACAGGAGGGGACAGGGCAGGCTCCTGGGTGTCACAGCTGGGTTCCCTCTGTGCTCTGTCCCTGTTTCTTATCCAGTCTTCATCGTAGGAAGGCAGCATAGGGTAGCTAAAACTGGACCCTGGGAGACCCAGACTGCCTAGGTTTGGATCCCAGCTTCACCATTTAACCAGACGTAAGGCCTTGGGCAAGTCACTTCATCTCCCTGTGCCTCAGTTTCCACATCTTTAAAACAGAGATGATGTTAATACTGGTTTATATCTCATAAAGTTGCTATGACTAAATGAATCAGAGTTAAATGAAACTCACTTCTCTTTGCTAGGCTCTTATCTCTTTATTCATAAAATAAGGTAGTTGCACTAGATCCTCTTAAGATTCCACTTCAGAGTTTCAGGCACTGCAGTATGTGGAAATGAATTCTGCTTCTGCTACTGGCCTGCTGTTTGGTCTTGGAAAAGTAACTTAACCCCCTGAGGTTTTCATTCTGTTTTTTTTTGGTACGCGGGCCTCTCACTGTTGTGGCCTCTCCCATTGCAGAGCACAGGCTCCCGACGCGCAGGCCCAGTGGCCAAGGCTCATGGGCCCAGCCGTTCCGCGGCATGTGGGATCCTCCCAGACCGGGGCACGAACCCGCGTCCCCTGCATCGGCAGGCGGACTCTCAACCACTGCGCCACCAGGGAAGCCCCTTCATTCTGTTTTTTTTAAAGGAAATAAAGATACCTCCATGATGGATTTTGATTAGTATCTGAATTAGAATATAGGTAAATATATTATATCTCTCTCTATATATAGATACAGATACAGATATAGAGGAGATATCTGTATCTCCTAGTAGAGTGTTTGGCACTTCATAGGTGTTCAATGAATGATAGCAATTAATTTTACATTGGAAACACTACAGAAGGAAGTTCCATATTGAATAAGAAATAGTATTAACTCCCACCTCTTTTTTTCAAATTCCAAATTAGTTCCTGAAAAAGTGGAGGGATGGAAGATAAAGAATCAGGAAGGAGGAAAAGAAGGAAGGGAAGGAAGAAGTGATGGAAGAGGGAAGAAAAGAAAGCACAGAAGAAAATGGGATGGAGTTGATGCTGCCCCACTTGCATTTTCTGAGCAGCCCCGCATGCAGGATGAGGCGTGGGGAGCTCTGCTGGGGGAAGGTTCCAGATCCTAGTTGCCCACCATCAGGGGACCTCCACTGCATTCCCCTACCCCCAGCCACACTCTGCATCCTAGTGGCATCCCCAAACCTCAAAATTTTCTGACTTCATTTAGAGAGAATCCAAATGGTCTGTTTTCTGGTCTGTTGCTACAGAATGAAATGTGGGCAAGAGGACCTTTGGGCAGATCCCTCTCTAGGGACTTGGGCATTGGGGAGGTTGGTGGAAATTAGCATTTTACAGCTGACTTCTAGGCCTGGCACTGATAAAGAAGGAGCTATGATCGGCACAAGGAAATGTGTAAGCCGTTCCACAGTCAGACTCGCACTGATGTGTACAGAGACTCAGACGTTTCCTTGGATACTAATTATTCTCAGTGTATACAATAGTCATGTTTTCTCAATAAAATCAGGACACAGAGACTTTCTGGGTTTTCTTTGGCAGGGATGGAGGGAGCAGAGCATTCTCAGCCCTGATTCTGGAAGTGGCTAGGGCTTAGGTTTCCAAACAAGTAGAAGGGCCTGGCAGCCATAGCTCTAGGAGTCTCAGATGCTGTCCCAGGAGTTGGGAAGTTGATCCTCCCACAGGCAACAGGCAGTCATGAATTTAAAGCAGAGATTAGATACTAGAGTCTTGTTGGATTAGTGGGGGCTGGTGAAATGAAGAGCCCAACTGGTCAAAGAAAAGAGCAGAACCAGGCCAAGGTCAGCCCTTGGATCACTCAGAGGTTTAATTTTACGGTTAACAGGGTCCGGATTTTGATCTCAGGATTATTCAAGAGCCTGGAGTACCCTTGGACACCAAGCTCTGAGTCTGACTGGCAGAAAAGGTGCCCTGGGGAGCCCTAAGAGCCCCAGCCTTTGTAGTTGGTTTTGGAAAAGTGAGTTCGTAATAAATCTTTTCAAACAGGGCCACAGAGAGTATTGATGAGGATTTTCTCGGGAAATAGAGATTCTATCCATTCATTCATTCATTCATTCTTCTGTTATTTACTGACTGCCTACAAGTTGCAATGGATGCAGAGCTGAAATACAGGCCCTGTCCTCAGTGAGCCTAAAATCTAAACCAATTATCACTGTATCAGGAGCCACTACTAACTATAACAAACAACCACAGCCTCCAGATGGCATAGATGATAAACATTGTCTTGCTCACGTGTCTTCAGGTTGACTGGGAGTTGACTAATGTAGGCCAGGCTCGTCTGGGTGGCTCTGGGATGCAGCTTGAGTCCAGGTCTTCTCCACGTGTCTCTCCTCCTTAGATCCGTGGGCCAGCCCACAGAACATGCCCACGGAACATTTTCTCATGGTAATGGCAGAGATGCAAGAGGGCGAGTAGAAACACATGATACCTACTAGGTCAGGCTCAGAACTGCTGCACTCATTCCATCAAGCCAAAACTAGTCTGACAGCTGGGCCCAAGGTTAGGGGGCAGGGGAGTCAGCTACTAGTGAAAGGAACTGCTGAGTCACTTGGCAACCTGTGTAGATCCTGGGAGGGGTGAAGAATTGTGGCTGATTATTGAAACTACAAAACTGCCCACCCCAACACAGGCATATTTATTTATAAATCATGACTACTTTGCTAATAATTGTGTTCATAAAGAGTACACACAAAAAAGAAATTTAGGGATGAGATTGAAAATTTTGAAAGAACATTTCAAACAATTTTCTTTCCCTGCACTCCAATGTATCATCTTGGAAATCCCCAGGGGGTGTACTTCTCATCTTTAGAGACTCTGGTCTGGAGAAGTGTTTCCCAAAATGTGGTAGACTAACTGCAGCAAATCATTTGGGTCATTTGGAGAGCTTGTTAAATGCAGATTCTGGGCCACTTTTCCAGAGCTGTTGAGGGTGAAGCCTGGGAATTTCTATTGTTAGAAAGTGTCCCAGGAGATATGGGTACATAATTAGAGTTTGAGACTTTAAATCGACAGAGCCGTCAGCCTGTGAGGGGAAGAAACCCAAGAGTGGATTCCCAGAACACCCCCTTACCCGGCCTGCAGCATGCTGGGATGGTCAGGAAGGTTAGCTTGAGTGAGTGATGCAGGTGATGAGTTCTGAAGGAGGGGGCAACTTAAATTAACCATGCAGTGAAGGAGAACAAGGCTGAGCCAAGCAGAGGTTGCTGCATGTGTGAGAGCTGCCCTTGAGAGTGGGCCCACAGGTTCAGGGAACCCCATGTTTGGCATAAGTAGAGCGGAAGCTCAGGGAAGACTGAGTCAACGGATGAGTGAGATTTAGCCAAAGAAGGGAGATGAGGCCGGAGTGAGGCAAGAGTGGTCTGTTCCGAGCTGGAGGTCAGAGGACTTGTGAAGGACCTTATGTTGTAGGCCGTGGGCAAGTGTGGGAAAGTTTGCTGCAGGAAGTGACGTGATCATGTCCAGCTGAAGTGCTCGAGAGGTCAGTTGGCTGCAGTGTGGGGAAGGGGCTGGAGGGGGAAGCGGGCCTGCAGGGTATAGAGCACTTGACCTGGGAGAGCTGAGGGTGGCCCGGCAGTGAGGGGAAGAGAGAGATGGATTCCAGAGGGACTGGAGTCCAGAGGCAGTTAAAGAGGCAGAATCCATGGAGCAGTGGAGAAGCAGCAGAAGAGGAAGAAGACTAGGGAGGCCTGTGAGTGAAATGGCGTCTTCGGGCTGGAGCGTGATAGGCGGGAATACAGAGGGGGGAGGGGGGCAGAGCAGTTCACCCTCAGGACAGGATCTTGCCCAGAGGGGCCAGCATTCCCGATTATCACCAAGGCGGGCACCTCTCCAGCTCCAGCTTAGGATGAAAAGGCCTAGAAATAATATTGTGAAGTATGTCCCCCAAACCACATGTGGTTTGTATTTTATTTTATTTTACAGTAAGTTAAGGTCACTAGAAATCACCTTAATTTATTTTGAAGGGCACATCATGGGCAGCAATGAGAGGGACACAAGATGGCCATTTAGCTCCAGACTACAGGTTATCAAGGGCCTTGGGTTAGATGTTTGACAATGAGCTTCAGAGGAAGGTCTTGATAAATCAGAGACAAGTCGGTGTGATTGTCAGATAATGCCAAGCTTCTGTCCCAATCCCACCTGGGGCTGCTTGGAGAGTTCTATAAATTCTGTTTGTAAATAAATATCCTGTGATTATTTTGTGGATAACACAGTTATAGTCGCTGTATAATTTTAGGTTAAAAGCTTTAATTTGCTAAATGTAAATATTCATGTGCACGAATATTTTTTGTGACACTCTTTTGGCATTTTCTCTATTTGGATATATTTCAGGTTGGGGAGGGTAGTTTCTAATACATGGAAAAAAATCTCACCTCTCTTGACCTCCAGGAAACCCTCTCCCATGAAATGCCCTGACACGCTGGGCTGGTGTTCTCCAACAAGGGGAGGGAGTTGCTGGTGCAAAAGCTCACTCACCTACAAATCCTACCTCCGAAGCCCAAATTCTTGGCTGGGGACCTACAGTGTCCCACCTGTGGGAACCAGAGTGTTGCCACTCACAGGAGATCAAGGCCTGTGTGAGTGGATTTGAACTCATCAAAGACGGCATACACTTTCACGTAGCTGTGGCTGGAACAGAGCTCGGAGGATGAAAGGCCCGGCAGATCTGTTATGTGGAAATGGAGCTGCTCCCGCAGCAGATGCGTGTTTGACCTTTTTTCAGGAAGTTAAGCATCTCTTAGCTCTGCAACTTGAGTGGCACACTCTCTGGGTTCAAAGGCTTACCCACACTGACTGCACGCATCAATATATGGATGAAACTCAGCCCATGTTGTCTCCATGGATTTTTAAACTTTTTGCTCAGGCAGAATGGGTTTTAGCAGTTGTTAATTGCCCAAACGCTGGTTCCTAGTAGGCGAGGAAAAAGAAAATCTTTCATCACTCATTGAGCCAAAGATGGAGAGAGAAAATTTATGAGTCTTGGTGTGTTTTCATGGGGAAGGAATTCACTAAAAAATGAAATCAGATATGCCCTCCCATTATTCCAACTGTGGTCCAGCTTAGGCTTATATGCATCCACTGGGATGGATGCTTTCTCTTATACAATTACACATTTAGTCTTTTTTTAATGAATTTGTGAAGAATAAAAGTTTGCTAGCCATAGAATAAAAACCCCTAGGGAAAAAAGCACTGGCAAAGTTTGTACTCATTCATAGGCTTCTTTGCACAAATGTCACGAAAGTTTTTTTTTTTTTTTTTTTTTTTGTGGTACGCAGGCCTCCCTCTGTTGTGGCCTCTCCCGTTGCGGAGCACAGGCTCCGGACGCGCAGGCTCAGTGGCCATGGCTCACGGGCCCAGCCGCTCCGCGGCATGTGGGATCCTCCCAGACCGGGGCGCGAACCCGGTTCCCCTGCATCGGCAGGCGGACTCTCAACCACTGCGCCACCAGGGAAGCCCCACATTTAGTCTTTGCAAACAAAAGGTAAGGATAGTTTAATTTTATTCCTGTTGTCTTAAGCAGGTTCACTCAACAAATATGTATTGAGCCCCTGTTATGTCCTAGGCACTTTTCTAAGTGCTAGGGATACATTAGTGAACAAATCAGACAAAGATCTCTGTTCTAGGAGGGTTTACATTCTATCAGAGGGAGCAGAGAACCAACAATAAGAAAAACAAGTAAGTCAATTGTATAGTTTCTAGAAGGTGATGCATGCTGGGGAAAAAAGAATAAATGGAGCAGAGTAAGAGAGATTCAAAGTGACGGATGGTTTAACATTGGGGGTCATGGGAGGCCTCACTGAGAAGGTGACATTTGACCAAAGATCTGAAGGAGATGAGGGGTGAGCCATGCAGATATCTGAAGAAAGAATGTTGCAGGTGAAGGAACAGCCAGTGCCAAGGCAGCTGATGATCAGGAGGTTCAGACATTGGAATTTGTCTTTTCCTTTAATGTTCTAAGAAATGTGCCAGGCCTTGAATATTCCTTATCTGGTGTCCCACTGTAGGAGAGCCAGGTGTTAGCCCGTGAAACACCATACTATCAACATTTGCAGAGCACTTTAAAGATTAAGAAGTTATTTCCCGTGGAGTGAAGGAACTGTTCTCTACCCTGGTTGTGGTGGTGGTTCTATGTGTACACCAGAAAAGTCAATTTTACCCTATGTTAACTTAAAAAAATAAGCATTTTGAAAAAAGCAGTTTAGTGCATTTTATTTTGTTCTGCTCAAAGACCTGTGGATTAGGGAGGGCAGAGATTAGCATCCCCGCTTTGCAAATCAAGAGCCTGTGGCCAAGATGTTACTCAGCCGTAAGAGGCAGACCGGGTCTCAAAGTCAGATCCATCTAAAGCCTGTTCTCATATGAATACTGAAGTCCCTGCCCTTCTGGCAATGCGAAGCACACTGTCTAAAAAGCAGTCAGTGTGATCACAACAGCTAATGCATACTACTGCTCATCGTGTGCTGGAGCTGCTCTAGATACTTTATATATATGAAGTCACTTAATTCTCACAAGAACCCTATGACACAGGTACTATCTCCATATTACAGATGAGCAAACCGGGGCCCAGGGAAGTTAGGAAACTTACCACAGGCTGTGTAGGTAGTACGGTTGCAGAGCTGGGATTAGACACAGGCATCCGGGTTCCAGAGTACGTGAGCTTAAGCTTCAGGCTTACAGGCTCTGTCCAGCTGTGTCCAGCACCAGAGTGCTAAAGCCATGGTCATCCTTAGCCTGTGTTTGGTAGGAGTCTTGCACTTAAAGAATCCCTTTTTTCTTTTCAATAAGGCATTATGTTTTGAGTGTAAGGTTCACAACAACTTGAGGTGCAGAGAAAACCCATAAACACATGCACAGGCTCCCCCATTATCAACATCCCCACCAAAGTGGTACATTTGTTATAACTGATTAATCTAACTTGACACGTTGTAATCGCCCAAGGTACATACTTTACATGAGTTCACTCTTGTGTTGTACATTCTCTGGGCTTGGACAAATGTATTAAGGACATGTATCCATCATGATGGTATCATACAGAGTAATTTCCCTGCTCTAAAGATCCTCTGTGCTCTGCCTCTCCATCCTCCCCATCACTGCAAACACCCTCGCCCCGCTACAATCCCCAGCAACCACTGACCATTTTGCCGTCTCCATCATTTTGCCTTTCCTAGAGCAGTTGGAATCACATACACACATAGTACCACAGGCTTTGCAGACTGGCTCCTTTCACTTAGTCACATGCATTTAAGGTTCCGCCATGTCTTTTCACGGCTTTCACAGCTCGTTTTGTTACCGACTCTCCCGAGTTGGTTCTGTTTGCTCAGTGCTGTTCGAGCAAACAGAGCGGGACCGAGTTTGGTTTAGAAGCAAAGGAAAGCTTTATCCTTTGATCAAAGGATGGAAAGGTGCAAGCTCACTCTCTGGAATCCACGCCTCCCAGGGAACTCCCTGGCGGTCCAGAGGTTAGGACTCTGCTTCTACTGCGGAGGGCCCGGGTTCAGTCCCTCCTGGGGAACTAAGATTCCGCAAACCTTGCGGAGCGGCCAACAGAACAAAACAACCCCCCCGCCACACACTTTATAGGGTTCTTGTCAGCAGGGAGGGGGCAGAGTTCTTGCTGGTCAGGCGCAGTTATGCCGCTCCCTGTGCTGCCGATCACAGTGTGGAGTGCAGCACTCCTGCGCACGGCCCGCCGCCGCCATCTTGAAGTGAGGCGCCGTGCACAGCGCTCCTGCGCACGGCCCGCCGCCGCCATCTTGAAGTGAGGCGCCGTGCACAGCGCTCCTGCGCACGGCCCGCCGCCGCCATCTTGAAGGGAGGCGCCGTGCACAGCGCTCCTGCGCACGGCCCGCCGCCGCCATCTTGAAGTGAGGCGACGTGCACAGCGCTTCTGCCCACGGCCCACCAAGCTGAAGTGTCGGCGCAGCCGTTTTGCACTGGGAACTCTGGTCTGAAGTGCCGAGTATCAGGCTTCTGCAGGCGGTTTCCTGTGAGCAAGTGAAACTAGACTAAACACAAAGGAACAAAAAAGGTTAGATTTTATTTTATTACCCAGATTCTATTTTTACTTCCCTGCAATTGTTAACCGGTTTTGCCAGTGACACAGTTTTTTAGTACTAAATAATATTCAGTTTCCTGGATGTACCACAGTTTATCCCTTCACTTCTGAAGGACGTCTTGATTTCTTCTAAGCCTTGGCAGTTCTGAATAAACATCCTACTGTAAACATCCTGGTGCAGGTTTTTTTTGTGTGGACGTAAGTTTTCCACTCCTTCAGGTAAATACCAAGGACCATGATTGCTGGGTAGTATGGTAAGAGTATGTTAAGTTGTATAAGAAATCAAGCTTTCTTCCAGAGTGGGTGTTATCATGCATTCTCACTGGCAATGAATGAGCGTTCCCGTTGCCCCACATCCTCGCCAGCCTTTGGTGTTGCCAGGGTTCCAGATTTGGGCCATTCTTGCTAAGTGTGTGATGGTCTCTCCTTCTTTTAAGTTGCATTTCTCCACTAACAGATGACATGGAGCAACTTTTCGTGTGCTTACTTGCCATCAGTATATCTTTGGTGAGGTCTCTGTTAAGGTCTTTGGTCCATTTTTAAATTTAGCAACCTGTGAACCAAGACTATGATAGGAGTGAGAGAGGGGTGAGGATGATATTAAGGATGTTTCGGGAGACAAAGTTGACAGGGCCCGGTGCCTGAGTGGCTGAAACCGCTGAGGGCTAAGAAGGAGTGAAGTATGAGACTCGAGTCTCTGGCCACGGTGAATGGATGGATAGTGGCACTTCTGCGAGGAAGAGGGGGCCCAGGTACACAATTCATGAGAGGATGAGGAAGGAAGTGAGTCTGGGTGTCTTATGAGACACCTGAGCAGAGATGTCAATTCTCCTGTCCAGTTCACGTTCAGTTGCTCATCTTCTCCCAAAGTAGCTGGTGCCACTGTGGGGTGGTTCTTACTCTATGGAGTTGTTTATGCTTTGATGCAAAACCTGCATCCCTATGATTTACACCTTACTTCTGTTGTGTGGCTCCATTAACAAGTGAGAAGTCTCCAACCTTTATTTAATTCTTCACAGTAAAGTCTTCCTTCCCGCCACAGCCTCCAAAAAGTAAGCCTGCAAAGTTGCTTTATGAAATGTTTGTTTGTTCTGTCTGGTGTGGTCACTCCTGCCCTCTAGCGGCTGTTGGTGGGGCAGCATGGGGCTGAGCACTCAACTGGCCTGCTGGATTCTATCCCAGAAGGATTCTATCCCAGGGTCTACCTGCCTTTCTGTTCCCACTGCCTTCCTTCCAGAATCCCCCTTATCCTCACCTTGTCCCACCATCAAATTAAGTTTTTCATTGAAGAGGTATCCAGTGTCTAGTGGCACAGGAAGTCAGTGGCTCACAGGACAAGAAGACACCCTAGAAATCACATAATCTAGCTTCCTTTTTTTATACGTAAGGACCCAAGTGATTGTAACAGCCTCCTAACTTGTCTGGCTGCTTCCACGCACTTGCTCTACAGTCTGTTTTCCGCACAGTGGCCAGGCAGACCAGATGACGTCTCTCTCTTGCTTATAACCATCCAATGGATTACTTTTCACACTTGGAATAAAATCAGAATTATTTTCAGGTTGGCCCGTCATGATCTGGCCTCTACTTCGCTAAACATTTTCTTACCAAAAAAAAAAAAAAAAATCTCCCTCTTATTTTCTGATTGAGCTGGCCTTCCTTCTGTTCATCAAATGTGCCTAGCTCTTTCCTACGTCAGGGCCTTTGTGTATGTTCTTCCCTTTCTCCTCACCCTTACATCTCAGCTTAAAGGTCACCTCCTCAGAGAGGCCTTCCCTGACCCTCCCCCCATGTTAATCTCTACAACAGCGCTCTGTGTATTGCCCCAGTCTGTGAGTATTTCTCTATTATCTGCTTCCCTTACCAGGCTGTAAGCTCCCCTGGGGCCTGCAGTGGGAGAAATTATAGGAGGAGCCTTTGACGAACATTGGAGTTGGTTAAAAGATAATGAGGTGATTCTTCTGAAGGCGGGGAATTCCCACCAGTGTAAGGTCGACCGGAGTTCCTAAAGAAGGGATTGTTAAATAATCTCTAAGGTCCCTTTAACTCTAATAGTTTGTTAACTTTTTTATCCAGTATTTGAAAGATGGAAGAGGTTCAGATCCAATAATAGCTCAGTAGCTTGTGTTGGAGTAACCCTCTCATAGATGATAACTATAAACTTTGGGTAAAGTATTGAAAAGAATCTATTTGAGGTTCCTGGAGAGAAACAGAAAGTAGGTGGAATCTGGAGGGGATTTAACCCTTGAAAGAAGGGAGCGGCACCCACCAAGTGAGATTCACATTGATGTGGCTCTTCCCTTGAAAGCAAAAAGCAGAAAGCTGCAGTTTTATTGTTTTGACAAGTAGCAGAGTACAGGCTAATAGCGTGGCTGGAAAATGAGGAAATCTGAAGAGATGCCCCAAATCCATGCTCCCAGTAAGATCAACTGAGGCCTCTGTGAAAACTGTATTCCAGTTCAACCCCTCCTTCAGCCCATGTGTGCTTTTCACGCTTGCACACAGCTGTTAATCATGGAGACACTCTCCATGGCAGAGTCAGCATCCTGGGGAACTTGACTTAACAATGATCTAATTGATGTTATAAAGCATTGTACCCAGCAATTGCAAAATACATGTTCTTTTCAAGTGCAAATGAAACATTCATCAAGATAGACCATGTTGAGCCATAAAATTAATCTCAGTGGATGTCAGAGATGTTGAAGGATTAAAACATTATAGACTATGTTCAATAATCATAACAGAATCATATTAAAAGCAATAACAAAATATCTGAAAGGGCACTGGAGTTTGAAAATTAAAGATATGTTTAAATAACATAGGTCAAAAAGAATTAGAAAGAAATAAGAATAATTTGAGTTGAATGACTGTAAATACAACATGTCAAATTTCTGCATTCAGCTAAAGTAGTGCATAGAAGGAAATGCATTGCTTTAAATGCTTATATTAGAAAAGAAGAAAGGTTTAAAATTAATGATCTACATTTCCATCTTAAGAATATAGAAAAAAGCCTTAAACCCAAAGTAAGAAGAGAGGAAGTAATAAAAAGCAGATATAGGTGAAATAGAAAAATAATAGAGAAAATAGAAAAAGCTGCAAGTTGTTTCTTTAAAAGATTAATAAAATTTATAAATTCCTAGCACAGATTAATCAAAAAGAGAGAAAAAGTAAATTACTAGTATCAGGAATGTCACGGGAAATTTCTACAGACCCTGCAGAAAATGAAAGGTTAGTAAAGAAATATTATGAACAACTTTATGCCAATAAATTTCACAACTAAGATGAAATGGACAAATTGCTTGAAATCGCATATTGCCAATATTGAAATAACAAGAAACAGAGAATATAAATGCATTTATAAAAGAGGTTGAGATAATTATTAAAAACTTTCCAACAAAGAAAAAAATCAGCCCCAGATGGCTTCACTGTTGAATTCTGCCAATAATTTAAGGAAAAAAACCCAATATTACACAAACTCTTTCAGAAAATAGAAAAGGTGGGAACACTTCTCAATATATTTTGTGAGGTCAATATTATCCTGATACCAAAGCCTGGCAAAGACATTGACAAAAAAGAAAATCAGAGACCGGTATTTCTCGTGAACATGGACATAAAAAATCCTCAACAAAATATTCTCAGATTGAATCCAGCATTATATAAAAAAGGTAATTCACTATGACTAAGTGGGATTTATCCTAGGAATGCAAGTTTGATTTAACATTTGAAAATCAATTAATGTAATTCACCACATTAAGCAAATAAATGATTTTTAAAAACATAATCCTCTCAATTGATTTAGAAAATCACTTGGCAAATTCAACATCCATTCATGATGAAAGCTCTCAGCCAACTAAGACTACAAGGGAACTGTTCCAATCTGATAAAATGCATTTATGAAAAACCCATAGCTAATAACATTGTGTTAACGTGAGATATTGAACATTTTCCCCCTAAAATTGGGAACAAGATAAGTTGTCTGCTTTCATTATTTGTATTCAGTAGTGGAGGGACTAGCAACTGTAATAAGAGAAGTAAAAGAAGTAAAAGATTGGAATGGGGGGAGTAAACATGTCTCTAGTTGTAGATGGCATGATTGTTTAAATGGAAATCTTAAGAATCTATAAACAATCATGAAAACCAGTAATTGAATTTATCAGGTCACTATATTGATAATAATTGGCAAATATATGATGTTGGCAGCAGACAAATGGAAAATAAAACTTAGAAAAGAGAGCATTTATAATACCATCCAAAAAAAGCCCAAAAGAAATTGTTAGGAATCAGCTTTAAAAAATGGGTGCAATACCTCTATATTGAAAATCACAAGACATTTCTGAGAGAAACTAAAGAAGATTTAATACATAGAAAGCTCTAACATGTTCATGAGGTGGAAAATTCAATAGTGTTGCGATGTCAGTTCTACCCAAACTGAGCTAGATTCTACATAATCCCAAACAATATCCCAACAGACTTTTTTGTACAACTTGACTTTAAAATGCACATAGAAGTAGGACCTAGAATACTCAAAACAATCTTGTGAAAGCAAATATAGGTTGGAGGACTCACTTTACCTGATTTAAAGACTGCCTATAAAGCCACAGTTATCAAGACAGTGTAAGGATAACAGATCAATGGAGCATAATAAAAAGTCCAGAAATAGATAACATGCAGTCAACTGGTGCCAACAAAGCCACCAAAATAATTCATTTGGGAAGAATATTTTCATAAATGGTACTGGAAAACGGGATAAATGAACCTCTCCTCACACTCAAAAATCAAGTTTTAATGGACTGGAGCTAAACAGAAAAGCTAAAACTATGAAGCTTCTATAAGAAATTATAAGACAATATCATTGTGATCATGGAGTTGGCAAAGTTTTTTTTTTTTTAAATAAATTTATTTATTTATTTATTTTTGGCTGTGTTGGGTCTTCGTTTCTGTGCGAGGGCTTTCTCTAGTTGCAGCGAGTGGGGGCCTCTTACTGTCGCGGCCTCTCGTTGCAGAGCACAGGCTCCAGACGTGCAGGCTCAGTAGCTGTGGCTCATGGGCCCAGTTGCTCCACGGCATTTGGGATCCTCCCAGACCAGGGCTCAAACCCGTGTCCCCTGCATTGGCAGGCAGATTCTCAACCACTGCGCCATCAGGGAAGCCCCTGGCAAAGATTTTTAAAAGCAGACACAGAAAGGACTAAATGCAAAAGAAAAACTTGGTAACCTGGACTTCATAAAAATGTTAAATTTCTGTTTATAAAAAGATCTGCAGATAGAGATAATAGATGTCATATGTACATATAAATGTGTATATATATGCACATATATACATGTTTTTTGTATGTATAGATAAAATACTCCTAATAACCACAATATGGAAGTGTGGTCTTATCCTATGGTCTAATGTTTTTTTTTCCATTGGGATTTTTTTTTTTTTTTTTTTTTTTTTTTTCCAGTATGCGGGCCTCTCACTGTTGTGGCCTCTCCCGTTGTGGAGCACAGGCTCCGGCTGCGCAGGCCCAGCGGCCATGGCTCACGGGCCCAGCCACTCCGCGGCATGTGGGATCTTCCCAGACCGGGGCACGAACCCGTATCCCCTGCATCGGCAGGCGGACTCTCAACCACTGCGCCACCAGGGAAGCCCCATTGGGATGTTTTTACCTCGAGTAACAATTCACTTTTATGTAAGAGTTATTTTATTCTGCCAGACTTATACTCATGATGGAAATGAAATGGTAAGCCAAAGACTGAGAGAAAATGTTCACAATATACATATCTGACAAAATACTTATATCCAGAATGTGTAAAGAACTCCTAAAAATAAATTAAAAATGTAAACAACCCATTTTTCAAAATGGGACAGAGACTTGAACAGACACTTCACCAAAGAAGATATCTCGATGGCCAGTAAACCCATGATAGTTGCTTATCCTCATTAGGTGTCGGAGAAAATAAAAACACCGTGAGATCCTATTTTACACCCACTAAAACGGCTAAGATTAAAAAGATGGACAACAGCCAAAGGTTGGTAAGGATTTGGAGCAACTAGAACTCTTAGATGAAAGGTGCAAGATAGCACAACCGCTATGGGAAGCTTTTGGACAGTTTCTTAAAAAATTAAACATGTGCCTACCCTATGACCTAACAAATTAACTTCTAGGTATTTTCCCAAAGAAAAAGTGAATCTCTCAATCAACCTTTCTCTCTGTCTCTCTCTGTCTCTCTCCTCACCCCTCCCTCTCCCCCTCTCTCCACAAAATTACTTAAATAAAACATCCTAAGAGCAATTCTATTCAGAATACCTCCCAAACTGGAAACATTTCAAACATCCATCAACAAGAGAATGTAGTAACAATTTGTGGTTTATTCATCCAGCAGAACACTACTCAGTGATAAAAAACAGAATGACTCTTGATACGTACAACATAGCTGAGTCTTGAAGCCATTATGTTGAGGGAAAGAAGCTGTTCATAAAAGAATAATACACAATCACATTTATGTAAAGTTCAGGAATAGCTAAAATTAATATACGATGACAGACATCAGCAGAGTGTTTGCTTATGAGGACGTGTGGATTGACCAGAAGGGGACATGGGAGAATTTCCTGAGGTGATTGGAGTATACTAAATCTTCTGCCAGTGTATACATTTATTAAAACTCCAAGAATTGTACACTTATGGACTATGCATCTTACTCTAAGTAAATTTTACCTCAACAAAAATATAAAATAATCTTAACAAAAAATATAGGTGAGGTCGAATTGCATGATATAAACCAAATCATTTTTCTCAATGAGATATTTTGATCTCACATGAACAGTTTGGTTTTTTAAAACTTACTGTATTCTGTTCAGAAAAGGAATGCATTTGTTTATTAATCTGCTGGGGCTGACATAACAAAACACCGCAGACTGGCTTAAACAACAGAAATTTATTTTCTCACAGCTCTAGAGGCTGGAGGTCTGAGATCAGGGTACCAGCATGGTTGGTGTCTGGCGAGAGCTCTCATGCTGGCTTGTAGACTGTTGCGTTCTCCCTGTGTCCTCACATGGTGGGTAGAGACAGAGCAAGCTCTCTGGTGTCTCTTTTTATGAGGACATTAATGCCATCATGAGAGCACCACCCTCATGGCCTCATCTAACCCTATTACCTCCCAAAGGACCCCTCTCCAAATACCAGCACATTGCTGATGAGGGCTTCAACATATGCATTTGAAGGACACGATTCAGTTCGCAGCTATAAATATTCTAGAAAATCTGGAAAACATAGGTAAGTGGAAAGAAAAAGAAAAAACAAAAAACCCTGTAGTCGCATTACCCAAATATAGTCACTGTTAACATTCTGATGTCTTTTTCTTTCCAGAGTTTTATTATTTCAACTTTTATGTGGTTGTAGTCATTCTGTACCTATAATCTTGTATCATGATCTTTTAAATTACAACATAAAATTTTTTCTACATAAAATTTTTTCTATGTTACTAAAATCCCTCTTTAAATACCTCTTTTTAATAGCCACAAAAGGTTCTGCTGAATGACTGTGCTGCAGTTTACATGTTCATTATCTTGTGGTCAGACGTTGAGATACTTGCCAGCATTTTGCTAGTGTAAATAATGCTGTGATAAATACGTTTGTACAAGAGGGTTTTTCTGTAACTCGGATTTCATTCTTGGGATAGAATTCCAGAAAATGGAAATTGTAGGTTAAAAGGGTGTGGTCTAATCAGATGTCACCAAATGCCTTGTCAAAAAGATGTCCCACTTTGCACTGCTCCCAGCAGCAGGGCAGGAAGGGGCATCATCTGTTTGCTCTTAAGGGGCTGAGGTCATTTCCACTAATGTGATGGTTGGCCTGTTTCCACAGGTAAAAAAAGAGAGCAGCAGCCGACTTGCGTGGGACTCCCCTGGCTCTTCTGCCCGAGACCCTACCAGTCCCTCTCCCTGGCAGCCTGTGTTCTGGGCCTCACCCAGACAGTCTGAGTAGGAACAAGCCATCTCATCATTCACAGCCATGAATTTCCTCCGGCGACGCCTCTCTGACAGCAGCTTTGTGGCCAACCTGCCGAACGGCTACATGACAGACCTCCAGCGCCCAGAGAGCTCCACCAGCTCCCCTGCATCCCCAGCCATGGAGAGGAGGCACCCCCAGCCCCTGGCAGCCTCCTTCTCCTCTCCAGGATCCAGCCTTTTTAGCTCCTTCTCCAGTGCCATGAAGCAGACCTCACAGGCCCCCTTGGGGCCGATGGAGCTTCCAGGTCCCTCCACGCCTGTTGTTCAAAGGCCCAGGATCCTGTTGGTGATTGATGATGCCCACACAGACTGGTAAGCGGGACTCTGCAGGTGCCCCCTCCCCAGGGGCAGGAGAGGAGGTGGGGCTTATCTCACTCATGGGGAAGAGAGAGGGGAAGAGCTGTGAGAGGCTCTGTGGTATCAGAGACTGGCAGGAGGCAAGGCCACGAATGCCAAGCACCATGGCAGCTACTTTGTGCCACACTCTGTCCAGAGGGCTTTGTATTTAAGGTCTGAAATCTCTCACCTGCAAATCCAAAATCCAAAAAGCTCTGAAACCTAGAAAATAGTTTATAATCCATTTGGCAACAAAACCTGATCTGAAGGAAAGTTAGACTGTAATAGTCTTCACTGTGCCACTCACCGTGCTTGTTCATATGATTTGCTGCAAACATCGTAATACATTTGACATGGGGTACTGCCCAGAGCCCACTGCAAGTGTTATATAATATATGGTATATGCACTGTATTACTTTTCTAAAAATGGAAAACGTAAAATCTGCAGTAACTCTGGCAAGTTGCTTGGCCTCGTTCGGCTTCAGCCATGCTCTCATTGAATGGGGTTGCTATGAGGGTTAAAGAAACCAACAAAGGCCCACAGTCCTTATCTGAAACCCTTGGGAACAGAGTGCCTGAGTTTGCATCCCTACTCTTTCATGTACTGGCAGTCTTGTTCCAGAACCTGTCCTCTGAACAGCAAAGGTAGGCAGAAATGACAACCCTTCCAGTCTCTTCCCAGGTATGCCCCGCCCCGATAGATGGTAAGCATCCTGCGGGGCAGAGACTGGGCACATGTGTCAAGGTTATTGCAGCAGTAGTTCCACAGGTATTTACTGAGCACTGACTGAGTACAAATAACAGTCTTAGGTACTCAGGTAAGTAATGAACAGGCCCTGCACACGTGGAACTGCAGGTGGAAAAGAGGTCTCTACTCCAAATTTTTGGTAGACAGATATGATAAATATTATCATTCCAGTTGGAGACAGAATTTGCAGTCCAGGAAGTAAACCCAAATGTGGAGACATGGAAGCACACCATCCAGGGCAATTCTGACAGTGGGCCCATGGATGGCCATGGGAGCTGGAGGGCAAGGTTTTCTGCATGCATCTCCAAAAGCTGCCACAAAGTAGGCATCCAGTAAATATGTATTAAATGAATAAATTAGTGTATTCAGTTCCCTGAGCATGCCAGGTGCTCTGTTATTCTATCACGGATGTGTGCACTGACATTGATTCCTTGAGAAGTTAACTCAGGTTGGGAATGGTTGAGCCTATACTTTGGGGTGGGAGATATTTATAGTTTTTAATGTATTCAGTACAGTCAACATTAAAGCATGTCCAGCAGGTTCAGACATTAGCCGTTATTTTCCTGCGAAGAAATCACTTCATCTTAACTAGGGTAGTCATGTGCCTGGCCTCTGTTCTGACCCAGTCTGAATCGTCTTCAGTGATGCTGCTTGCTTGAAGGGTCTTATATGAAGCCTTGTTCATCTCTGCTTATGCTCTTATGTAAAGCATCATATTTCGGTTCTGAGCCAAGGGGTTGATTTCTACAGAGGTGTTGCTTCCATGCACTCTTGCCTGTGCAATCCTGCTGCCTATCTGCCTGGTAATCAAAATGCATACATGGCCTTTGCAGTCCTCTGTTTCTCTTTAACCCAGTTTGACCTTGATTTTGAGTGTTCTCTGCCGACTGTGTTATCCCTGGTCCAGTCAGGGATAACATGGTATGGTGATGGGGGCTATTTGTCAAGAAAGTTGCTTCCTGTGTGGAGGCTGACCTTATAAATGGCAGCATGGTGCAGTGGTTAAGAACTCATACTTCAGAGCTGTCTGGATTCAAATCTCTACCCCATAATAGCTATATGGCCTTTGAACGTTAACTGCATCTAAATGGGAATAAAATAGTACCTACCTGTAGAGTTAATATATGTAAGTACGGTTAAAATCTGAGTCACTGTAGAAGTGTTTAGGATGTGTCTAGTAGACAGTAAGTGCTATTTAAGTGTATATTATTATTGCAGACTATTGTTACCTTCTGTGCAATATTAAACATCTTGACAGCAGCTCCTGTAGGCATGCCGATTTAATTTCTTTATGCCCAATATTAGGCAGAGTGGATTAGGATTTAGCCCTGTTGTACTAAGGTTTTCTAACGATCACTCGACCCTGCTAGCTCTCAGATGATAAAGTTGGGTCTTACTAACTAATCTCTGTTCCCCACAGTGCCCATATGGTGTGTAGTATAGTGTAGGCGCACAGTGAATGAGATTGAAATGCCATGAATAGCCTCAGCCAAGTAACATTTAAATTTTGACTTTGGTCTTCAATCTCTCTAATCCACAAGCAAGACCAATGTGTGAATTTTAGGCTGTGCACCCTGGTGGGGGACACAATTTTTGGCCAGAGGAATTTCTCCCAGTCTGTTTCAGTCACGCTTCATATGCCCACAGGTTAATTAGGTCTTGAGAACAGCAGTCCTTTTTGTGCCTCTCAGTGGTTAAAAAAGTAGAAAGGTGAGAAACTGAGACTCATTATGTCACCTGGAATTTGGCTCTGCACTCGTTGGATGTTTGTGACAGAGACTTCCTACCCGCACGAAACAGCTTCTCCTATAGAGCTCCATCCTAGATCCTTTAAGAACTTGCAAGCCTTTCAAAATACATTCCCAGCTTCCCAAATTGATGCTGGCTGCCTTAAACCCCAATCCTTCCCTACAGAGTTCCCGAAGGATGCCTGTCCCCCGATACCAGGAGTGGCCAGGAGGTGGCGGGCCAGCCCCACTGTCCCTGGGTGGCTTTGGCAGAGCCTCGCTGCCTGGGGTCAGCCCTCTGCCCAGCCCCTCCTTCATTGTGCAAACTGTTTCCTGAGAGGAAGAAGTTGTTGAAGGGAGAGAAGCCAGCTCACACAGCCCCTTTCTTCCTCCTTTGAGATGGTAATGAGTGGGGAGAAGATCCACCGTCTGGACTGAGAGTGAATCCACCAGGAACAATGTGGCTCCCTTTTCTTCCTTGTCAGCCCCAGTTCCTTCTCTCTGTCATCCCTTTCCAGGTCCAGGACCCTGCTGCAGAGTCAGGTTTCCTCGTGGGTGAGAGAGTTGCAGGAACCTCTCACTCTTGCTTCCTGACAGGCCAGCTTGCATACTCTCTGAACCAGCCTGGGCCCCCCAAGGATGATCTGATACCTGGCCAGTGAACGGGAGAAGGGGCGTGAGGTGGGGAGGGGAGGACTTTTCATCTTCTGAGGAGACACAGAGGGTCCCACAGCCACCTTTGCTGGGAAGAAGGACTCATGGCCGAGCATTTTAAGATCCCACCAGCTTTTGGGGTTGCCCCAGAGGTGAGCCTGGCTACATCAAGGATGTTGGGGAGCTTTGGACCAGGATCACCCCCCAATAAGATCTGGCTCAGTAGTAGGTCTGAACTAAAGCTGGTGCTGTCCTCTGGGATGACAGGAGATCAGTCAGCCTTGAGAACCACAAGGGAAAGGAGAAATAAAACAAAAGCATTTCAAGCTCAGTTTTCTTCAGCCCTACTTGCCTAGAATTTTCCAGCAGTTTCACTGGTCTCAGGCCTCTAGCCTTGACCTCACCTCCTGGTTACATTTCATGTTACCACCAAAGTATCATCTTTCTGAAAATACAAATCTGATCAGTTTGCTCTCATGCCCCACCATGTATCCCCTTTTATGACCATTTGGTGGTGCATCATTGCCCTCAGGTTCAAAGTCAGAGTCATAAGCAGGTCTGCCCTCCCTCTAGTTCTGCCTCCAACTCCGCTTCCTGCTTTGCTGCTTATTCCGCAGGAATAGCAATGATTTGTAGTTTTCAAACACACCTCTGCCTTAGCACATTCTGTTCCCTGCTACCTGGAATACCCTTCCCTATCTTGTTCACTGGGCCAATCTCCATTCATCCTTAAAAGCCTGCTCAAGTGTCACTTCTTCTCTGAATTCTTCCCTGACACACCTACCCTGCCAACAGTGCTAATAACTACCTCCTTTGATAACTTAAAAGTATATTCCATTGTGTCACTGCAGCACACATGTCACTGTATTATAATTAGCTTTAGGTGGCTATCTCTTCTGCAAGAACAAGGTCTATGTCTTATTTTTTTTTGTATCCCTGGTGCTCAACACATAGTATATTTTCAATTAGCATATGTCATTGTTCCCAACCCAGTCCAATCAGGACAGCCTTTTATTGGGCATCATTGGGCCTGCAACTCACCTTAGTTTAGAAGTCAGCAATATAGTACATACAGTTGAGGAGTTTCCAGTTTTACTCACCTGTGTATAAAGTCTTGGCTCTTTATTTTCCAGTAGTACATAGCTAGAATACCTGTAAGGCAGCTATTTGAGATTCATAAACAGATGAATTTTTAAATTATTAACAGAATGTACTGGAGCCCTAGGTTTGATTTTTCAAAAGGAGAACATTGAATATGATCCCAAGAAAGATTGTTCATAACCAGGTCAGGGTTGAGTGTACTTCCTTGCTCTCAGTTTTACCTGCACGGTGTCAGGAGCCCGAATGGGCTTGGGGAGGGGATGCTGGGGTGAAGGGGGCATAGAGCAGCTAAGCCTTGGCCTCCACCCCTCCCTCCAGTGGCCTCTGGAACCCTCCTCTCCTCTCCTCTCGCCTCACCAGTGGTCCTTGTTCCCAGAATGTCTGCTATTCCCTTTCAACAATTATCTATTGTTACCTTCCCTTTTATTCTCCACCCTTCCCTAGGATTTCTTTTTTATTTTATTTGTTGTGGAAATGAAAAGAGGATTCTTAGTTTGAAACACCTCTTAACTATTATGCTTTCAGCCTGGAGTTTGTGAGGCTGTACCATTCTCTTAAATGATGGCTAATGATACTCATTAAAGCACCTTGTCCATGTCTAGATTCACCAAGAGTTCTTATGCTGTGTGATAATTTGTGTCCCCATGACCACCACCCCACGCATGCCTACTTGCTATCTTTGTATCCCAGCGCCTAGAACGGGGCAGGCAGATAATAGGTGCTAGGAAACGTCTGTTGATTGAATGAGTGATTTGGAGGTGATGTTATTGGTAATGACAAGGGTGAAGGTGTGACAGTGAAATTGAGGAGTGACCTTGGTGGCATTCTTCAACCCTCTTTTTCCCTCTCTCACTTACTACTCAATCCAACAGAAAGTCACAGTGGCCATGGTGAGAGCATTTACACCACGGAAATTGGCAAGTGCTACAAACCAGGCATTTAGGTCTCCCCAGAGAGCCAGTTGTTAAGCATTTGCCAGCACACCACTGCTCTTTGCACTTTCTGATTTTACTGGGGAGCATTTTACAGGTGAGGAAGCAGGGCACAGACAGACCATGCACGTGCTTGAGGAACCAAAGCAGGAGAGTGGTAGGCTGGGACTTGAATGGAACTAACTTTTTAAAAGGCATTTTGCATGGTGACCTGCCTCCTGCTTACCGCTGCCCAGGGTTTCAGTGTTTTGCATGAGGTAGATGCTGAAAAATCTTGGTTGAAAAAATGAATGAACACACAAATGAATAGAATAAACCACGAGCTCCTTGGGAATAGGATCATGTCCTCGTCATCGTCATACGGCGAACACTTGTGCACTTTCTATGACCAGACATTGTGCTAAATGGTTTTCATAGATTCTCTAATTTAATCCTCCCAACAACTGTATGGAGTACTATTACTATCCTCATTTTAATAATAAGGAAAACTGAGGCTCTGAGCCCAAAATGAGAGCAGATGCTGGTGGCATCTGGATCAGCTCAGGCCATCCAGCTGGCAAGGCTGGGCATCCCTGTTCTCTTATCATTCTTCCCTCTCCCACCTGAGCACAGGGTGTCAGCCCATGGAGCAGGGCTCTGGAGCCTCACATGTGTGCAGGCACCCACACGTGCTCGGTGTCTGAGGGCAGGACTGCTTGTTACAGCACTGTGGCCAAGCACAGGATCCTGGTGACCTCATCCTCAGAGGAAAGCACCCACCTCGAGTCAGGCAGCCTTCCCTTCGAGCGCCTTTGGGCAGCCAGAATGTTAAGGTGCCAGGGGAAGAGGGGCTTCTTGCAGCCAACCAGACACTTGTGAGCTCAGGCTTGGAAGTTGGACCCTTTGCAGAAGTGGCCCTTGGACTATTTCCTCTTTTTAAAGCACCAAGGGAGCTCCGACAGGGTCTTTTCTGTTCTTTTCCCCTCTGCTTTGATATTAAAGTGTGATTTCCTAACACATGGCTGACACGATTCCCCAAGAGAGTTAAAAATGGGGAAGAAGATAAAATGCAGAGAGCTCAGAGCTGGCAGGTGGCAGGTCAGGATTGAAGTGCCAGCTCTGCCACTCACCTGCTCTGAGGTCTTGGCCAAGCTGCTTTACCTTTCTGAGCCTCAGTTTCATCATGTGTAATGCCACCCCCTTCACCATACGACTAAGCTCACAAGGAGGTATGAGGCTCCAGTGAGAGCACTCTGTTCCTCTCCTTCATGGGTGTTTTTCAGTGTGATGGTTTGTTTACCTGTGATGCAGTTCTGCTCTAGAACATCAGCTCCAGGAGGTAGAGTTTAGACCTCTCTTGTTTAACCACCGTATCCCCGGAGCCTAGCTCAGTGCCTTGAACCTGGTACAATAGGATAAATGGAGGATATAATTAACAAGCAAATGGATGCTTTTGCCAAGGCTGTTATTATTATTAAGGGAAGGTTCAGGATTGAGGATGCCCTGGGGGAGAGCCTTTCTCAGAAAGCACTCAGCTGCCCTGGAATTCGGGAAGGGTGCCAGACACTTCATGCTATTCCCCAGGCTCCTTCCTCCTTCCTGCCCAGCTGATAACTCAAAGGCTCCAGCCTCCACCTTAGAGTTGAGCTGCTTCAGGCTGCTTGAGTGAAGGTGCGAGGACTGCAGGGTGTCTTGGCAGCCCTAGAAGCCTTGTTGTGACCTAATTGGCCCCAGGGTGACCAGGACTTTCCACTTCCCACTGTGCCACCTTCTGGGGGGGTGGGGGAGCAGCATTAACTCAGAACTGGCATCACCAGCAGAGGTTTTGGGTAGAGTTGTCCGTTTTAGCCAATAAAAATACAGGATGCCCGATTAATACTTAGATAAACAATGAATCAGTATAAGTATATCCCATGCAATATTTGGTATAGACTTATTTATACTGCAAAATTATCTGTTGTCTACCTGGGATTCAACTTCAACTGGGTGTTGGGACTTCCCTGGTGGTCCAGTGGTTAAGACTCCATGCTCCCAATGCAGGGGTCCTGGGTTCTATCCCTGGTCAGGGAACTAGATCACGCATACCACAACTTAAAAAAGAAAAAGATCCTACATGCCGAAACGAAGATCTCGCACGCGGCAACGTAGATCCCGCATGCCACAACTAAGACTGGCGGCAGCCAAATAAATATTTTTTAAAATATATTTTAAAAAAATTTAACTGGGTGTCCACTAGTTTATCTGGCCACGCTACTGATGGAGGTGGCAACGAGAGACAGTGCCCAGCCCTGCTAACGTGTGCCCAGTGAGAGACTGGCCTTTGCATATTTTTGCTTTCTGGTTGGGGAGCCAAACCAGCTCCCCCAGTCGACCCCATGCTCAGGAAGCAGCTTTCCCTGCCTGTGATGAGGACTGAACAATCTCAGTTACTAGCAGGGCAGGAGCAAAACCAATTGGACAGTCTCGAGGCATGCTGCCTGGGCCCCGTTCTCTCACTCACTTATGTGACCTTGGGCAAGTCTGACCTCTGAGCCTCACATTCCTCATTTGTAAGGCAGGATCGGATCGTGGCACATCTTTCACGAGGGGTCACTATAGAGTTAGAGATGATGGCATGGGTGGGGCTAGTACTGGGCTTAGCTGCCATACAGGCACTGAAATAGTAACTGGTATTAACAATTAATTGCAATCACTAATTACTAGTGAATATAATAGCACTGGGAGCCAGGGGGAAGGAAGCCACTTGGCATGTTTCTCAGTTCAGCTGGATATGATTGAGAGCTGTCTCCTAGAAGCCCTGGAGGAGGGGTGTCTGGATGCTGGTAGGCTGGCACACTCTCTACTCTGAAGATGGGAAGATGGGGGCCGAACTGGTCCCCTCCTCCTGGAGTTGGCCGGTGGGGGCTCAATGGGGGATACACACCTCTCTGTTGAAGATTCTGGGCTCTAGGAAACAATCCTTATGCCTCTCTCCACCACTTCCCCCACCGCTAAGACTCTCCTTGAACCAGGGCGGGCCCTGCCGGTTCCCTGTGGGGAAATGCAGAGGTGGAGGGAGAGGGAGCTAAGAAAGTCTTGATGAGAGGGGTCTTGCCACCCTCCCACTCCCTTCATCTGCTGACTGCAGAGGCCTCCTCACACAACTGGAGTGGTGCTGGACCTCTGGACTCGTCCTTCCACTCTGGGCACCCTCTGCCACCCCCCTCCCTCCGCCCTGGTGCCTGCGGGGAGGGCCCTTGGGCATTCCCCAGCAGCCTGCCCCGTTGCCTGGACACCAGCGCCCTTTTCCCAGGCCCGGCCCCTTTTATCAGGAGGACAATGTACACACACAGTGAGGGCCTTGTGTGGCACCCAGTCCCTGAGCCCTTTGACTTGAGGAATTTTTCAAGTGCTGACCTCTCTCCGTGAGGTCTCCCCGCCATCCAATCCAGAGGCCTGGTGCCCCTGCTGCTTCCTACCCTGCTCTTGCAGGGAGAGACGGAGAGAGGGGAAAACAGTGAAGAGTTGTCTCCTGCCCTGGTAGAGTCTTCACCCTCTGAGACTGTGGCTAGGAAATCTGGGGGAAATGTCTTTGAGCAGAAGGGAATGTGGGGAGGAATCTGATATGTGCTGTTTCTTCCTAAGTTCTCCCTTCTCTGCTGATGCTGTGAGATCTCAGTGGAGCCACTTTCCTCCCTGGGCCTCAGGTTTCTTCATAAGTCAAACAATGACAATAGACTAAGATCACGGTCCCCAAAAGACTGTTTCCATCAGAATGACATTCAGATTACCAGGCACCACCCTACACCTTCTGTATTGGATAGAAATCTTTGTTTGCAAGAAAAAGAAATTACTTTGGCTGACTTAGGCAAAATGGGAGTTTATTGAAAATATGTGGGAGGCTCACAGAATGAAAAGAAAAACCATGAAGACCCGAGTTTAGGAGAGGTCAGGACCCCAGGGCTCTGCCAGGACCTAAGAGGCAGGGACTTGTGGACAGTCTCTGGAGACGTCAGCTCCTGTTTCCTCCCAACCTTGTGCCTCTCTGCTCAAAAATCAAATTCCTGAGCAAGAACAAACCTGGCTGGTTCCACAGTGTGTCCTGGGGACTCTTGGGGACAGTCCCGTCAAGACTGTGTGCAAGAGAGAGGCTTGGTTCCATGTATGCAAGTGCAGATGGAGGTGCTGTTACTAGAAGTCAGAATGGGTGCAAGACAGGCCACACTGAGATGTTCCCCTAGAACTACGGAGTTAAAATATCCAGAAGAGAGCTCAGGAAACTATTTTTTTAAATGATGAAGAGCCAAGTTTAGAAACCACTGAGCTAGAGGGCTGGTTTCATGTGTCTCCCAACTGGTAGAACTGAGGCCAATGAAGCAGACAAATAGGGAGACATGTCAGCTCAGTGTACAGAATGGTAAAGTCATCCAAAGACCACGTGGGCTTCCCGGTGAGGGAGTGAGTCCCCTGTCACTTGCAGGTATTCCAGTACAACTGGGCTGGTGATTTGGGAGGAACAATGCAGAAGAGGCTCACACTCTAAAAGAGTCAGCCTGCAAGCCCTTAAAGGAGTCTCAGACCTGCAGCTTTTCATTTTCCCCACTCTGGCTTTGTGTCTCAGTCACTGTTCCTGCCATTGCCCTGCTTTTTTCTGAAGAGTTCAGCTGTTCAACTTCTGAGTCTTCCCTCACCCTCCAAAATGTGGTTTTCTCGCCTAGGTCCTCCTTTTTCGAAGGAGTCCCTCAGATGCCATGGGCTCTCCTAGCAGTAGCTGTTCCTGTTCCTCCAGACTTCACCTGCCTGGTTATAGCGTTGCCCTGCGGGAGGCATGTCACTGGGTGCATGCCAGCCTCATTACAGAGTATCTTTCCTCCTGGGTCCTGTGGAAGCCTGCCTGGGACGTGTTTCCTCGACAGGAGGGAGGCTGTCTGTAACAGCAAGAGAGGGGATGGTGCTTTGTGTCCACTTTCCTGACGTCCAACTCTGAGTTGGGAGAAGGGGTGGGGGTGTGGGCTTCCTGAGGGTTTGCATGGAGCTAATTGCCATTTTCATAATGGAACTCGTTAAATTAGGGGTTGCCTATGCAGTTTGCTCACAGGAGACAAGGTGGTCAGTGAGTGAAGAGGCAGGTGTTAGGAAAAGGCACGGGCACAGAGAAATATTTCCCTGCTACAAGGAAAACAACAGCGCAAGCTCCATGACAAATGTATCTGCCACTTGACTCTGGCTGCAGAGAGACAACAGGGAGCAGTGGGGACTGTTGAGTGTGGGAATTGATGCCCTTCTGAAGGCACTAGCTGCCGTCCACTCAGCCAGTTTCTGCCATGTGGCAATACAGGTCTGATGTTGCCCAGTTATTGATTTTCAGGGGAAGCCAGAAATCTGAATTCTTTATATGAATTTTCTATTTTAAAATGAAAAGTATGTAATTTAAGTCCAACAAAACAAGACTGTGGACTCCATGAGGTTTGCCAGTTGGCAGCTTCTGATGAAGATAGGAGTCAGGGTAAATATTCCTCATCTGGACCTGTCTCCTGGCTAAACCAGGAGCACCAGGATGGCAGGGGGCTGTTTTATTCAGCATAATTCCTAGGGACTAGCACAGTGCTAAGCACATAGTGGACCCTGGATGGAGGGATGGATGGATGGATGGATGGATGGATAAGTGGATGGGTGGGTAAGTGGATGGGTAATCGGATGGCTAGATGGATGAATAAGTGGAGGGAGGGAGGAGGAGGGAAAATGACTTCTCACAGCCTTCTCCTTCTGTGCCCTGCCCTTCTCACCTTGACAGGCCTCACACCCCCTTTCTAAGTCAACACTTAATATTCTCATGGTCCCCTTCTTCTCATCCTCCTTATACCATCTAAACCCCTTTTACGGATGATCAGTTATAAGTCACTTGCACCTTGGTATGAATTACCTTTCAGTGTGTAACCTTTTCCATGGGCATTTCCCCAGGTTGAGCTCTTAATAGATGCTCATTAAATGTTTGATGAGCGAACAGCTTAGCCTTCTAAATGTGAGCTATCTTGGTGGAGTGAAGGCTGTGGATTTTTAGAATTCTGTGGGAATGAGGGTGGCACAATGTTGTGTCTTCGGAGAGAAGAGGGCTAGGAACTGGGAGATAACATTCTAGCATGACCTCTGCTGTCAGAGTGAGTGGGTGGCTGACGATTTTGTTTACCCTAAAGGCTGGTGCTGGGGAGGAAGAGGAGCTCCCAGACGGCAGCCAAGGCAGGTTTCCATCATGCTAGACATGAAGCAGGAGTTCCATTTAGAGCAAGGAAGATACTGCCACCTTCCCCTAAATGATATGTCACTTCCTCAGGTACATGCCCACTTGTTGAAGGACAGGAGTGAAAGAGATGAACAGTAAACACTTGCCAGGTGTCAGGGATATCATTCATGGGGCCTTACAACAGACATAGTGATGTGCTTACTTTTTCAAATGAGACTGGGGCTCAGGAAGGTTGATGTTTGTCTGAGGCAGCACTAGGAAATAAATAGCAGAGCTGGAGAGGACCTGGGTCTGTCCTCTGCTAACGCTAGCAGTGCCTGCCCACCTCTTTACCTGGAGGGTGAAGTCCACCCCAGAAGCCCACCAGTGAGCAGCCCACTTGCTGGCACGTTTTGGGCAGGTTCCCAGAGGCCTTCAAATCTGCGTCCTTATTTTATCCTCATGACCCTATGGGTGGATCTTCCCATCCTCACCCTATAGATAAGGAAGCAGAGGCTTGTTCAAAATTTGCAGGTGCCAGAGCTGCAAATTCAAATCTAGGTCTTCTGCTCCATGCCTGCCGCTCATTTTTCCTGCATATTGGGAGACATGCCCCAGGAAACTTCATCAGCCCCCTGAGCGCCACCAGTGCCTGCCCAACTCATTTGTCCTGTATGTTCCTTTCACACACATACACACACATCAGACCTTCTCAGATTCATCTTTGCAGCCCTTCGTCCTGGCAAAGGATAAGTACCAAACATTGGATGGATGGATGGATGGATGGATGGATGGATGGATGGATGGATGGATGGATGGATGGATGGATGGATGGATGAACTGGGCCACTTCACCAGGGAAGTAGCCCCTGGCTCTCAGACTGGGCTGGGTCCCTTTCTGTGGGCTGACCTGCTCTTTGGGCTAATGCCCTGTGTGGTCATTGTCCTTTATGGGTCTCTCCCTCCTGTTAGGTAGTAAACCCCCTGAGACCAAGAACTCAGGGATTAGGATGTTGTCTTCATCCCTGTTTCTTTAAAGTCTGCAGGCTCGGGCACACAGTAGATGGTTAGTACAAGTGTGTTAAATGTCTTCCAAAGCCTCCCCTCGCTACCCCAGGTCAGATCTCCCTGCTCCCCACATCCTACCCTGTACCACCTTGTTCATTGTATTCATCATTTCCTTTTCACCTGGTTAGCTTCCTGACTTCCAAGAGCATGTTAGCTCCACAAGAGCAGGGACTGTATCAGCCTTTCCCCTCATGCCTGGTGGGGTGCCCAGTCCTTACAAAGCTCAGTAAGTAGTGGTTAAATGAGGGAGTGAATAAATGATGTGAATTGTGATCAGAGCTGCCCACACAAATCTCATTCCCTATTGCTGTCGGAAGCCTACGAGGGGACATTCATCATATCATGTGGCTCGGGGCCCTAGTATATCTCACTTCCTCACGTTCACAGATCCCTGTACAGGTGCAAGGGGCCTTGTCACTCTCAGAGGGTCCCTCCCTATCCTAACTCACTGGAGCCCCCCCAATTGCAAAGAGGTACGATGAGGCTGCCCCATCATTGGAGGGTCCCCTCTGGCAGTGGGAGGGGACCAGGAGGGTTAGCTATTCTTAGGAGTAGATAATGGAGCTAGAATTGGATCTCTGAGTTGGAACTCTGTGTTCAAAGGCCCTGCTTCTGTCAGACCTTCATCCATCCAACCTGTCATGTTACCCTCCTCACCTTGCTAATTGAGAAAACCCTGAGTGTGTCCACCTTCAGTGTTCTCCTGTGTGGTCTGTCATCCATCTCCCCCAGCTTCTGTCCAGGCCACAAATGAGCAATGGGCATACGTTACATCAGAAATGAGAAAATCTGTTTCTAGGGCCAGATCCCTGCCTTCCTTCTCCTGCAGCTACTCTGAGGCAGAACATTCCTGACCCTCTCCTCCCCAGGAAGGGCACCGCCAAGGCCTAGCCTCATTGACTGTACGCCCCAGACGGGTTTATTAGAAGGGTGCTGCGTGCACACAGGTGGGTCCTGTTTGTGCTAATTCTCCTCTTCCTTCTGCCCCTGCTGCAGCCATGAAAGAACTCGGATCGCTCCCCGTAAATCTCGCTCCCTCACCACATCCCGGCCCCCCAAACTAGGGATTTCCCACCCCCGGCAGCACTGGTTTTATAATATTCTCCTTCCTGGTGCTTCTGATGTGGCAGTAAAATCTGAGACCACCCACAGAGATGGAAGCTTTGTAGAATCAGGAGCTTCCCCCAACCCCTTCCCAAGGCCGAGGACTTGACTGATTGGCCTGTGGATTCAGGGATCTCATTATGAGGATGAACATATTAGGGCATTAGGAAGAGGTCTGCATTAGGAAGACAGAGACCTCAGGCACAGTGGGGTCATCCATTTTGCCTGAGGTCAAACAGCCGGGCAATTACACAGGCAGCAACCCCAGCCCCCAGGGCATCTAGAATTCCAGACCATCCCTACCCTTTCCTCTGCCAGACAGAACTGTTCAGAAGCAGCTCAAGTCTGAATGAGCCCCAGGCAAGGAGGCAGCAGTCTGTGTGGGCTGTCAGGAGACAGACTTCTGACTCTCGGCCAAGCAGGGGGATGGACCGCCTGACCCTCAGCTTCAGCCTGAGTCCGTCTGGCAGGCCCTGTAGTAAACATTCCAGAGATGGGCAAAACAAGTGTTTCTCCTGAGAAGGTGAGGCCCGTGGAGGCCAGAAATGCTTGGGTGGTACTGGTGTAGTGCTCTGAGTTCTGAGTTAGAATCAGAGTTAGAATCCCGTCGAGGGCTGCTGGTTGTGTGTGTTGGACACTGAATGGTGACCCCACATGGTAATAGGTATGGATTTGTAAGTGTGTTACAACATTGCGCCAGTAGATGGCAGTAGAGCAGCTGGAGCACTGGATGCCCCATGGCCTCTCCCTGGAAACATTAGTCATTTACCCAGTCAGCAAACATTCCTTAAACATGTGTCTGTGCCCTGGCACGTTGTGCTGCTTTCGGGAGATTCAGTGAGCGTTAAGGCACGGTTTCACGTTTCCAGGAGCTCACAGACTAGGTGTACGGGGGCAGGGGACATGTCATTCCAACACACAGTGATATGTGTTATATGGTTGTTAAGTACAGCGCCCCGTGGGAACCCAGAGGAGGGACACCTAACCTAGCCTCGTTAGGGGGGTGCTTTCAAGGAAACAGTAGTCAGGGATCTTGAACATGAGAAAGAGGTAACCAAGCAGAGAAGGAGAGAACAGCAAACACAAAGGCTCAGAGTCATAAAAGCATAGGAATCACAGGAAGTTGAGTGTGTGCGGTAGGTGGGCAGAAAACCAGAGAAGAAATGGGCCATAGGTTAACAGGGTCCAGATCATGAAGGTCCCAGAGGGTCTAGCTGAGTCCTGAAAATCTTTAAGCACAAGATCTAACTCACCATTGCTGCTTAGAGGCTCTGTGTGACTTTGAACCTGTGGGGGCTAGTCCTGGCCCTTCTGCTCCTCAGGGTGGACACTGGGGTCAATACAATAGGAGGAGGGATGTCAAGGACTTGCAGGCCTTCTGTACCAGTGCCGCCTATTTATCATCAGCATCACCAATCTCTTACTGGGCTAACGGGGCAGGTCAAAGTGAGATGAACTGTAATTCTGTTCTGTAACCCCCATGAGGGTAAGATTGTTTGTTTGTGGGTCCCCACATACGGCACCTGTAGCCACAGTGTGAACACTCGGTGGTTTCTTTGCTGTCATTGTTGATTCTGTTTCAGACCCTGGGCTGTATACTTTGGAGCTTACTCTGTTCCAGGAACCATTCTAAGTGCTTTGTACATCGTGTCTCATTTAATCCTCACAACACCCCTGTGGGATAGTTACTGTGATTATCCCTGCTTCCCAGATGTGCAAACTGAGGCACACGGAGGTTGAATGAGTTACCCAGGGTTACACAGTGAGTGAGTGGTGGTGCTGGGATTGCATCCAGGTGGTCTGGCTCTGAGCCCACACACTCTACTTACTGCCCTTCACGTACAGGATCAAGTGAATTTCTCACCACACCTTGGCTGGCAGATGTTATCAGCACTTAACAAATGACAAAACTATGACCTGGAGGGGTTAAGTTCCTTGTCTTGGAACATGCAGTGAGTTGTAGAGCTAAGATTTTGCCCAAGCTTCTGTGATTCCAGATCCATGCTTTTTCCAGTATACCAGTGATTTCATTCATTAGTTACCATCCTGAGGTCCCAGGATCATCCAGTACTTCTTGTAAACCCAAGTGACAGGGACCCCTGCCCTAAGTCATACTCTAGCCCTTACTAGCTCTACTCCTGACAGCAAAGGAGGAGCCTGCAAATTGCACCCTTTGATCATGCAGTGGGTACCCAGACCTGTAGAAATCCCTGCCCACAGGGACCCAGGCCCAATTCCAGGGCCTGTGTAGGCCAATTTACTGATCCATCCTCCCCAGACATGGCCAAGGCACTCTTGATGGGGGTGTGGGTGAGGAGATGAAGCTTGGCCACGTGGGCTGGGTCATCCACAAGCATGCACAAGAAGCCCCGGTGATGCAGGAGAGGAGGGTGGGAGGCAAATTAGGAAGGACGATGGAAACCAAGAGCTGGCAACCCCCATGCCACCATGTTCTGGGTGGATCTCCAAGAATTCTGAGAAGTTTAAATTCTGACCCTTCCAGGTCATTATGAAGTTGTGTTGGTCAAGGAAGGAAGATAGGCATGTTTTATTTAAATGTTTGCTAGCTTTATCAATTTTAAATATCAGGCATATGATTCATAGGCTTCCATTTGTTCTTTTGTCCCAGGCCCTATAAATATTAGAGGGGGGTCTTATCCCAGGGTCTGGGGTTTGCCAGCACTACCTTTGAGGATTCATAAAATTCACAAACTACATGAAAAGGTTCTCTTTGCATGAGGCTGGCTGCACACACATTTTGTTGAAGACCATCCTGGGAGAAAAAAACAAATCTTGCTTTTAAGTCACACTAACAACTCCTGTTCCCATAAAGTTCTACCTACTTGACATCTAAGCCAGTCAACATAAGAAAAAGTGGCATTAATATTAGAGCTATCAGTCAGTGATTCAGGCAGTCTTGGAAAGAGATGAACTCCACTGGCATCTGCTAAGTGTGGATAGACTTCAGAAGCAGAGAGACTGCAGCTTGGTCAGAGAATTTGTAGCAAAGGTTCACTCTGGAAGGGTGAAAAAAGAGGTGGCAACATTGATGTTCCAGGGAAAAGAATAGAAGAAGAAACTAAGCGGAAGATTCTTGGATGTAACATTTCTGATTAGAACTCAGTCATTTAGGTCATACCTAAATGGAGAGTTGGGATATACGTTTCTTGGTGCCAGTCTATAAACACTCTCACTGTAGGCAAAGAGGAGAATTGGGATTGGGAGCAAAGAACTGTCTGTGCCCCAGAGAAAGTCTATGGAAATACTTAACACAGTGCTCAGATTATAGCAAATCACTGAGAACTATTAGTTTCATCTTACCAACAACCAAAAAGAGCAGATGGAAACTTGTATTACTTTTGCTTTGTGGGAGGGCATCTAAACCCAGGAGCACCCCAACATTTGCTGCTGTTTTTCAGAGCTGAGAAAAAAACATTGATGTGGCAGTGGAAGTCCAGGATTAAAGCTGCTTAGGCAAAGTACTTCGTCTCTCTGGGTTTCAGTTTCCTTATTTATAGAATGGAAATAATACCCACCTCGTGGTGGTAGTTGTGTTAAATGAGAAAGACTAAGAATATAGCACAGTTTTTGGCACAGAGTAAGTATTCAACAATTTTTTCCCCTATCTATCTCTTCAATCATTTATTCTTTCAACAAATATTAATTGAGCTCCTACTGTGTGTCAAGCATTCTGGTAGGTGTTGGAAATAGAATGATGAGTAGGGTAGATTGTTCCTGACCTGGAGGAATTGTGTTGTAGTTTGGTTGGACACAGGCATGAAACTCAGTTACTAGTTGCAAGTAATTTCAATGATAATAAGTGCTATGAAAGAAAGGTAGAGTATGAAAGAGAATTTATATAAGAAAAGAGATGACTAAGGTCAAGATTAGGGTGTTTACAGAGAAAAATGGGCAAGTGGATGGATTTGAGAAATAATTAGAATGTAGAATCCATGGGGATAGGGAGAGAGAAAGAGGAAACAAGAATGAAGTCTAGGTTTTTGCCTTGAGTGATGGGTAGATGGGATGCTATTTATTGATAATGGGAAGACAGAAGCAGGGCTGTAGAGGAAAGGTGATGGAAGGGTGGTTGGATGGATGGATGGACCAAGGGACAGATGAGGTCTGCTTCATTGGACAGATGGACAAATAAAGAAATGAGTAGTTGGATAGAGCAATTTAATACGTCCTTTATGGATCACATAGGGTATAACTCAATAAAAGAATTCTGCATTATTTATTTATGTAGGATTCTTTATTGCTTTTGATCCATAAAATAATGTTTAGAAATAATATCGTGCACGTATAACTATCTCCCTTTTACAGAGGATAAAACGGAGACACGGGGAGGTAAAGCAGCTTGGCAGAACCAGAACCTGAGTGTCCAGTCCTCCCATCTTGTACTCTTTCCCCTCTATCACACAGTACATATAAAGAATGAGAAAATCACCTGTCTAGGTGGGAGAGAGCAGGAAGGTGGGGAATGTGTCTGGACATGCACCTCTGGGGGTAAGACCTTTGGGAGAAGGGAGAAAAGAGTGAAGCAGTCTGCATCCTTACTCAGTAGATTTCTTCCTCTCCTTCACAGGGCCAAGTATTTCCACGGAAAGAAGGTGAATGGAGAGATTGAGATCCGAGTGGAACAGGTAGGTTGGAGCTGAGGCTTTAGTTCTATCGCCGTGACGTTTTCTATAGCTGGAGCCATTCCCAGGAGCAACCTTTGTCCCCGTCTTATATAACTATAAAGAGTCAAGGTTACCAGAAAAATCCTGACTTATACTTGGGAGACTTCTTAAATTCCAGAATTATTTAGTCCAATGGTTTTCAACCATTGGACTATATAATTTTTTTGTTTTAACAGGAGAACTTTTATTCAAAGGAAATCGCAAGTAGGAGCCCATTCTACCAAATTGAGACACGTGAGCTTCTTTGATGGAAATGGGCATAGGGAGCCCAAAAGTCTGTCTGCTCCATCCTGTTCCCCTCCCTCCTTTCCCCACCGTGGTCCCTAAGCCGTCTCCTTGGAACCACTTGGGCTAGGAAGCACAATGTAGGAGCACAGTGGGTTTGAATCCTGGCTCCCTTGTTTTCTAGATATTGGGCAAGTGAGTCTTTCTGCGTCTCATTGTCCTTGGGATTAAATTATGTAAAGCTTCAAAAGAGATTAGAATCACGAATACTGGCTCTTGTTATTACCACTGGTATCAGCATCCATTCCCCTCATTTTATAGGGAAAGAAGCACAGACTTGCCCATGGCTACAATGGAAGTCAGTGACAGAATTAGGACCAGAACTTGTGGTCTCCAGATCCAGGGCTCCTTCCATTCATTCAGTGAACACTTGCTGGGGACTAACTCAATACCAAGCACCGTGCTTGGCCTTAGAAGGGCATATCAGGGCATGGGCCCTGGAGCTAGACTCTAGGTTCCAATCCCAACTGTGTGATGTTGGTTCAACAATACTTGAGCTCTCTGAAGTTCAGTTTCTTCATCTGTATAATTGGGGTAATTATAGCATCAACTTCACAGGGTAGCTGAGAGGATCATATGAGTTAGTCCAAGAAAAGTACTTAGAACAGCACCTGGCACATATCAACACTTAGTAAATGTTACCCATTTATCATCATCCTCAACATCAAAGGCAAACAATAAGATAGAAAAGGTTCCTGCTATAAGAGGAACTCAGAAAAGCACGATAAAAAAATAGAGAGGTGTGACTTTTACGGCACTCTTTGAGTTTGGTGTGTTGGAGGAACAGAAAGCTTTTCTGAGCATCAAATTTGAGTTGGCTTAGTATTAAAACACCTACAGCTTGAATTTCGATTTGATCCTGTGGCTTTCAAGTCAGTCCAGTGTCTACTGGTTTTCCTTCCACGGCAAAGAGCAGGTTATTTTTGTTCACTTGACAAATATTTGTCAAACGTCTGCTATGCTAGCTAGCTAACACGTGGGGAACAAGGATAGAGAAGCAGAGGCTGTGTCCCGAAGAGCTTGTGGTCTAGGAAGGGAGGCAAGATAAGTCTTCACAGAACCTAACACAGGTAGAATCCAGGAAAGAGAGGTCCAAACTTAGTGCTGTGGGCACCAGAGGCCACAACTATTTGAGGGGGTCAGAAGTGACTTCAAGGAGGGGGTGGTATTTGAAATGGATCTTAAAGGATGGGTAGTATTTCAACAAGTGGCGATTGCAACAGGAAGAGTGCATGAGACTGAATCAGCATGAGCAAAGGTAAGGAGCCTGGAAGTACAGGTTATGGAATGATGTGTGAACACATTGTCGTTCCCTGGCCCCAGCCTACTCATCCTCCCAAATTCTCTCTCTCAGTGCAGAGTGCTACCATCTACCTTGCACCTTAGCCAGAAACCTGCATGGTCTCCTGGATACCTCCATGGTCTCCTGGATACCTCCATGGTCTCCTGGATACCTCCCTCTCCCTCCACCACTACACCCATTCACCAGGTGCTGTGGACTCCACGTCCCACGTCTCTCTAGTCCACCCACTGTTCTCCGTTCCCATTGCCTAGGTCCTTGGCTGAACCATCATTGGCTCTCATCCAATCTTCCTAATCAACAGCCTCCTAACTTCATCTTTTCATCCACTTCCAATTTATTTTTTGTACTAAAACTAGAGTGATCTTTCTAAAAAAACAAATTAGAGTCTTAAAGTGTTAGCTTTAAAATTCCTTTCTCAAAGCTTCTTTATTTGAACCGTTCCACCCCAATCTAAATCAGGTAAGCTGGTTATTCCCTTTCATAGTACCTCAACTTTTCCTTCCTAGCCCTTATCTGAGTTTTTAACCACATATTTAGATGTGGTATTATTTGCATGAGGGTAGGGACGTTAGCTGTTTGTATCTCACTCTGTTAAATAGCACAGGGCCTGGCGTATACTAGAGCAGAAGCAAATATTTGCAGAATGACTAACTGATGGATTCCACAGATTCCAGGCTGCTTGTCAGTTTCCAGTGGAGATAAATTGCTCTTCCTTAATCTTCCCTCAAAAATCTGAGTTTTCCATACACCATCTGGTAAATGCTCAGTTGCTAGCTGTCTCATCCCATTTGTGAAACCCCCAGGGGCATTTTTTTTTAACATCTTTATTGGAGTATAATTGCTTTACAATGGTGTGTTAGTTTCTGCTTTATAACAAAGTGAATCAGTTATATATATACATATGTTCCCATATCTCTTCCCTCTTGGGTCTCCCTCCCTCCCACCCCACCAAGCTGATCTCCCTGTGCTATGCGGCTGCTTCCCACTAGCTATCTGTTTTACGTTTGGTAGTGTATATATGTCCATGCCACTCTCTCACTTTGTCACAGCTTACCCTTTCCCCTCCCCATATCCTCAAGTCGATTCTTCTGGCCCAACTTAACGGGTGTAAAATCTATAAGCAGGAGCATCAGAGAGAATTGCCCTAAGAATAACTCACCCAGGACACTGGTGACACTCAGCCAGTCTATGAGGGCTACAATCTTGCTGGAAAAAGTTGGCTAATTTACAGTCATCTTGATCTCTAGTCATCTCCCTCCATGGCAGCCAGAAGGCAAAATTAGCCAAGAGACCAATTAGCAGGATATTTGGGCATTTTTCCCTGAAAGATAGGCCTCCCTTAACTCATCTTAGAGTCTGAATTGTTTGTCTTTTCCCATCTGGATCGATGGGTGGGTCACATAAGCAACCCACTGGTAATCTCACATGCGTCCTCTAGGGCTTAGGAAAAGTCTTAGGATGGAAGCCACTTTTTAGTCTGAGCTGGCCTCACATTTTGGAATTCTGTCTCCCAGCTAAGGACCAAATTAGCCAGATAATTGCACTGTCTGGGTTTTGCTGGACAGAGCAAATGAGTTAGTTGTGGTCAGCCTAGAGGAAGCCTCTGGCACTTCTCTCCACCCTCTTCCCCTCAGTTCAAAAACTGTTTGCCTCAGCTTTTGCAGAGCCAGGAATCAAGAAACCCTGGGGAGGCCAGTCGGGGAAACTGCCTCATGTTGCATCCTATTACCCAGAATGCCCTGCTGGCTCTGCAGGGCCTCACAGCAGTGTCCTAGCAGGGCCTGAGAGGTTTCGGCCAGGGTGGTTGGCATGTCAAGCTCTCCTCTGTTTATACTTGAGGCAAAGGGTCTCTTTCTCCACAGGTGCAAGTCACCCCTCTGTGGGACTCGGCACTGGGGTTGATGAATGGATTAATATCAAGTAGACTCACAGTTCTGAGACTAGCAGACTAGGGCTAGGTGAGGTAGAGCCTTGGGCTTCATTCTTCTCTAATAAAAAATGCTGAAATTATAATAGTCAGTCTTTCCTCAGTGTTAATGGAGGTACCAAAGCATAAGGAATGGCAGTGCCTTGCTCCAGCAGATGGAAGGAAAGGCTGGAGAAGGTGAAGATCCTTCTCTTCTGAAGCTGGACAAGCCACAGATTTACATAGGAATGCCAGTGGCTCCTTTGGAGTCCTGTCCTTGTGTGATATTGGAGTTGAGATGGGTTTAGGTAGATGCATATGGATCCCAGGGAAGGCTGTTGGTTGAAATCCTGTTCGTCGTCTTCCCTTTATATATTTACTCAACTTAATTGTCTGCTGGGAGCAAAGGTAGAATTTCTCCCTTAAAATAAGTTAAACATTCAGGACCGTGATGTATATGTTTTTCATACCTACTTCAGCCTACCATCCACAATTCTTTCTGGGGCAACCTTTTTTAGCATGGACCCTAACGGTAGATATTGTTATAAAGGCCATGTTATATTTCAAGACATAATTGTCGGGGAGATAGAGAAGTGGAGGTTGGATGTTAATTAATTCGGTTTTGTGGATTGGTAACAGGTTGGACATTACCCCCATTAGGAAATGACTACTTGATAGTAATTCACCTTGAAAGAAATACATCTAATGCTTTGCCAAAGAGTTCTGCCCTTGGCTCTGTTCTACAGCTCCTTCTTAACTGCGATTTATCGAATTACATTTGCCAATGACTTGAAGTTAATGGGAGAGAGAGTATGCTGGATTAAATTTGATACGATCAAACTGAATAAGGATACAATATAAGGTCCTATTCAAAAGCTCAGCTGAAGAGGAGGAGGACTGGGGAGACTTAGCATGTTAAAATCTCATGAGAAAAAAAACACCTAAAATTTGAGTTGAACAAATTCTTAATATTTGTGAGAAGAAATATGGTGTGGAAATTAAGATTGTGACTCCAGCGTAAGATATACTGGGGATGGAATCTCAGCTCCATATTTTAGCTGGGTTGACCTTTCACTTATAACATCTCTAAGCATCAGCTTCTTCCTCTGAAAAATGAAGATAATAATTTCTACCCCCTAGAGTTAATGTGTGGAGTGAGTAAGTCAGTGTAAGTCATATGCTTGGTATAGTTTCTGGCACATATATTAAGAGCTCAGTAACTATAGTTATGGTTGTTACTCCCTCAAAACCTGATGCCACTTCAGGCTGCATTATCAAAGTACAGCATTTAGAATCCGGGAAGGTGATGGCACACACACATACACACACACATAACACACAAACTCTCTCACACAATATTCTACCCAGACTCAGTGAGAGATCTAGTTGTACCGTCACACCAGGAGGGAATAGTAGCAGCCTGGAATGCCTTCTTAAGGGAATGGCTGGAGTGAGAGAAGCGAAGGAGATCAGTGTAAGGAACTGGAGATGCTTAGTCCAGAGAAGAGAGGCCTTTGGTAGGACCCACTGTGCTCTGTGCAATTATCCACCACCTGAAAGAGTGGTTGAAAAGAATTAGAGCTACCATATGTTGAGTACTTACAAGATAAGGATAAATGCTTTTTGCTTTTGGTATGGGCACTATCATTGCCTCCATCTTACAGAAACTGAGGCTCAGAGGGAATAAGTAGTTTTCCAAAGATTGCCTGATTTATAATTGGCAGGAGCTTGTTTTTGAACCCCAGCAGTCTGAATTCAGAGTCCTCCTCTTATCCACTGCATTTTTCTGCTGGTGTTGCAGATACCAAGAACAATAACCAAATGTACTGGTTAAATCACTTTATATGCATAATCTTATTCCAGCCTTTCCACAACCCTTTGAGATGGGTACTATGACTCTCCCCATTTGGCAGATGAAGAAACTAAGGCTCAGAAAGGTTAAACATCCTGCTTGAAATGAGTAATGGGAGAGGAATTTGAACCCAGGTTTCATCTGCGTGTGTGCTGAACCACCAGCCTATATTATTTCACTGGGATTAGAGTTCCGGCTAATGGTACATCATACAAGAAGATGGATTTCAACTTGGTATACACAGAGACTGTTCAGCAGTGCTGAGTAATGATGAATAGACCCCATCCCTTTGGTAGGTAGGGAGTCTCTGTGTTGGAAATGCTCCGGCAGAAACTGGGTGGTTAATTTGGGAAATACTTCACAGGAAATATATGTACCTAATCAGATATAACTTTTATTATTTTTTCTTTTATTTATTTTTTTGCATAAAAGTAATATATTCAAATAATCAAAAATTAAAAAGGTAAAAAATGGCATCTGTTGAAAAGTTTACCTCTAACCCTGACCCCACCAATGTTTCTCTTTGACTGATCATTTAACTATTAGCCAGTTGATTTAACCATTATCACTTGTTCCTTGGGCAACTTTCCAGAGAAATTTTAAATGCAGTAATCAAATGCACATACATGTTTATTTTCCTTTGCTTTTCATAGATGGTAGTTGATCAGAAAAACATAAAGCATTGTATTTCAGAGGAGTATTGAATAAGGAAGGTTGATTCCAAATGGGTCAAAGGGGGAAATCATATTGCCCAGAGCCACAGCAGTCCCCTACATTGACTGTTGTCACTACCACTGCTGGAACTGCCACTATTGCCAGTGGAGAACATGAGCCTGCACTCCCACTGATGCTGCGGGAATTGCCACCAACCTGCTTTAACTGCTGTTGCTGTTTGAAGCTTCTTTTGCTACCATAAGAAGTGCAATAGTTGCCACCATCTTCCTAACGTCAACTCTTACCTGAATGCCTCCCATTGGTAGAAATTAGCTGGAATTGTGTGTCAAAAGAACCTGGGAAGTGTAGAGTTAGGCCTTCAGCCCCTGTAGTGCAGGAGAGGATAGGATGGGTGTGGGGCTGACGGCAATAGACAGTGAGCGGCACAGTCCATCCACACACACCCTTCTATCTAGTATATCTTAGAGTTTATTCCATGAAAGTATGTGCAGAGCTGTCTCATTCTTGTTAATGATTGCCAAGGGTGCTGTCATACGGATATACCACAATTTATTTTCCATAATTTTACTATTATAAACAATGCTAAACCTATTTCATTTGAAGCATCAGTTAGTATAGCCGTAGGATCCCTATCTAGAATAGAAAAACTGGTTATAAAAAGTATTGCAGGTAGTGCATGCTGTAATGCACCTTGAGGAATGAAGTACTTTCCCCCAGCTGCTGGAATTGATAGCGGAAGACAGCCCTCAGCTGTCAGCCCTCATTCTGAAATGCCTCACTCAGGTGAAAAGATCTTCCTTGCCCAAGGGCACATCTCTTGGGACCTCGGCTGGCACAGGGAGTAAGGACCTAGCTCCTTTACCCCAATTTGAGACAACTCTGAAGGGCCATCCCAGCTTCAGAGCTCCTGCAGAGTTGGCGGAGACCTCTGCTGAGACAGCAGTGCAGCGCAGCTTCTCCCTCTACCCAGTCCTGCTTCCTTCCCTTTTCTTCCCTTTCAGTGGTAGTGATTCCCAGCGCTCCCTAATGAACCTCTCGCAGGCTAATGTTCATTTCAGAGTCTGCCTCTCAAGACATTTACAGTTCTGACAGGTAGTGACAAATTACCCTCCATAGAGGTTGTGCAGATGATCTATAAGATCCTTTGGGTCTGGATTTCTAGGACTTTACACGACTCATGGGTTCTGGAGACCATCCTGCACAGAATGCTCTCCTGGTTACAGCCCAAGCATTGATGCTGAACTCTGAAGTGCTCCATAATTTGATCTTAGTATTTGACCTCCTTGTGTTTGAAATTCACCAGAGCTTGGTGTTTCTCTGCAAGGCTGAGTCCGGCAGAGCTCTACCTGCTCTGATCTACTAAGCCTTGTTTTGTTAACACAATCCTGCAAGATTTATTTGTTTGGCTTGGCTTACCCTGACCGCAGACATTCTGTTTTGTATTATTTTTAAAAGCGTGCAGGTCTCCACAGAGGATTTTTTTCTTTTCAAATGTAAGAACCAGCTGGAGAAATTTAAAAAAAAACAAACAAACAGGTGGGACACTAGGACTATTAGATGAAACATAACTCATTAGAGGAGCAAGTGTTTCTCTCCTTAACTATGGCATTGATTGATGTGGGTTTATCACCATCCTTGGCCTACCTTTAGGCTCACTGACTTAGGAAGACAATAGGGAAATGGAGAAACAATAATCATGGTGATGGTAGCAAACTTATTGAGCATGGACTGTATGCTAGGGTCCATGTTACATCCTCCCCCTGCATTAATTCATTTAACCTGCACAACATTCCTGTTGCTGAGGAAACTAAGGCTCAGAGAGCTTAAATAAATTGCCCAGGCAGGGTCACACAGCTAATAAGAATGTGGGGAACCGGGGATTTGAACCCAGGTTCAGCCAATTCCAGGGTCCTAGTTCTTAACCAAAGTAGATCTATCAGTGTATGTATGTTCGATCTTGAATTTGCTTTCTTCAAGTTCTTTGCCTTTCTTCTCTTTGCTTAGGTTCTTTGAGCACATCATTCCACCATCCCTTCCTATCTCACCCTACTCGTTTGATCTACTGGATAAATTACAAGTTCTTATGAGATGTCTTCCAGCAAAAGACTCCTCCTTTCCTGACTAATCCTAATGGCTCTGACTCACCATTTGATGTTTCTGGCTTATTGCTGCATAGTTCCCCTGTTAACAAGTCTGTTTGTTCTTTGTTTTCCCCCAAGAGTTAATGTTCACCGTTTGTCTTTAAGTGTAGCTATATATTTTTAGAATACATGAATAGTGTTAATAGCTCAGACTCTGGAGCCAGATCACCTGGGTTTGAATCTCAGCTCTGCTACTTCCTGAGTGACCCTAAGCAAGTAATTTGACTTCTCTGCGCCTCATTTTCCTCATATGTAACAAGAAAATAATAATAACAGTAACAACAACAACAATATGTACCTGTAGAGTTGTTGTGAGAATGAAATAAGTTGTCACATGTGAAGAACGCAAAGCAGATCCTGGTACCCAGAAAGTGCTGCAAAAGTGTTAGTAGCTATTTTTACAGTCACCTTCACGTCATTGATCACATATTGCCTGAGTAGTTTCTAGGTGTCAGTCTGTGGGATTATTCAGAAACGGAAAGAATATAATCCATTCTGTAAAGAACTTTGCTGCGTAGTTGGGGGATGAGACATATAAACAGTTCATGTTTGTATGTGTGTTTTTATTATTGAGAGATATGTATATCAATATATATATCTATATATCTAAAACCAATATTATTTCCCATTGAGGCATGGCACTCAGTTGGCACCTGGTGTAAACTTCTAGCTTTTCCTTCATAGCAGGTAGCACAGGTCCCAGTCAAGGTGTTCAGTGAATGTTGAGTGAATGTCTGAGTGATTGGGTGATGTGGTACAGTCATAGAAGGGTGGAGCCAGAAAGGGACTTTGGAGATCATCTAATCCAGAGGTTCAGAGAGGGGAAGTGACTATTCCTAGCACACACATCAAATTATTGTTGGAGTGCAAAGCGTGGAGAACCCAGGTTTTCATCTCCCATGTTACTGTTTTTCCTACTACACTTCTCCACTTGCCAATGCTACCTTTTGTCTTTCCCTTTGAAGAAACTATTTGTCCCTTCTGATGGTTTTAATACCAGCCGAACTAATCTAATTCTCTAGTCATGAAGTTCATACTTTCCACATTTACCTGCAAGAGGCTTTCTTCTTTGAGAGTGGGGGTGGGGGGGAGCCCACCCCCACTGATAGCCAATGGCAGGCTCCAAACAGTGCAGTGGGGGGGATATTGAGGCCATGGTTGGATGAACCCTGCTGATTCTAAGTGCGACAGGGACTGCTTTGCCAGTTGGATGATCCTTCATGACCCACCTTCCTGGTGTAGCTGTACCTTAACCAGCAATGAGAAGAAAGGAGCAAATGGGCATGAAAGTGAGTCCATCTTCTTGCCCTGGGAAGTGCTGCTCATAGCTCCTTAGCCTCTACCTGCCAAGTTTGGTAATTTACCCTTCCTAACTGCCACCCCACTCCATCAACATCTGCCCTGCCCCCTGTTACTATCATAGATAGATGAGACTCCAATGGAAAGTAAGGGTTCTGAAGGAGAACTCAATAAGCCCTTTAATTTCTTGAGGGATGTGTAATAAAAAAGTAAACAAAACTTGTCTTATCTTAACTGCTTCATTCAAGAAACAATTACTGAGAACCTGCTTTGTATGTGACCTTAATGACAGAGCCCTCCACTCTCAAAGGGTTCTCGTTCTGGTGGAAAATAGACATTAGGGGTGGTGATTATTGTACATTGTGGTGAGGGCTGTCACAGAGTTGTGTGCAAAGCATAGTGGAGCGCAGAAGAGGGAGGGATTGTCAACCTTGCCTTGGGACACTCTTTGGAAAGACTTCACAGAGGCTTGGGGATGAGAATTAGCTCAGGCCCGGAAGGGTGCAGTTGTGCACATCAGGCCTTCCCACTAAAGAGCGTGTTTTAAATCTCAACTTGTCACATGTAGGGGAAATGACCAGAGTATGCAAAAGGGTAGGAGATGAACCTGGAAAAGAAGATAGAGAACAGTCTCTATTCAGGGTGGGCTATGTATGGCAAGGCATGCAGCTAGAAATCATGTCCCAGAGGGAGTGGGGACATATTTATTGAACTTTTTAGGTCATGGCAACATGACATGAAAACGTGATCATGTTTTCATTTTAGGATGCACATGCTTATAGTGGATTTAGAAGATGGACTGGGTAGGATTGATGGCATGAGACTGGAGGCAGGGAAACTCAGCTCTGGATTTTGGGTGAAAAAACATCATATCCTGGAATATTATGCTCGGGGAGGAGGCTCATGGAAAGAACTTCATAAAATGCATGTGTTCTTCAGCCCTTTAAGCTTCATTCTCATACCTGTAACTTGTATTTGAGAATAGAAGGGATGACCTGTTTTCCTTATAACAGAGAGGATGGAACCAAACCCACAAGATGTGTTTGAGCTGGCATTGCATGAAAGCAAACCACGGTCAACCACATCTTATTCACCAGCTTAGTCCCAGCCACTTGCTCTGACCCACTTCACACCCACATTCCGACTTACTCCAACCAACCTAACCTCTGGCCTTGTGATTCCTTCAGTTGCTTATGCTCTCCCTCCTCCACCTCCTTTGGCCCCTCCACACACCACTTTTCCAGCTTTGACCTTCAGCTTTTGCTCAGGCGCTCTTTGCATTTGTTGCCAGCTCTGCTGTCATCTCCACTATTTGGGGTCTGGCTCATTCCCTGATGAGAGGAGCCCCCGCTGGGCTCACCCCAGCCCTGTCAGCAGCCCCTGCCCGGATGTGCTTGCACACAGGATTTCGGTCTTTGCATTTCAGTAGGAATCAAGAGTTATTAATTAACCCAGGGTGGAACGTATTATGAAACATCCCAGAAAGCTGGAACAAACCAAAGGGACTTCTGAACTCACAGCAGGGAAAAATGCCTTTTAATTGACTTGGATGACTTCACTTCAAAAATCTGTCTAGCTGTTATGCTAAACTGGAAACTAATCTATTAGATTGTCTAAGGAATCTCCCAGCCCACCCTGACCAGAATCTCTAGAGGTGGGGAGTGTGGCCGACACATAAACAGGATGTATGCTTTGAAATGGCTTCTTTTGGATCATCTCCAGTCTGGCTGCCTTTTCTAGACCCTGGGAAAGAAAGGAGAGGCTAGTATCTGAGAATGAGTTTATATGTTCAACAATGTGTATCTTTAACATCACATAGAAGCTTTCCTAAGGCACTGCTTCCTTTAGAGTAAAATTCATCCTAAGCTGAACCTGTCTTGGATCACTTCTCTCAGGGACTTTAGAGGGTGACATAAGGTAATTTCCACAGATGGTGTTGTCATGTATGTGACAGCTGTGCAGCCTGGGCTTGGAAGGGATTAGTGAAAATAACCAGTGTCTAATCATGTGCTTACTAAATGCCAGGCACACGCTGAGCACTTCCTGCAGATTAGTTTATTTATCCTCATAACTACCCTATGAAGAGTAGATGCTGCAAGTTCCCCCTTTCTCCAGATGAGGAAACTAAGGCTAAGAGAGGTTTTGTGGCTTACTCAAGGCCACACAGCTTATAAGTGGCAGAGCTGGAATTCACAGTTTGACTCCAGATGCTGTTTTACCTGGGAAGGTGTATCCTGGAGAAGTAAAACCTGAAAAGGACGTGATGCATTTCCTCTTCTGTGTAAGCTCTGGCTTGTGCATTAGACTTGCTCCGTGGGACCCAAGTTTGGCCTACATGGTCCTCTGCGAGTTAGCTCCTGCCTACCTTTCCTCAAGGTTTAGCTCAGGCCTTATTTCTGTTCTGCTTCCCCTGAGCTGCTTCTATCCAAGCAGGGCAAGGTGCCTCTAAACCGTGCTCTCACATACCTCATGCATATTTCTACCATCACACTTACCAGATTGCTTTGAAATTACTCTTTCACCTGCCTACCACTCCCTCTGGACTCTGGGCTTATAGAGAACATGGGCAGTATCTTTATTCAACCTACAAGTATTTACTGAGTGCCTACTCTGTGGTAAGTGCTAGGGCTGAAATGGCAATTAAAAACAGATGTAGTCTCTACCTGATAGAGCTTAAATATTAATCACATAATTGCTCTCTCTCTCTCTCTCTCTCACACACACACACACACACACACACACACGCACACACCATAATTACAAACTGATTAGGAGCCATGAATAAAAGATACACAGTGTTATGGTAGCATGATACTACTGGGCATTTAATTTAGGTACTTAGTAGGTGCTTTGAGTACCCAGATACATAATCTGTGCTCGATAAATATTTGTGTAACTTTCCTAAGTAGGGGAAAATGAAAAAGCTACAGAGAAAATATCGGATCTACTATAAGAACTTCCTAGGAAACAGAGTCACCCTAATATTCTTTTACGTGGTAAATGACACAGGTAAAGCACTAATCTGACAGCAGTGATACAGGTAAAGCAATGCTTGACATTAGGTGTACACAACATGTCAGCCACTGTCTGAGTTTCCTGTATACATTTAATCCTCACCACGACCCCACCAAGGAAATACTGATGGAACTGAGGCTCGAGAGGTTAAGTGTCCTGCCCAAGGCCACCCAGTGGTTGGTGGAAGAGCTGAGATGTGGATGCTCTAGAAGCCCTGGCACCCATAAAACTGACCCTGCATCTTATTGCCTGTCTCGATCTTCTCTAGAACTGTGGCTAATCACCTGGTGTTCCTTGCCCAAGGTCACGGTGCTGGTTACAGTAGAGCCAAGCTTGTCTCCTTCTTGCCAAGTCAGGCTTTGCGAATTCTCAGGGGAAGAACTTGGCAATGATAAGAGGGCAGTGCCAAATGGGAAGTGGAACTGGGTCCCATTAAGGGACATCGAGTTGCATTTGGGGGGTTCTGTGTGCATGTTAAAGCAAAGAAGAAAAATTCTTATTGAAGTTCAGTTATGTGCCCTTCATGACTCTAATGCTTCTCACACATTGCTATATTTAGTCCTATTATTGTTCAGATGACAAAATTGAGGCTGGGAGGGGTAAAGTAGGTATTTGTGGGGTTAGAGACAGAATTGTGATTGGAACCTGTGTCTGCCTGGTTCCAAAGCCCAGTTCCCTTGACTCACCTGCTGCCCAGCCAGACCTGGAAAAAAGGCTTGCTTCCTTCAGCCTACAGCACTTTTTCAGATTGATTTTCTCAGAGACCACAGGCAGCCCATCTGGATTTTCTGACCTCCCTTTACCTGTGTTTCTGGAACTTTCTTTGCTCCCTCAGGTTTCCTTCATGAGCTTCTGGGTGGGTTCTCACCCTGTTTGAGATGGAACCAGACCAGATGACCTCTCCACCCACCCCACCTCAGGGCCTATATTCTGTCCAGACAGGGAGGAGACAAGCAGCCCTCCCCTCTGGCTGCCAGGAAAAGCAGGGGAAACAGAGGGGCTGAACCTCCTGTGGCTGGGCCAGCCAAGTGCCAGGAGCCCCCAACTCCGCATTCATTGGACAGAACGAGGTTTTGATCATTCGTCTCACTTGGCTTATTCTTATACAACCGCGTTGGTCTCTCTCTGACTCCCTTTGCTCTCCATGGCCCCGGCTCCTCGATGTCTATGGGATGAAGGCCAAAGTCTCTAGGCAGCACCAAGGCCCTCCCTAGCCAGGCACCGGCATGGTGTTCTCACCACCTCTCTTCCTCTCTCTGCTCAGTGGTGCCTCCAAGGGTCTTTGGAGGAGCTAACACTTAATTCAGATGGTCTCTTATTTATAGTGGCTTTCCCCCTTCTGCATCTTTGTTTCTAAAAATGTTTCTGTGAATATCTATCTGTCCATTCTTCCATCCATCCATATACCTGTTTGTCCAGTTACCCATCTCTCTAAAACCTAACTCTCTCCCCACTCCTTTTTTTTTAGGAGGGGTCCTCTAATCAGTCTAGAGCCATGCTTCTTTCCCCTAAATACCTTCACAAAATTTAGTATTTCATAATACCAATAATAGTGATAATAATAATAAATAACTCCCAAATATTAAGCACTTGCTACACACACTTACACACACACACCTGATGCTCTACCAAGACTTTAGTATATGTAACCTTACTTTAATCTCACAGTGGCCTTTGGAGTTATCTATTACTGTTACAGAAGAAACTAAGGTTCAGAGAAATCCAGCAAGGCAGCTTACATTGGGCAGAGCCAGGATTTGAACTCTTGGCTCCCAAGCAGCCCATACTCTATAAAACACATTCTCCCGATTCCCACTGCTAACTCACCCCTCATTCTGGGATCCGCATCTCCTACCCCTGCCACCCTTCTGTGTGGCTTCTGGTTTCTTCTAATCCTCACTTTAACTGCTCTTTGCATGTATTTTATTGGGAAATGGCATTAAGAATCTGAAAGTAAACAAGCTCATTTCACTAATTCTTATTACCACTCTATAGTGTTTTACTTGTGTGGAGGAAAATCTTTTGTTGCTTCGGAAGAAAGATATTTCAGGACAGTTTGATGTGATGGACAGCTGTGCCTTGGATCAGAAGAGCAAGGGATCAAATCCTGGCACTACCTCTTATTGTCTATGGGACTTTGGGCATGTGACACAATGTTCTCAGCTTCAGTTTCTTTATTTGCAAAATGAAGATAGTAATAGCAATACTGCTGTATTCAGCACACTGTAGGAATTTGGTTCATTTTAGTTAAATCAGGGAGGACCTTGGATCTGGGTTGACTCATTTGTTAAGGAGGAACTGGCAGATGCACGGAGTGTTTTCTACCTGCTAGTCCTCCCCTCCAGCCACGACAGACACCACTGCTGAGCAGCCTCATTATTCTCCACACAGCAGGCAGCAAGATGAAACTCACTGGGTGACCCCAAAGGAACTTCCAGTTCTCACATTCTGTGGGTTTGATATGAGCTTACTTAAAAAGGATGGTAAATTATGGATAAGGTGGTTGGATCCCACCATATGAGCTGAGTTGGTAAATATATGATGGGGATGAAACCAAGACCCACTGACAACAGAATGCTGAATTCTATTCTGGCAATTTCTGGAGTTGTCCACTAGAGCACTTGTTTTCCAGTCACGTCCTTAGAGCCCTGCTGTTCCACAGGGGTACCTAGGGTTGCAAACTGTTGATCATCTTTGGAAGAAGGGGGAGGGGAGAGAAAGAAGGAGGAGGAGGAGGAAGAGGGGAAAGAAGAAGAGGAGGAGGGAGAGGTGGAGAGGAGAAAAAAAGAAGAGGGGAGACAGCTTAACTCATCACTTCTGTATCAATAATTCTCAACCAGGGGTGATTTTGCCCCCGGGGGCCATTTAGCAATGCCTGGAAACCTTTTTGGTTGTCACAACAGGGGAATGCTACTGACATCTGTGAGTAGAGGACAGGGATGCTGCTAAACATCTTACAGTACACAAGTCAGCCTTCCATAGCAATGAATAAATTATCCAGCTCAAAAGTCAATGTGCCAAGGTTGGGGAGCCATGTTCTAGACTGAAACAGCTCCAAGAGTATACCTTTTGTGCAGGTACCCTAAAAACAGGAGGTGGTACTTAAGTTTATGATGATGTGGGCTTCCCAGACCACTCCAAAGAAACTTCACCTTCACTCTCCCTTTTAGTCATCACAGTTGCCTCGGGACAGAGACGGGGCAGGGACCTTCTTTATTCTTACAGACAAAGATGCCAAGGCAGAGGTTTCTCTGATTTCCCCAAGATCCCATAGCGAGGAAGTTCCGAATGGAATAGGAACCTCATGCTCAGTGATCTTTCCAACACAGCCCACCTCAGTAAGTGACTGTGCACCCAGCAGCCCCGCGGAGGCCCAGAGTCAGCTGAAACCCTAAAGGGCTGGACCAAGCCTACTGTTGTAAAGTTACCTGGGGTTTGTCTTAGTTGAGTATGGTGAGATGTGCAGACATGGAAATGACTGCCATGAAGGAAGAAGTGTATTATAGTCATAGTACCCTAAAGCAGAGGGCACAGCCCGCCACGATGTGGGGGCCGCAGGGGAGGCCCCGTAGCTAGTCAGGCAGCAGAGGGAGCAAGGGGAAATGTGAGCAAGAGCCTTTATTGTGGTTTTGCGGAAAGGGAAGGGCAAGGCGTGGCAGGCAGGCTCAGGGTTGGCTACTTTGAATAATTTTAGCAGGCTCTGGGGTGTAGGGACTGTCCCTGGTTTTCTGGTACCTGGCTACGGGGCATTAGGGGACAGGGGGATAGTGGCCCGGAGTGAGAGCCTGGTGTTGGAGGAAGTTGCAGGTTGGGCTCTGGATTGGTTGTCTTCCATTTGACAGGCACTGTCTGTGGCAAGTCTTTTACTCTCTCTGGGTTCTGGCTAACTCTGTGAGAGGCAGTCCATCCAGGGTCAGTGAAGCCCCAAAATGTCAAAGCATCAGAATACAGAAAAGAAGACTTGGTTAATACACCTGTCTAACTCCATAGCCTCACCACACTGCTGCTTTTTAACAGTCTTTTAAAACAGAACTCTTTTGTTTCTAACTAAATCTTATGTGAAACCCAATATTTAAGCAAATTGAAAAATAAAAATTACTGCTCTGTTTGATGCAGAGCTTGGAAGGCCCTGAACCTTTGAACCTCCAGGAAGTGTCTGAGGCCCCTCCAAAGACAGCCTCTTCAGAAGTAACTCTCTCACTGCCTCCATCCTGCTTGTCCCCTTGCCTTGGGTTCTGCCACGGGGTTGGAAGAAGCCTAGGGGAATAGTTAAGAGCAGATCACTTGGGTTTGCATTCTTGATCTATCACCTCCCAGCTGTGTGACCTTGGGGAATTATATTTAATCTCATTGTGCCTTAGTGCTCCCAGCTATAAATTAGGCATAATGATAATAGGACCTATTTTATGAGGTTACTGTCAGAATTGAGTTAACACATGATGCAAAACCCTTAGAACAGTACCTGGCATATGGTAAGTGCTTAACAAACGATTATAAATTGTAATCCTAGTATAAATATAATTAATTATATTGGATTATAAATATACTCTATTATAATTATTGTATTGCTGCCGGAACTACCAAGACAACACATACAATTACCAGTCCTATTACTACTAGTCGTGCTCTTAGTACTATTACTACTTTTGTCTCTACCTCTCCAAAGACTACAACCACTGCTTTTCCTGCCTTTGCTTCTATTGCTGCTGTTTCTACCATTGTTCCTACTGGGATAACCATTGCCCACCACTGCCACTGGTCATTGCTACCACCAAGTGAAAATTATGTCAGCTGGGTCCTTAGAGTCAAAGCAGGTGTGAAGGAGCAGAAAATGATAGGAGCCGTCACTGCTGGGCCACCATGGACACACTCACCCTGTTGCTCTTGTATCCTCTTCACACTTCCCTTGCTCCAGATTTAGGGGAGGTTAGTTATAAAGTCCCAGGCATGCGGGGCCATTGTTGATGAGCTTGTGCAGTGGTTTTGCATTCGTGATGTGGTTTCTCTTAGCCTGCAGGGTCAGAAATGACCCATTATATCTCTTTGTGGCACTGGACATGCAAGTGCCATCATGACTCAAGAATGTCATCGGTTCAGCAGCTCAGAGGGGCTGTTTGCTCTCTGGAATGTGGACAGAGAAAAACCTCCTTGCCTTTGCTTCTCTACATGGGAGTGCATTGACTGCAGGGGCCTCTTCTTCCCTGACTCTGCCCCTTGCGATCCCCATTTGGGGATTAGGTTCATGCTGGCTTTGGCTGTATCTGGGTCATGCTGTCTTGGAACTACTGTGGCCCCTTGGGAAGAAAATGAGCATCTGAGAAAGGAGGACTCAGCCTTTAGAAACGTCTCTATTGAGGAAAAGTAATTGGGGAAACAACCCTTCTGCAAGGAAGAAAATGGCCTTGGGTTCCCCTTTCCCAAGCCCAGCCTTAATTTGGAGATATTTCACAGTGGGCTTTTGAAGGGGTGACCGGTTCATACCAAGCTGCCTTAAATGCTTGGAGCAAAAGCCTATGGGGACTTGCAAATCAACCCCAGGAAGAGAAATTAGCTGTGTCTTGTCTCAGAACTCCCAAAGCCTGCTCCAAAATAAACACATAAGCTGTGCCGGCAGGGAAAGCCTGGCCCTTTTTTCTTCTTCATTTTAGAAACTCCATGTGTGCATTATTTTAAATAGGCGCCAGCACACGAGGCCCTTTTAACAAGATTAAAAACAGATGGGGCCTTAGGCTGTTCAGTAGCTCTCAGAAACTGACATGGGAAGTGCTAAGCCATCTCGTGTCCAGGCGATGTTCATTTTCTTCTCGAAGCACAAGTGTGGCCAGGCCTCTCATTCCCAGGGAGCAGGAGTCTGCTTCCTGCATCAGGTGTGTCTGCCAGGGGAAGGAAATATCTCCTTTCACTGCATTTACCGGTGTTTGCATTTACTTAACCCTTTGGCAGCCTGGGAGAAAAAAGTATTGTGCTAGCCTTGGAGGCTCCACGCTTCTGGAGCTGGAAGCATTAAGTTTTAACTTCCTTATTATAAATGGGATTATGACCCTTCACAGCTCATGGCTCTCCAACTGCTCCCAATCTCACTCTGAGTAATAGCCAGAGTCCTTCCCATGACTATAGGCCCTTCATGGTTAGACTTCCCTGACTCTCTTCCTGCCTTTGTCTTTCTTGCTTACTCTGATCCAGCCACACTGGCCTTCTCGCGCTGTTCCTTAAAATCAAGCAACAGAAAACAAGTCTTGACGATGATGTGGAGAAATTGGAACCCTTGTACATTGCTGGTAGGATTGTAAAATAATATAGCTGCTGGAGAAAACAGTATGGTGGTTCCTCGAAAAGTTAAACAGAATTACCATATGACCCAGCAATCCCACTTCTGGGTATATGCCCAAAAGAATTGAAAGCAGGGACTCAAACATGTTTGTAAATCCATGTTCATAGCAGCATTATTCACAAGAGCCAAGAGATAGAAGTAACCCAAGTGTTCATTGGCAAATGAATGGGTAAACAAAATGTGGTATATCCATACAATGGAATATTATTCAGCCTTTAAGAGGAAGGAAATTCTGACATATGTTACAACATGGACAAACATTGAAAACATTATTCTAAATAAAATAAGCCAGACATAAAAGGACAAATATTGTGATCCCACAATATATGAGGTACCTCAAATAGTCAAATTCATAGAGACAGGAAGTACAATAGTGGTTACCAGGGGCTTTGGAGGATGAGGAGTTACTATTTCATGGACACAAAGGTTTTGTTGGGGATGATGAAAACGTTCTGGGAATGGATGGATGGTGGTGGTGGTTGCACAACAGTGTGAATGTATTTAATGACACTGATTTATACACTTAAAAACAGTTAAAATGGTAAGTTTTATGTTGTGGGTATTTTACCACAATGAAGACAAACTTTAAAAAACTCAAGCAAGCACACCCTGCCTCAGGGCTTTTCTCTTTGCCTGGAACCCTCTTTCCCGATGTATCCGCATGGCTCATTCAGGTTCTTTTCACAAATGTCACCTTCTCAGAGGTGCTTGGCCACCCTCTCTGACATGGCACCCCCCGCCCATGCACACTTCTCAGTCACTCTGTGTCATGTCACCTCTTAATTTTTCTTCACAGCATTTAGCACCCTGAGTGCTAACCCCGCAGGTCTTTCCAAAGTGTCCAGCACCAAGCCCAAGCTGCTGGAGGGCAGCAGGGCCTCCATGTCTGGGTTTCAAATCCAGCCATATTTCCTGAGGCCTAAGCAGAGGGAGTGGCCAGTCCTCATCTTGGTGCAGGGCTTTACCCTGGTCCCCTGGATGTGCAGACTGGATTGAGTTGAAGGGAAGGGGGGAGGGGAGACAGCTGGGAGGCAGCCCTGGGGAGAGGAGGTGAGGCCCACACTGTGGGTTGCAGCAGGTAGAAAAGAAAGGTTGAATGCTCTTTTCCTTCCTACAGTGCTGAAAATAGTGTTGGATGTGTACAATGAAAACTAAATAAAGAAAAGCATGTTAAGGTAGGCTAGAGCATTTGTTCTTGTCATCACATTACAAGTTTCAATTTGGAAAAAAAAAATCTACAGAAATTAAATTACATCAGTGTTATTTAAGCTCCTTCAGGATCTCCCCTCCTACGGTGGTACAGGGTCGTGCCTGCTGCATCTCTAGCCTCATCCCACCCCAAGCAACTCCTCCCAAAGCTCCAGCCCCACAGTCACCTTCTCACCTTCAGTTTCGCACCCACCTGTGAAACAACTGCCAAACATGGACTCTGCTTCTGCACCCCAATCTGCAATCCATCCATCATCCATCTGGAGAAATGTGGGCAGACTTTCACACCTGCTTTGTTTAATCCTATAAACAAACACTTTTCTGATCATTCAGCAGAATGGTGTTTAAACCTATGGAACCCAGCTCAACAATGAGAAGTAGATGTCAAGGGGACATGACCCATCATCCTTTTCTGTGTAGCTAAGCCGTGGTCTTAAAATCTCTGAACATTTGCCCGATCTGTCATAGATAGCAAAAATTTGTTGCAGGTGGCAAAATTTGTTCCTAGGTCTCTCAACCTTATAAAAGCTCTAGAGATGAGACGAGATGAGGCTCTGGTTGTCCCACCACTCTGTCCCCCCTTAAAGCTTCTTCCTCCTCCTCACACTCCTCCTTCCCCCCTCCTCCCCCTTCCCCCTTCTTCCCCCTTACCCTCTCTCTCCATTTTTCTCCCCCTCCCCCTCCCCCCCTCCTCCCTCTCCCTGTGTCCTTCAGTGAACACTTTTCTATCCTCAGGACATTATCAAAAGCTCTCCCTACCCTTGAAGTTTTCCCTGGCAGAAGGAGAATGACAATGGATGTTTTACTTTGATTCTCAGTTGCTGTTGCTTCTCGGGAATATGAACAGGAAGGAGTGACTGTCCAGGCAGAATTAGGGCATGCCTGGCATGCCTGGGTCCTCTGGCCTCCAGCCAGTAGAACCCTACCTTAACCCCTAACAAATGTACATCTAGGCTTTGGAGAACAAAACTTGGCCATTAAGAAATTCCTTAAAAATCAGGATGACACAACTACTGGTGCTTTTTCTCAAACTCTACTCCTTGACTTCTTGCATTACCAAACATGATGATGATGATAATGGTGATGAAGATGATGAATTGTTACGTTCACCGACATTGGTAAAGATAATGTTGGTGATGAGGATGGTGATGGTGTTAACATCTTAGTGTCTCATGCAGAATAAAATCTTTACCACAATCTGTTCCATCGTCCCCTCTCTGACCTTGTCTCCTTCCACTCATGCCCTCACTAGCCCTGTTCCAGGCAGGGCTTCCTTGCTGTTCCTTGAACTCTGCACATTTGTTCCCAGCCTCAGGGCCTTTGTGCTTGCTGTTCTCTCTGCCTAGAAAACCACCCTCCTTACTGGTGTGGTCTCCCTCATTTTGCTCATATCACTGACCAAGTGCCACTTTTCCTGACCGCCTTCTATTTTTCTTCTCCTGACACATTATTTATTGTTAATGGTCCATCTCCCCCCATTAGATACAAGTTCTGTGATGACAGGGATTTTTGTCTGGTACTTTCCCTGCTGTGTCATCAGAGAAAGTAACAGACACAGTAGTTGCTCAAAAAGAAGTTGTTAAATGAATGAATTAATGGATGACTTGAGTTGAAGTTCCATCTCTCTTGCTCAGTAGCTTTGTGATCTTGGCCAAGTCATTTGCTCTCTTTGTTTCTCAGTTTTCTCATCCGCTAATGGGAATGCTAATGCCTACTCTCGTATCAAGAGGTCATTGTAATGATCAAATTAAAGAATATAACCGTCATAGCTAACATTGATTACTCACTTATTTTCACTTAGGCACCTTGCTAAGGGCTTCTAAATGGATTAATTCATCTAATGCTCACTACTGCCCTAGGAAGGTACCATTCTTAGCCTCGTTTACAGATGAGGGACTGAGGCATAGAAAGGCTAACTTGCCTAAAGTTGCACAGCAAGTTAAGGGTAAAGCTCAGTTTCAAACTCATGGGGTTCAGTTCTAAAAACCATTATATACCAAACACTTCGTAAACTGCAAATCAATGCTGTTGATTTTTAAAAAAATAATGTGGTAAACTCCAACTAATTTTGGATATTTCATTACTTGAACATTTAAGAATGTAGGTTTTATCATTTTATTTTTCTACATTTTTATGTATATTTTGACATGTTTTTATGTTTTTTCTCTCCCTTCCCTGCCTTCTACACACACACACACACACACACACACACACACACACGGGAATATTATGATTTTCTGATGAGCAGAGGTGCCTTTGCATCTGCCTTTGTAGCTGGGGGTTTATTTAGCATGGGAGGCAGGCGGTACTGCCAGGCAGCACTCGCTGACCCAATGACCAAGACCTTCGCTGAGATGCCCAACGCTGCTTCTGCACAAGATTTCCTCCCCTAGAAGTGTCCACTGAATGAGTCTGCAGACTTTCAAAGTCTGCAAGGTGAGTCTGTACTGGTGGAAAAGAGCTCAGCCCCGAGATGCCAGCCAAGGAAGTCACTGAGCCCATCAGGCCCTCGGAGCTGAAAACACGGCCTCTGCTGGGAAACCGACAGCAAGCAGTTCTTGCTGAGAGCAGACCTTGGACCGCCTGCCAAGTACTTGCCATCAACAGGGCAGTTAGAAGAGGCAGAGTGGTGAAGGAGGGCCCTGTAGGCTTCCCTAGTAGATACTGCATACTGACGTGGAGAAGACACTGGAAGATGTAAAAATGAGAGCTCTGCAATTTAGGACACGAGTCACCCCGAATAAGCCACTCGGTGCAATGTGAAGGGTGTCAGCCTGGGTTTGGATCTCAGGCTGCAACTTTGGACAAAGTCACTCTGCTTCCCTGGGCCTCACCTTTGGCATCTGCAAAATGAGCATCTGTTCATTCAGTGATATTTACAGAGCACCTGTTTTGTTTCCCCAGACAGTGGTTTAGGTGCTGGGATAGAGCTCTGAGCAAAACAGACAAAATCCTTGCCCCCTGGAGCTTCTGTTCTAGTGAGAGAGATGGACAATTAAATATTTAATTGGGATGGACGGAAATATTTATGTCAGAGGGGGATGAATGCTGTGGGGGAAGATTAAGCAAGAAAACTGAGCTTGGAGCACAGCAGATGCTTTGACGGGAGGTGTCACTGGGGGCGCCAGGGAGCAGAGGTGTGCTGCCAGCTCCGGGAAGCAAGACTTAGAGGCTAGGGGATTGGAGGCTGGAGTTGCTCAGTGTGTTTGACAATGGAAAGGAGGCCAGCGTGCAAATGACAGAGTGAGTTTGAACTGGGGAGGGCAGGGGATGGTGGGAGGCAATGTCATGTAGGATCTCACAACCTGTGTAAAGCTTAGGTTTTCTGTATTTAGTACTGTTTTATTATTATTGCTGCTGTTTATGCTTTTCACAATTCTCTTAGACTCTATGAGACTCTGAAAGAACTTAAGAAGTGAAGAAGATTACAGTACATGCAGAATGCTGATTTTTTAAAAAGGAATTTGTTAATAACACAGTTTCCTTCCTAAGAGTAAACATAACAATCTGTTAGGGATTAGGGTGGAATTTTGATGAAAACTTGCTAGAGGACTTGAGAATGCCCTAATCCTACCTTGACAATCACCACCAGCAGCCCTTTTCCAGGTTCCTAAGGCAGACAAAAACACAAGGAGGAAGAGCAAACAGACCTACTAGAGCATGGACTTGAGGATATGGGGAGGGGGAAGGGTAAGCTGTGACGAAGTGAGAGAGTGGCATGGACATAATGAAGAGATTAGTGGTAGGACGGGAATAAAACACAGACCTACTAGAGCATGGACTTGAGGACATGGGGAGGGGGAGGGGTAAGCTGTGACGAAGTGAGAGAGTCGCATGGATATATATACACTACCAAACGTAGTGTTCATAGCTAGTGGGAAGCAGCAGCATGTCACAGGGAGATCAGCCTGGTGGTTTGTGACCACCTAGAGGGGTGGGATAGGGAGGGTGGGAGGGAGGGAGACGCAAGAGGGAAGCGATATGGGAACATATGTATATGTATAACTGATTCACTTTGTTGTAAAGCAGAAACTAACACACCATTGTAAAACAGTTATACTCCAATAAAGATGTTAAAAAAAAAAAAAAGAGTTGAAATACCACTAAGTGTTAGCTGGCCTAGGCCCACCCTGCCATGCAGGGGCACCTGCTGAAGCTGGCCTGAATCACCTCCAGACCAAAGCAGTGCAGCCTCTTACCTGTCTTTAAAGCCAAAGTCCCATTCATAGACGTCACTTACTAAATACGTATTACTAGATGGTTCCGAGGTACAACAAACACAATTATAAAAAGAAAGAGCAGGACAGCTGGGCCTCTTTGGAATCAGAGTTCATTGCTGCCAACTCATGGGAGAGAGAGTGGCTGAAAGAGAGATGGATGCTGAGATTGGCCTCTCTGAGGAGCTGCAAAGCAGGAGAGAGGACGTTAACATGATGACCACTCAGATCAGCAGGTACTCAGCTACAGAGAAGCAGAGTGTGGAAGCTGGAATCACACACGATTGCCTGGCTTTTCAATCCAGCAATGACCCTGTCCACTGTTTAATGCAGCATTGTGATGTCCTGAGCACTAGATTAACAGTTCCTCTTTATGAGGTGTAGTGAGAAAGGTTAGCAAATAGGGCAGAGGTTGAGAAGTTGTCCTAGCATTAGGACAGGTACTGGAGGCTGCCCACCTTCTGCTATCAGCTCAGTATCTGTGTATCTCTCTTGTCTCTCTTTCCTCTCCTGCAAATTACGGAGGGTGTCTAAGGCCATGGAAAGGGGCACACTCTAAGGGCTTTAGGGTGCAGTCTGGACCAGATAGGTCTTCACTAACTAACAGGAATTTCCTGTATCTTATCAGCCACCCTTGGATTCCAGAACAATCTGTCTGCCAGCATCTTGTCTTTCTCAGGAACTCTGGACAACAGCTCTTTTGTCAAAATCCTCCCTCCTTCAGTCAGGCTTCATGGTCAAGGCTGATAGCTGCTACCTCCACATTCCCACACATTTTTGGTTTCTTGTGTACATTCCAGTCACTCATCCAATTCCAAGTCCCAATTTCAGTTTCTTTCCCATTGATCTGTGGGCCTAATAGCATCCTTCAACTTATTATAATAATGATGATTGCAATCACCATTTTCTACTCTGTCAACAACATCATTATCATCGCAAATGCAATTATTGGTAACTAAACATGAATACCCCTTGCTTTCAGTAATATTATCTGCTTGGCATCACATACTTGCCAGGTACCAGTTCCAGAGAGAATCAGCGAAAGACCTTTCAGGAAACTGAATGCGTTCCATCTTGTTTGTGTGTGTGTGTGTGTGTGTGTGTGTGTGTGTGTGTGTGTGTGCACGTAGGTGTGTGTGCACGTCTTTTCTTGGAACCGGACATGTGTTTAATTATAAACAGGTGCTTATATTTCCTTCTGATCTGCGGTGCTGTAGAAGAGATTTTGTTAATGGATATGATTCCAACCATATCTAGCACTGATAATAGAGCCTGGAACTTAGAAAGTAGTATGTAAATATTTGTGGTTAAATATCTACCGCTCCCCTACTCTGCATACCTTAGTGTTTCCCAATGGTCTCCCAAAGATGACTACACCCTAATCCCTGGAACCTGTGAAAATGATACTCCAAAGGGAGTTGAAGATGTGATTACAATTAAGGACTTAAGATAGGAAGAGTATCTCTGATTATCCAAGTGGGCCAGTCTAACCACAGAAGCCCTTAAAAACGGAGAACTTTCTCTGGCTAGAGAGGGAGATGTGGCAGAAGGGAAGTCAGAAAATTTTGGAGAATGAGAAGGACTTGACATGCCATGACTAGTTTGAAGATGGGGAGTGCAATGTGACAAGGAGTGCAGACAGCCTTAAGGAGCTGGGAGAGGCTCCCAGCTGAAATCAGCAAGGAAGTAGGACCTCAGTCCTACAGCTGCAAAGAACTCAATTCTGCAAACAACCTGATAGGCTTGGAAGCAGCTTCTTCCCAAAGCTTCCCAGTAAGAGCCCAGATGGCTGATACCTTGATTTTTGGCTTTGTGAAACCTGGAACAGAAATCAGCTGAATTAACATGGACTTCTGATGTGTACAGCAGTGAGATAATACATTTGTGTTGTCTAAAATTGTTACATTTGTGGTAATTTGTTATGGCAGCAATAGAATACTAATACCCTATAGAGTGACATTCACATTCCTTCACAGGGAATTCAAAATCCTCAGAACTGGTCTCCCACCCACCTTTCTAGCTCTGTCCTATTGTGTTCCTCCATATACTCCATACCCCAGCTACAGAAGACATCTCACTACTCCACTGACCTGAGAACCCTGTGTTCTCACCTGCGCTTTTGTTCATGGTAACTTAGATTGGGCCTTTTTCCTCCTCTCTGCCTGGAAACACCCTCCCCATTGCTATGGTCTGGTGGATCTGGCAATGGACATAGTTTCAGAAGGCGAGTTATCTAGCATGTGTAGGTGCCCACCTATAAAATATAAAGATAACACTTTATTCTACAAGTATGTTTTCAATACCTCCTGTGTACCAGGAGCTGGGTATAAAGTGGTGAACAACTTAATAATAAAAATATGATTGCTTGGCCTTTCTTTTTCATATGCTGTGATAATAGTATTTTCCTTCCCGTGATCATTAGGAGACACTGGTTAAGAAAGAAAGAGAGATGAAAATGAAAGGGACCATAGATATAATTGACTCATGTTGATTATGACTTTCATTTTGAAGATGAAGAGAATTAAGGTCATACACGGGTCAGTGTTAAATCCAAAATTTAGCTCCCTGGACCCCAGACTTCAAGACCAATTTCTTTTCCACCATTCTTTCCTTCCTCCATGTATATGTTTACTAAAAGTCATAAACAGGAAAACTCACATAGTCCAGCACTTTCAGGTATCATTGAGATCAATGTTGAAAACCTCGCACACCTGGTTTTAACAAGAGTAGCAAAATACAAAGACCATATATATGCCTGATTTTGTGAAAACCTATCTGTCTTTTATGGTGTCTGGAGGTAATATCCTGCAAACATATAACATGACTATTTTCTTTCCTAAAACAGAATCTTGACAATCATAGTTATATGCAGCCTTCATATAACTTTAAAATCTCCCTACTAACAACAAATAAGTAAAAAATAATGCAGATAAGATAGAGGGCTCAAGCTTTCAACAAAGTACAATAGAAAGAAGCTAAAATAATAGAGGATATTTAAAACTGTGCTGAAACTCACAGGTTCATTTAGAAAGCAAAGAAAAATTTGTAGGTGTAGGTAAGCACGGCAATGGTGGAATGCCACAGTCACCATTCCTCAGTATAGGTGGAGACCCAAAGTAACAGAAGTGCTGGCTTCTTTGTTTATCATCCTCCCAGCTGGCAGATCACACTAACAAGCTGTTGAGAATTGTTTTCACTGTCAGGGAAGCTGAGGGGACTGAGCTTTTGATTTTTCTTTTTTTTTTTTTTTTAACCTTTAAGAGAGGTGGGGCTTGCCCTGAGGAACTCTTTGAGAGGTCTGGCTGCAATGGTGGGTTGAAGTCTGAATTAGGGAATAGTACTGGAACATATTCTGTCCAGTCAATTACATCACTAGGGAAACATCCAATCAGTTTATTCTGAACAGAGCCTTTGAGGTTGTCTGGTTGCCCAGTGTCTGCGTGTGTCTTGGAGTGGGTGAGTAGGAAGACGTTTTATCTGATCAGCAGGTTGAGGGGATAAGAGGTATGTGGTCATTCTGCCTTGTCTTTGGACCTGTTATCACTGGGTACTATTTGGGTTGCTTCCTTCTTAGAATATTATATTATCTGATGTCAGGACACTGTCAGGCTACAGTAACTGAAACACCTTGAGACAGATGTAAGGATAAACAACTAGATCAATAGAATAGAATAGAGAATTTGTAAATAGACTGCCACATACGAAGTGACTTGATGTTTGGCAAAGGCATCAGTGCAATTCTATTAAGAAAGATTGGTCTTTTTCATAAATAGTGCCAAGTTATTTGAATAACCATATGGAAAAACTTAACCTACCTTACATCTTATGCAAAAATATAATTATAGATGGATTATAGACCTCAATGTGAAATATAAAACAATAAAGCTTCACATGACCTTGGGATAAGCAAAACATTTTTAAACTAAATACAATAAGAACACTAACTTAAAAGTTATTAAAATTGTTTTCTGTATTTATATAAAATCTTCATTTTAAAAATTATGAAAGTTAGAAGATGAGCCACAGACTAGAAGAAGATATTTGCAAATGGTTGTATATAACAAAGAATGTGTCCAGAATATATTTTACATACCTCTTACATACTAACAAGAAAAGTGCAAACAAAAAATAAAAATATGAACAAAAGATTTGAACAGGCATTTAATCAAAGAGATTATCTAAATTGCTCATTAGCACTTGACAAGGTGCTCAATATCACTATCAGAGAAATGCAAATTAAAACTACAATGTGCTACCACTAAACACCCATCAGAATAGCTAAAATTTAAAACACTAACAATACCAAGTGTTGAGGAGGACATGGAACAACTATAATTCTCATAATCCTAATAGGTGTTTAAATTGATGAAACCACCTTGGGAAATTCTTCAGTGATATTTTCTAAAGCCAAATATATGCCTATCCTATGACCCAGCAATTTCACTCCTAGGTATATACCCAAAAGAAATGAGTGTGTATGTCCACCAAAAGAGATGTACAAGAACGTGCAAAACAACTTTTTTCTTAATAGCCAATGACTAGAAATAGTCCGAGTGTCCATCCTCAGCAGAACAGGTAAATGTATTATTGTATACTCAGACAATGAAACACTACACAGAAATAAAATGATTTCATCTAACCCCAACATCATGGATTAATCACACAGATATAATGATGAGTGAAAAAGGCAAATACCAAAGAGTACATACTGTGAGATTCATTTATATGAAGTTCAAGAACTTGCAAAACTAAGCTATGGAAATAGAAGACATTAAAGTGGTAGCGTCATGGTGTGAGAGTTGATATCAGCTATAATGAGGTTGAGGGAGCATTCAGGGAGGCTGGAAATTTTCTCATTCTTCATCTTGATATTGATTATACAAGTACAAATCAATTAAAATCCATCAAGCTCTAAACTTAAAATTTGTGAACTTTAATTTAGCTATCCCTTTTTTTTGAGACATTCTTCTAAGGTTCACAATATCTTTAATTTATCAAGATCTATCTTTAAATAACATTATACCACTTTACATACACTGTAAGAACCTTTTAACAGTACATTTCCATTTCCATCTTTGTGTTCTTCTTGTTACACTTTCTACTTCCACACGTGTCATAAACTCCCATAGTACATACTATTGTTTTGCAGTCAGTTATTTGCCCTCAGAAGCAGAGAACTACACTGAAGCAAAAGGAACTGACTTCCTTTTGAGTCCTGGAGTATTTACAAATTCACTTTTTATGGAAGAATGTAAAGTGAAAGTGAGGTGCCTACAGGCATGGCAGGCTATGACAACTTGACCCTAATTCAAATTAAGAAGACTTTGAAGAAAAAAGTCATAAGAGAAATTAGAAATATAAACAAGAAAGTATAAGTGGTCCAAATGAGTATAATTTCCTCTGGAATAAATTTGATTTCAGAAATATTTTTTTAAGTTGATTATTTTTTATAGACATTTTAAAGCAAAGTATTTCATATTTATCCATTTAGTTACCATAGGCAGAGTTCTTCATTTTGTGTCAGTACAAATTTCCATCTGGTATTATTTTCCTTCTGCCTGAAAAGCTTCCTTTAACATTTCTTAGACTTGCAATAAATTTTCTCAACTTCTATTTGCCTGAAAAAGTTTTTAGCATGCCTTGATTTTTTAAAAATGTACTTTGCTGGATATAAAATTCTAGGTTGACATTTTTTTTTTCTCAGTACTTTAAAGAAGCTGTCCCACTGTCTTTTAGTTTAATGTTTTCTGACCAGACATTGGCTGTCTTTCTTATCTTTGCTTCTCTTTATATACAGTGTATTTTCCCCATCTGATTGCTTTGAAGATTTTCTCTTCATCACTGGTTTGTTAGTAAGCTGATTATTATGTGCCTTGGTAGGATTTTCTTTATGTTTCTTCTGCTTGGGATTCATTGAATATTTTGGGTCTGTGGGTTTATAGTTTTCATCAAATTTGGAAAAATTTTGGCCATTTTTCTTTAAATATTTCCTAACCATAACCCTTTAAAAACCCTTATAATCTTACCTTTTTTTTTTCCTTCCAGAACTTCAGTTACACATATATTAAACTGTTTGATATTGTCCTGTAGCTCACTGAGGTTCTTTTTTTTTTTTCCCGGTATTTTTGTGACTGGGCTTCATTTTGTACAAGTGTATATTGCTTTCTCTTCAAGCTCACTCATATTTTCTTCTGTTTTGTCTAATCTGATATTAATCCCATACAGTACATTTTATGTTTAAGATATTATACTTTTAATCTATGAAATTTCTGTTTTTTCCACTTTTAAGTTCTACATTTCTCTCTTTATCATGTTGAAGTTTTCCTCTACCTTCTTGAGAATGTGGAGCATATTTATAATAGTTGTTTTAACTTCCATTTCTGCTCTTTCCATCATCTCTCGTTTCTGGATCTTTTCTTGATTTCTCCTTAATATGGTTCATATTTTCCTGCGTCCTTTCATGTCTGGTAATTTATGATTGAATTTCATAAATTTTACAATGTAAATTTAACATGTTGGGTGTTGGATTTTGTTGTATTCCTATAAGTAGTGTTGTACTTTGTTTTGGGATGCAGTTAAATTACTTGGCATAAGTTTGATCCCTTCAGGGCATGCCTTTAAAACTTTTCTTAGGACAGCTCTAGATAGAGTTATTAATCATCCCAGTCTACCGGGGACAAAGGAGTTTCCCAGGACATGGAACTTTCAGTTAAAGACTGAGACTGAAGGGGCTTCTGAAAAGTGGAACTTTTGGTTTTAAAGTTGGGAAAGCTCCAAGTAAACTAGTACAGATTGGTCGTCTTAGATCCAGAGCATGCTGCAGTCTAGGGCTAATTTAGCCCTACTACTAAATTTTTGAGAACTCTATTCATATTACAAGGTCTTTACACTTTGACTGGTGAGAACATGAACTATCTCCAGCCCTGTCTGTGTTCTGGAGTGTTGAGTCTACTGTTTTCTGATAGTTCTATCATTGGCCCTGAGTAGTTTCCTTTCATGCCTGCTCAGATCAGTACTCAGCCAAAGACTTATAGATCTGCCTTGAGGTCTTTTTCTGGACAATTGTATCTTTCCTTTGCTCTGCACTGCAAATTCTAGCCACCTCAGCATCCCTGAATCCTAACCTCTGACTCTTAGTGAGACTTCTGGGCACTGATTGCATTCTCCCAGGCCTGGGAATTGCCTCCAGGCAGTCAGCTAGGGCAATCACAGGGGTAATTTCATGTGTTTCCTTTCTGCAGGGGTCACAGTCCTGCAATGCCTGTTGTTCAATGTCTGAAAACTATTACTTAATATAGTTTGTCTGGCTTTCTAAGTTTAAGATGAGAGTGTAAATATAATCCCTGTTACTCCCTTGTGGCCATTAAGCAGAAGTCCTTACTCTTTATATTTTATGCCTTAATATTTTGAAAATTGTTTATGTTGTAAATATTTGAAGAGGTTGCTCTTTTTCTGGTTATACCATTTTTTATGCATTCAGTTTACTCTCACTAAGACAATTAAATATTTGAACATAATAATGATAGCTGTTTACAGAGATCCTCCTCCTGTGTATGTCTCAGCCCTGTGCTAGATGCTTCATATATACTATCTTGAATCTTTACCAAAAAATTTAAAGGTAGATACTACTGATATCATTGCCTCCATTTAGAGATGTCAAAAGTGAGATTCAAAGCAGTTAGTAACTCGACCAAACACATCAGCTAATATCTTGAACAGTTATATTTAAATGTAGTTTCTTTGAAAATTATTTATCTATACCACAATGCCTAATGTGTAGTATTTAAAGAGACATTACATTAAAAATAGTTGGGGCCAAAATGTTTTGAGGTCAAAAGGTTAACTTACGCAGAAAATTTAAGTGACTCTGATGTTAGTGTTTTACAATGTATTACTGTATGTGTGTGTGAGAGAGAGGGGGAGAGAGAGAGAATGTATGTTTGTATTTATATGCATTTAATTATGTGTTTGGTGAAGTGGATAAAGGAGGCTTACCTAAACCAGTTGACCTTTGAACCCTGACACCTTTGCATGCAATAGTAAAATTGGATCCAATTTCCAGAATTATTGTATTACTTTTCTAGGATTGGTGTAACAAATTACCACAAACCTGGTGACTTAAAACAATAGAAATTTATCCTCTCAGTGTTCTGGAGGCCGGGAATCTGGAATCAAGGTGTCAACAGATCTGCACTCTCTCTGAAGGCTCTAAGGGAGGATTCTTCCTTTCCTCTTCCAGCTTCTAGTTACTCCTGTTGTTCCTTGGTTTTTGGCAGTGTAACTCCAATCTCTGCCTCTGTCTTCACACAGCCTTCTTTCCTGTGGCCCTCTGTCACCCCTTCTCTTCTTTTGTAAGGACATCTCATTATATTTAGGGCTCACCCTAATCCAGGATGATCATCTCATTTGAGAGCCTTAATTATATTTGCAAAGACCCTATTTCCACACAAGGTCACATTCACAGATATCAAAGGTTGGGACTTGGACATATCTTTTAGGGGATACAATTCAACCCACTACAGTTTCTATGAGAGCTTTCAGGGTCTTTAAAATTGGCTGGTCTTTGGGATTCTACCAGGGGAGTCATCATGCTAACCTGAATGAGACATGGTTGGATACTTCTATGTTCATTCCCGTGGTTGTTGAAGTTTTTAGAAAGTTAAATGCAAGAGGTGCACTTTCTTTGCTACCCCGACTCTGTGTGCTTGACCCAGCAGAGGCTTGCTGCCCTATAACCCAGGCCTCTACCTTCTGTAATTACTCATAAACCATGACCAGGAAACAACTGTAGACACCCAGATCTGAACAAGATGAACTTCTGACTGGTATGTACAAGCCTGAGGGTGTCTTCTGTCGAGGTATTTGCCTTTCCATTTGGGCACCAAGACAGCCCCTGGATCTTTGCCATCTATGAGTTAGAAATTCTACCATCCAAGATTCTGATTCACTCCCTTTTTTTGTATACTTGGTGACCAGCTATTCTGTGTTGCAACTTTCTTCTAATTTCTTTTGCTTCATGCACAGAAGCAACAACTTTTCATGCTAATTCTTCTTTGTAATCTCACAAATGAAGTATCTGAAACATGATGGGACTGAACTTTTAAGGCATTAGATTTAATAACTAGGTCATTACCACTGTTAACCAACCTGACCTCATTAACAGGGCTTTTTGCTTTTCACCTTGCCACAGCATAATGAGGTTATTAATTAGAGCAAGAAACACAGGCACTCTGGGTTTGCTTTAAAGCCATCTGGGGAGATGGCTAGGTCTTTAGTCATAATTCCTGGTAAATGATTCCAAGGGGATACAGTTAAATCACCATGAAATGATATTTCCCTTCAATGTAAACTTGTTTTTCTCTTTAAGTGGTTTATTTTTAGGTCCCTAAAATTCCCATTTGTAATCCACCTAATATCTTATTCAGCTAAACAGTGAGGACAGTGGGGTGCAGCAGTTAAAAGCACAGGCTGGAGCCAGACTTCCTGGGGTTAAATCCTGGCTCTGCTACCTACTGTGTGACAGTGTGCAAGTTATTTGATCTCTCTCTGCCTTGGTTTTTCATCTGGACAAGTATGAGGATTAAATGGATTCATACATATAAAATGCTTAGGACAGTACCTGGAACGTAGTGAGTGTTTCATGTATGTGAGCAGTTATTTTTGTTCGTTAAATTCAAAGAAATAGCTTTTGGCTTCTGTGTAAGTCAGTCTGGTACTATGCATTTTCTAGTATGGGGTTACAGGTTGAATTGTGTTTCCCTAAAATTCCTATGTTGAAGTCCTAACCCCTAGTACCTCAGAATGTGACCTTTTTTGGACATAGGTATTTAGAGATAGGATATTTACAGAGGTAATCAAGTTAAAGTGAGGTCCTAATCCAGTATGACTGGTAAAAGGGATACAGAGAAACGCATAGAGCAAAAACATTGTAATGAGAGATAGGGAGAAGGTGGCCATCTACAAACCAAGGAGAGAGGCCTGGAACAGAGCCTTCCTGCACAGCCCTCAGAAAGAAGCAACCCTGCCCACACCTTGATTTTGGACTTCTAGCCTCCACAACTGTGAGAAGACAGTTTTCTGTGTTTAAGCCACCTAGTGGTGGTACTTTGTTATGGCAATCCTAGGAAACAGACGGTTGTAACATCAAATCACTATCCCCAGGGAGCATATAATCTGGTAGGACGGATATATTCCACAGGAATAACAACAGAGATTTGCTAAAGCTTGCTCAAACAAATAAGCCAACAAAAAGATGGACTTATAAGTATACAGAAGTGTCTGATAAAATACAAGTGCAGGATTGTAGCTGGCACGGAAACATCAAGAATGCTCCCTGTACTCTTGCCTCTGCCCCTCTCTTGGTGACCATGAAGTTTCTTCCATGCCCACCTCCTACCTCTCTCTCCCCTCCACTGGAGTTAGAGTTGCTTCTTCCACCTTCAAAGAGGTAGAAATTAGTAACGATGCAACTTTAGACATGTCACTATGTCTCTCTGCACCTCAGCTTCCTCATCTTTCAAAAAGGGAGAGAAAAATATTACTAATTTCCTATGTTTCAGGTGAGGTTTAAATGTGTATTTGGCACATATAAGTACTCAATAAATGTTATAAGTTATTGGCATCACTAGTATTTGATGAATCCTTATTGTTTTGCTTTCTCTTTCAGGCTGAATTCTCAGAGTTGAATCTAGCTGCCTATGTTACTGGGGGCTGTATGGTGGACATGCAGGTTGTGAGAAATGGGACCAAGGTTGTGAGGTAAGGCGGACTGAGGTACAGAAAACCTTCATTTGAGAGGTGTGTATGGGGTATCTCCCTTAGCCAACCCCTTTGTCTATTGCCTACAACCTAACTCCTCTACTACACGTGCTTTCATGTACGGAATGTCTGCTTTCATGTACGGAATGTCTGCTTCCAGAGAGTTTTAGGTATTATTGCATAGGAATGACTAGTGGCACAAACAATATGGGAAAGCAACTGAGTGTGCTGGAATGAGCGCTGGGCTTGGAGAAAGAAGACTTGGGTTCCACTTCTGACTTTATGGCTCTATTCGGGAATATTATTTAGTCTCTCTTGCCTTGTGAGTCTCATCTGTGGCATGATGATAGTGAACATGGAAGTAGAAGGCATGTATGTGAGAATACCCTATTAATTCTAAAGTGCTGTACAAATATTACGAGTTTATTAGAATAGGCTGCATCCCGCTTCCAGCAGTAGAACAGAATAAATGTTCAGAGACTCACCTCCCAGGACATCACACCTAAAAGTACTAGATATAATATTTCCCCCCCAAATCTGTTTATAATATAAACAGCTGAACTGGAGGGGAAGTGAGGGAATTCTTCAGAAGACCAGAAATGTCAAAAAAGTATAAATCTGCAGGAGAGGTAAATAGTATATTAAAATATTTCTATCTAGTTAAGTACCCAAAGAATGGTACAGACTAGGTCCGGTGAGGGTTTAGGTGGGGAAGAAATAGAATTCAGATTTGGGGAAGTAGAGACAACAGGAAGAAATTTGAGGAAAAGGTGGCATTTGTTCTGAGCCTTGTCAGATGGTAGAATATGGGCATTCTATGTGTTTTAAGAATAGGAAACAGTCTTTGTACAAACCAACAAGCAAAAAAAAGGAATATGTTTGGGAAATTATGATAATTTTACTAAATCAACCATCATTTACTGAGTACCTGTCATTTGCCAATGAAAACATTACATGGCTTCCTATTTCCAATAATGGTAGACCAACTGTAGGTTATCTAAAAACAACTTAAAAACTGGTTTTAAATAACAATAATCTTCAGAGCCATCAAAGAGTTGACATGACAGTAAGGACTTACCAGGAAGAGAATGACAGGGAAATGGAAATCCAGAGAGATAAATGAGTACAAAAGCTTCATTTTTCCTGAGAGTATTGCTGAGTCTAGCAAATTTGAAAATTGGTTTTGATAGCCTAGCAGGGGCAAGGGAGAAAGAAATAAATACCCCGGTTTTCTCAAGGTATAATGGTAGACCCTAGCCAAAATAAGCTGAGACCTCAAAGGACTACATCTCAAGGTGAATGTGAACTATAGGTAGATGAGCTCTCACAAGTCACTGCAGCTTGAATTGCACTTTGATTGACCTTCCAGGGAACCTCAAGCATTAAATTTATTTTATGGTAATCCCAGACATGCCAGAAGTAAAAGCAAATCCTGTGTAGTGGAAGGCACTTTCATACTAGGCTTCGAATAATTATTCAGATAATTTTTTGTATAATAGCTAGCACATAGTCAAAAATAACCAGGCATAGACATTATGAATTAGAAGAAACAGGAAATATAGATAGAAGAAAGATACCCTCAAAAACACACATTCTTGGGCTTCCCTGGTGGCACAGTGGTTGAGAGTGTGCCTGCCGATGTGGGGGACGTGGGTTCGTGCCCCGGTCCGGGAAGATCCCACATGCCGCGGAGCAGCTGGGCCCGTGAGCCATGGCCACTGAGCCTGCGCGTCCGGAGCCTGTGCTCCGCAATGGGAGAGGCCACAACAGTGAGAGGCCCGCATACCGAAAAAAAAAAAAAAATCATACATATTAAGTTGAAAAAAATCAGGTTGGAAGATATCTGCAAGGAATAGGAAACTATAAAAAATGACACAACCAGTTTTATTAAAACCAAACAGAACTTCTAGAAATGAAAACTACAATAACCAGAATTATTGGAAGTGTTGTGTTTAATGGCATATTAGACACCATTGAAAAGGTGTTAATGAAATGAAAGGTAGAGCCGAAGAAATTATCCCAAATGAAGCACAAAGAGAAAAAAGACTGGAAATGCAGAAGAGATGGTTAGATCTCCTGAGAAGGTCTAACATTCATTTAGCCAGAGTTTCATAAAGGGAGGGAAAAGAGAATGGAGCAGAGGCAGTAAAATAAGGAATGATAGCTGAGAATCTTTCAGGAAGATACCAAACTACCAACATCAGAAGCTCAACAAATTTAAAGCAGAATTACTAAAAAGAATTCTATAACAAAACACAATAGTTTAAGTGCAGAAAGATAAAGAAAAATAAAAAGTAGCCAAGGGAAAAAGGCAGATTACTTGATTGGAGTAACAGACTGACAGCTCTCAGGCAGCAGGGGTGGAAGGATATCTTCAGTGTGCTGAATGAAAATAATCTTCATCCTCAGGGAAATGTATTTTATGAAAGAAGGCAAAATAAAAACATTTATAAAGATAAGACCTCACTAAGGGAAATTGTAAAGTATGTACTTTAGGCAAAAAGGAAATGACCTCAGAATAACATAGAGCAGCAAGAATACATGAAGAGCAAAGAAGGTGGAAATGCTAATAAACATTGTCTTCAAAAAACAATAATCATAATAATGACATCTTATGGATTTTTAAAATATATGAAGGATTCAAATAAACCACAGTAAGTGAGTAGAGGCTGGGGCTAAATAGAATTAAGATGTTCTGAGGCCCTTGTAATGTCAGGGTGGAAAGTTATGTATTGATTAATAATAGGCTTTGGAAAGTTAAAGATGAAAATTAAAGAATTAAAGAATAAGTAAAGGTAATCTCTGTGATAATTACTAAAAAAATAGAAACAGAATGTAGTACTTAAAAACGATGAGAGGGGCTTCCCTGGTGGCTCAGTGGTTAGGAATCCACCTGCTAATGCAGAGGATACAGGTTCGAGCTCTGGTCCGGGAAGATCCCACATGCTGCAGAGCAACTAAGCCCGGGCGCTGCAACTACTGAGCCTGTGCTCTAGAGCCCGCGTGCCACAAGTACTGAAGTCCGTGCGCCTAGAGCCTGTGCTCCGCAAAAAGAGAAGCCACCGCAATGAGAAGCCCACGCACCGCAACAAAGAGTAGCCCCCACGGACCGCAACTAGAGAAAGCCCGCACGCAGCAGCGGAGACCCAAAGCAGCCATAAATAAATAAGTAAATGAATGAATGAATGAATGAATGAATAACAATGAGAGAGAAAAATAGAAATAATAAAAGAAAACAAGAAAGGAGAGAAAAACCAACATAGAACAGGTGTTATAAATAACACAAAATAAGATGATAGGTTTAGATCCATATATATCAACAGGCTGGTATTCTGAATGGTGTGTACAGCAGTACTGGTTATTAAAATATTGAAATTTTTCTATACAAATCGATAAATAGTCTCTGACCTGAGCCCACTGAATGCCTTCAGCCACCCTTACTTACCCCATGGTTAGGCATGGCCATTGGACTACTCTTTTGTCCCCCAGTTCACCACACTCCTGTCCCCCATCCCATATCCTTGTTTCTCCCATGGTCAGAGGATGCCCAAACGTTGCAGGGGAGATACACCCTTGGAAGCAGTAGTGGAACCCCAGAGAGCAAATGCCTGGTTCCCTTTGTTCCTTCAAGGCTGTTTGCCTGTGAGTCTCCTAGAGTTGCCATCTCATGGTCACTTGTGAGAACTGCAACTTTCTCAAAGTACCCTACAAGTTGCTAAATATTTTTATCACCAGTATATATGAGTAATTATATTAAATGTAAATGAACTAAATGCTCAATTTATAGAGCATCTACAACAAGATTGTCAGAGTAGTTTTTTGTTGTTGTTGTTGTTGTTGTTGTTTTTGGCTGTGCTGCTTGTGAGATCTTAGTTCCTTGACCGGGGATTGAACCTGGCCCATGGCAGTGAAAGCCCGGAATCCTAACCGCTAGGCCACTGGGAACTCCCCCAGAGTAGATTTCTTTAAAATACAACTATATTCCATTCAAGAGATTCATCTAAAACATAAGACTATAGAATGTTTGAAAGTTAAAAGATGGAAATAAATATATATATTAAATAAATATATAAGTTAAATATTAAACAAGTTATAAATAAATAAATATATACATACATACTTATACACACCATGTAACAACTGGGCAAAAGAAAGCTAGCCAATATAGTTGTATTAATATCAGGGGGAAAAATAGACTTCCAGGTGAAAAGCATTACCAGGGAAAAGGAAGTAACCTATTAGGATAAAGGAGTCATTGACCAAAGAAGAGATAATAATTTTAAATTTATAGGGCTGAAAAAAAGTGCCTCAAAATGTACTTCAAAAATTGACAAAACTACAAGGAGAAATTAACAAGTCTGCCATCATGGGAGATTTTGAGAATGGTGCTACATATATACATTTATTTACTTCTCACAGCAGCCTCATTATGCACATAAAAACTGTAAAAAACGTAAAATTCAATATTTAGGAATCTGTGTATGTTCATATTTGGGATTATTTGTCTTATGTCTTGTTTCCCTATCTGGGAAAGGGACTGGATCATCTTTTTTGTAATATGTAGAAATTAGAGCATCTATTCCATTAATCCCCAAATTTGGCTGCAGATTAGAATCACCTGGGAAATGTTTTAAAATCCTTATATCCAGGCAATAGGAAAAACCAATTACACTAGACTCTCTGAGGGTAGAACTTAGGTATTGGTAGCTTTAAAACTCCCCAGGTGATTCCAGTGGGCAACCTGATGGAGAATCTCCCCAGATTGCTTGCACATTGGCTCTGAACTGGGCCTGGGTCATCTGTAAAGCTGAGTATCCTGGGGGTGTGCTGCCTGAAGAAGATCACCTTGCAGAAATGGATATCTCAAGCCTCATTCTAGACCTGCCATCTTCTTCCAAAATTTATTTAAATGTTTACAAAAATAAATTTATGAAACTGTTCCAGGTGATTCTTAATCAGCTAGTCTCCCAGCACTTAAGAATGGCAGGCTTGGAAGGTATTTGTAATGGTTTGAATTGTGTCTCACCAGAAAAGGTGTGTTAAAGTCCTAAAACTAGTACCCCAGAACGTGATCTTCTTTGGAAGTAGGATCATTGCAAATGTAATAAGTTAAGGCCATACTGGAGTAAGGTGGGCCCTTAATCCAATGTAATTGGTATCCTTATAAGAAGAGGGAAGCTTGGACACAGAGACACAAGGAAAAACCATGTGATAATGGAAGCAGAAATTAGAGTGATACAAGACAAGGAATGCCAAGGATTGCCATCCATCAGCAGAAGCTAGGAGACAGGCATAGAACGAATTTTCCCTCAGCCCCCAGAAGAAACCAACTCTGCTGACACCTTGATTTCAGACTTTGAGCCTCTAGAACTGTGAGAGAATAAATTTCTGTTGTTTTAAGCCATGCAGTTTGTGGTACTTTGTTAAGGAAGCCCTAGAAAACTGATACAATAGTGCTTCTCAAATTTTAATGTGCATACAAACACCCTAGAGATCTTGTTAAAATGCATTCCCATCCATTAGGTCTTCAGGTAGGACCTGAGATTCTGAGTTTCCTACAAGTTCCCAGATGAAGCCAATGCTGTCAGTCCTGTGACCTTGATTTGAGCACAAAGGCTTCCAGATGATGTTGATGCTTCTGGTGGAAGACCATAAGCATCAGTAGCCAGCACTGTGAGGCTACTTGAGTAGCCAGGGCTGTGAGGACAGTGCCGATATAGCCAAAGCCCTGGGTTCTAGGATACATGGAACTGTTAAGATTTATTTTGTCCATGCCCAGGATGGTGCTTACAATCTCAGCCCAGCAGCTTATTTCAGCGAGCCACAGGTTACAAGGTGCCAGACCTGCAAGAATGTGCACACAAACCAGGTAGCCCCAGCCTGACTCACACTGCATCCTGCAGGTGAGGAGTCAGTAGAATCATCCTCCGGCATGTAGTGCCATACCAAGCCCTAGCTGTGGTCTCCCAAAGCAGGAATGTTGAGCAGTGCTCTTGCCTTGCAGTGTATTCTTTCAGAGACTTAGGTGTTGCATTGAAAATGCCCTTAAGCACTTCCAAGTCTACAATAGGAGCAAAGCTGAGATCTTCTAAAGTCTTGCTTGTGGGGAGCACCTTCGGGGAAGATGACCAAGATGGGTGGTAGAGCAGACCACTGCTGGTTTTCTCCAGCATCTATTCCTCCTGCTTTGGGGAATAGCACCTAGATTTTCCATTGGGGTGACCCCTCCCCAGCTTGCAGTCTGTGTGGTATCTAGAGCTGACAGCAGTAACCAGCCCTAGAATCAGAATGTCACACTGGGGGAAAAAAAAAAGCCTTGGACCCAAGCCAGGCCAATGAGAATTCATGTGAGACTTTTGCTGGAACTCTTGGGTGAGGGACACATGTGTTCTGCCGGGGCTGCTGAGCTGGTGGGATGAACTCCTGGAGCTGCTGGTGGCCATGGCTCTTTCTCTTAGAGGGAAGGATCTGCTGAGAATGAATCCAAGGCAAAGGAGAACACAGCCAACATAGAGAAAGAGAGTCAATGACCTGCTGATGTTATTCAAGGCCCTGGATCCAGACTCATCTCCAAGCTGGAGCCAAAAAAATCCTTTTTGATGAAGCCAGCTTGAATTGCACACACAGAATTCATGAATTTTTATTTATTTAACAAACACTTTATAGCATTTCCTACGTGCTAGGCACTGTCCCAAGCACTTAACATTTATTGACTCATTTCATCCTTTCAACAACCCTATAAAATGTGTACTATTATCATCCACATTTCTAGATGAGAAGATTGAAGCACCAATAAGTTGGGTAATGGTATCAAGGTCTCTAGCCAGTAAGAGTCAAAACTAGGATTCAAGCCTAGGTAGTTGACTCCAGAGCCTTTGTGTCACCACTTACTGGACTGCCTTTTTAACAAGGGGGAGATTGTTTCATAGTTAGAGCTGCTTAAAGAGGCAGTAAGTTCCTCATTATGAGTAGTATGAAAAATACAATTAGACAGTCGACAAATACTGAGGGGATCCAAGAATCTGAATTTAGACAATGAGAACTTAGTGAAATAAGAGGGCACACTCATTAGTAAAATGAAAACATATGAAAGTATAAAACTGATAAAGGTAATTATTTAGTCAGATTAAGAATACTCTAATACTGTAATGGTGGTGTGTAAATCACTTTTAACTTTAGTAAAAAGGTTAAAAGACCAGAAGTATTAAAAATAACAATAGCTACAATGATTAGTTAATGAATATACAATATAAAAAGATATAAATTGTGGCATCAAAAAACATAAAATATAGGGAGGGGCAAGTAAAATAGTAGTTTTTGTATGTGATTAAAGTTAAGTTGTTATCAGCTTAAAATAGACTGTACTATAAAATTTTTTATGTAAGCCTCATGGTACCCATAAAGCAAAAACCTATAGGAGATACACAAAACAGAAGAAGAAAGCATTCAAAGCAAACCCCTACAGAAAAGCATCAAATCATGAAGGAACCCAGCAAGACAGGAAGAAAGGACAAAGGAACTACAAACCAGCCAGAAAACAGTTAACAAAATGGCAATAGTATTTAAAATAACTATTTTAAATGTAAATGGATTAAATTTTTCAATTAAAAGACTTAGAGTGGCTGAATGAATTGAAAGAGAAAAAGACCCAACAATATGCTGCTTAAAAGAGATTCATTAAAAAAAAAAAAAAAAAAAAAAAGAGATTCACTTTAGCTTTAAATACACTCATAGGCTGAAGGTGAAGGGCTGGAAAAAGATATTCCATGCAAATAGAAACCAAACAGAGCAGGGGTAGCCATATTTATTTCAGACAAAATAGACTTTAAGTAAAAAACTGTAATAAGAGACAAAGAAGGATAGAAATTTTGTTATTCTCTTACTCACATTACCCTTGTCCACTCCATGGCATCTGGTCCTGTTGAGCACACCCCAGGCCAGCATGAGTGGACTCTGGGTCTGTGCTGGAAGCAGCAGGAAGTAGAGATTTCTCCCAGGTGCTGAGTGTGGCTCAGGCTCCTCTGGGGTACAGGATGTGTGTGTTGCTCTTCCTTAGAAATCTGTTGCTCAGACCTAAGATTCTGCCTCTCTCTGAACCTCAGCTTCTTCATCTGTAAGAGGTAATTGTATTATTTTACATAGTTTTTGTAAGGATTAAATGAGACATACGTGAAAAGTTTGTTTATTCATTCCACAGATGTTTATTAAGGGCCTACTATGTTCCAGGTTCCATTCCAGATATTAAGAATTGTATCAGACAAGGGCTAGGCAGAAAACAGAATTCATCCCCAAATGGTTTAAATAAAGATTTTAATAAAGGAATCACTTACGGAGGGGTGTGTGGGGCTCAGGGAACACGAGGCATCCAATAACAACAGCAAGAAGCCATTATCATCATTAGGGGTGAAGGGACAAGGAGAGGAAGTAGAATTAATAGACTTAATCCAGAAGGTTTCACCTAGACTTGGGCAGGAGAGCCATGCAGTTGAAGCAGTAGTTGTAGAGGAACTTAGCTACCTCCAGAGTCCTGCACTGAAGCAGGGCGGGCACTAGGAAGAAGTACCACCACCCTCCTCTCCCCCTGCCCTCCAGGCTCCTGCTGGGACCTCACTTCGGCCCAGTGAGCAAGAGAGCCCGATAGGTACTGTCCACAGAGTTCAGCCTCCTGGGGCTCAAAGCAGGGCAGAGAAGAATGGGGTGGGGGCAGGAGGGCCCCAAAAGAGAATAACTCTCGGAGGAATCACCGGTAAACAAAACAGTCCACATCTCTGCTCAAGGCCAGATTCTACTAGTGCTTTGTATATGGCACAGTATTACACACGAGTTGGTTAAATCATGGGTAATTGTAGTAATTAAACTGATAGCACCCCTTACTCTGGTTTCTATCAAACACCCAAACTAAGGGTGGACTGCCAGCCAGCTCGAGGTGCTCAAGAGCAACTCAGACAATCCAGGTTCTCAGTGAAGTTGTGTAATTCTATTTAGAGAGCAGAGCAGGGGCCATTCCAGGACATGTTAAGATTCATGCATTGTGGATGGCTGTTGCCATTCTGGGCCCAAATTCAAGCCTGGCTTCACAATGGAGCAATAAAAAAGGACAGCCGTGTCCATACAGCCAGATGGGATTCAAAATACAGGACAGGAGAAACCAAGAATGAAAAACACCCACGGAGACAGATGTTAATGAGGTCCCAGCCTAATTACACAAGCCCTGCTCTCAGTGTCCAGCATTAGGCAACACTAAATTATAGGCACCCATTCAAACCACAGTGGCTGATAATGTGTCTCCGCTCATTAGAAGGTCAGACCTCAGAGAGGGTTGAAGAGAAGGAGCCAGAAAGCTTAAGTAACACAAGACCTTGAGGAAAGGCATTGAAGACTCTCAAAAACTACCCCCGGTACCCACCCCAGGATTACTGTTTCCAGGGGGGATATTTGGGGCAAGATGGAGATGTGTGGGCCTGTCCCAGAGGAGGAGTTATTTTACAAAATCTTAGATGTCCAGAGTTAGAAGAGTCCCTTAGAGTTTTCTGTGTGTCCTCGTTTTACAGGTGGGTAAATTGTGCCCCAGGTGGCAGGGAGGAAGATGACTTGTCCAAATCCTCCTAGCATGTTAGCTTTTGTGTCAGGATCAGCTCTCAATCCTGAACCTCTATCCTGAGAACTCTCAAACATCCCATCAAAGAATATTATAAAATCATGTTTATTTCACACATAATTGCTCAAAGTCTTCTGAGCTTCCTGAACTTGGAATTTCAAATTCCAGATATTCATTCATTCAACAAATATTTTTTGAGTAAATTCAGAGTGCCAGGCACCCACCAGCAAATCACAAAGAGCTCAGTTTCTACTCTCCCTTCATGGTGCCTGTGTCTGTTTGGGAAAGTGCTTCCTTTAATTCTCCTAAGTGGTTACACACACACTGAGCTTTTCCTACTTTCCTTTCTTTCATTCATTAAAGATGTGCCAGACATAGAGGATACAGTAGTGAACAAAATAGACAGTACCCTTTGTGGAGCTGACATTTAAGCCTCAGAAACTGACAACAAATAAGAAAACAAATATGCAGTCTAATGGCAGGTCATGAGAAAAGGTTAAAGCAAAAGATGAGATACAGAGTGACTGGTATTCGAGGTGGGGTGATCCAGGAAGGCTTCTCTGAGGAGGTGACTTGAGTAGAAACCTAAATAATGTGAGCAGAGTGAGCACTGTGGACTTGGGAGAGGAGCTTCCCTCTCTCTCTCTTGACTTTGAGTGGATGTGCACACAGGTAAGGGGCAGCTTTGGGGCCAGAAGAGGCAAAGAAGGAAGGCAGAGACCTCCCTTGGCCTGGTGCACTCATGTCCCCTTCTCTACCTTCTTCCCTAAAATTGAATTTGGCAGCCCCTTCTCCGTGCCAAAAAGCATCTAGGACTTGCCAGGTAGGCGGCATGGCTTCATGGCTGAAAGCCCACCTACAGGGGCAGGGCAGACCACCTGGGGTGGGTCTCAGCTTTCCCTTCTGCAAGCTGGGAGGCCCTGGATTAGTCTTTCCACCTTCCTAGCTCTTGGTTTCCCCATTTGTAAAGTGGGAAGAAGTAACACGTGCTTCTGAGAATGATACGTATGAAGTAGGTAAGCCGTGTCTGGGGACAGTCCTTGCACCTGCTCTTCCTTCCTCCTGAAACACTCCGCAGATGTTACCATGTCGCACCCTTTCAAATTTCTGATCAAATGCCACCTCCTCGGAGAGACCTTGCCAGACCATACTGTCCCCACACTCGAGCCCCAACTATACATTTTTTTCCTTCAAGCAGTCATCACTGCCTGAAACTATAGATAGGTAAATAGATGGATGATAGATGATTCATTGATTGATTGATAGCTGATAGATTAGGTACATTAATAAAATATAGTAATGTAATATTATTATAATAATGTATAATATAAAATAATACATACAGATGATATGCTTTATGTAATTAGATAATACATTGATATAACAATATTAACGTTATAATCAATGTATATTATATTAATTATATTTTGATTATATAATATAATTATTATATTGCAGATATAGATAAGATGTGCTATTTATATAATTTATTTTATTGTATTATTTTCTAGAAGAGAAGACTGTGTAGGCAGGGACTTTGTTTTGCTCCCCCGTATTCCCAGCCCCTAGAACAGTGCCTTTCATGTATCAGTTTCTCAATAATTATTTGTTCAGTGAATGAAGGAATGAACCAACCCTTAACCAATGGCTCTGTGTTCTTGTTCTTACTGCTCTCCGTGCATTGTGATGGGTTCAGGAGAGCAGTAATCATTATTTACTTCTCATGTCTCCCACTGGACTGGACCTTCCTTGAGGATCGGGTTAAGGACTGTTTTTCCAAGTTGTACCCTCAGCGCCTGGCTCAGTGCCGAAATCTTTGCTGAAGGCATTCAGGACTGGCCGACTCTTCAAATGAATAAGAATCCCACAACTTTGCAAAGTAAAAAGCTCACAACTGAGAGGACCCCAGCCAGCTTGCACCAGGCGTGGACTTGCTGACCAGCACACCGCACACCGCCTTCTCTCCCCGGGAGGGGACGGGGTCTGGGAGTCCAGGGACAATGAGGCATTGAGGGTCCCAGCAGAGCAGCCTTGGTGGGGGAAGGCCCAATCTATCTCTTTGCCCAGGGCCTTTGCCCTCAGCACTGCAGGAGAAAGCAGAATCCCTGGGGACTTGCAGAGGTGGGGCGTGGGAACGGGAAGAAAGCAGCACAAGAAAGAGACAGTGAGAGCCTGTAAAGAAATGCCAGGCTCTGCTACCCATGCGTCTCCAGCCAACAAGCCAGCGGCAGATCTGCCAGCTCCCCCAGGAGTGGGAGCGGAGCACTGACAGAGAAAAACAGTGTGGCTCCTGCTTCCCAGGATCATAGAAATTGGGGATGGGAGAGACCTCAGAGGCCACTGGAGAGCCCCTGCCCGCCCCACACGCACCTTCCTTCCCACATGCTGCAGCCACTCCCAGGAATGGCTCCGCACTGGGTCCCACTCTGCCATCCCGGGGCACCTGCTCCCAACCTGACACGATCCACTGTGGGAGAAATTGCCCGATGGTTACTTCACCCTTTTGACTTTAGCGTCCTGTTTCTCATTCAGAAGCCATCACCTTTTACTAATAGGCTACCGGGTACCTGGGGACTTCTCAGTGGCAGGTAATTTGATCCCCTTTTTGAAAGAAGTGAAGGAACATCTTCTGAGAAGGGTAATGCCTGGTCCAAGGTCACACAGAATGAGTAGGGGAGTGGGGTTCAAACTCCCATGACTTCATGTCACACTTCCCTTCTACCTGGTCGGCACAGCTTGTTGCTAGAAATAACACTAGCATTAGTGCTAGGTGATCCTGGGTTCGAATCTTGACTCCCCACTTACTATTTGCGTGACTGCACAAGTAACCTCATCCCTGATTCCCATCTTCTTCAATTGTAAAATGGAAGTGTTGCCTACTTTGAGGGCCGAAAGAGGAAGTCTGCTAATGCCTGAAGCATAGTGGCTGCTCTCGAAATGTTCAGCCTGCCCCTTCCTCGCCCTCCCACCCCACGACTCCTTCTGCACACTCTTCCTTTCCTGTCCCCTGAGTGAATCTGGTGGACAGGGGGAGGGGAAGGAGGAGAATGTCTAGGGCCCCTTCCTCACCCCAGGCAACATGGAGGAGTGATCCGTTTACAGTTTGCTCAGTGTTTTCAGACTCTGTCTCTTCATTTAAGCATGTCCATCTGCTTCCGAAGGGCTGATTGATCCACCGGTTCAGTGACTTTCAACCTTTCCCATGAAGGCAAATAATTTAAGACACTCCCCTCTCCCCCCGGGCCTATTAATTAAAATACAGGTGCTTAGGCCCCATTACCAGAAAGTCTGGTTCCTGGGTAGGGCCCAGGAATCTTGGGCCCGGGGGGAGGGGGTGGTTGTTATCAAACTCTACCTACAAGGTTTCAAGACCAGGAGTCCAAGGACTTTGCTTTAAAATCCATTGCACAACTAGCCTATGAAGAAGAGCCGCAGGCAGACAACTAAAACACAAAATGGAATGATACATTATTTGATTTTCTTCTGTGTAGTATTAAAGTAAATGTGGAAATATTAACAACAGTCATATATAAAAAAAAATGAACTTGCTTAAAGAAGTTACAGGTTCAAAGTCTAGCTCTACTAGTTACTGACTACGGGGCTTTAGAACAGTAAGTGTTTCCTTTCTGAGTGTGTTTCCTCATTTGTACATGAGGATGGCAATTCTAACTTCATAGGACAGTGGTTAGAATCGAAAGAGGTAATAGGTATGAGCATACTTGATAAATTATGAAGTAGTGTATAAACGTTAGATGTTATATTAAGATGAACAGTTTTCTCTGAGATGTCTTCATTTTGCTAATAAAGAGTATTTCTGTGCTGTTAAGCCTATTTTCAGGCATTCTGGAATATATCCCTTTACCTCTGTAGTGTTTGTCCTGATGGCAGTGAAGTTTCTGAAAAGGAAGTCAACCCTTGGACAATCAACCCTTCACTGAATGAGGTAGCCTCAGAGATGGAACCGGTGCCATCCTCCCTAGGTGATATAGGGACTCCAGACCCCTGAGTTTCTCCCGATGACGACGACGACGATGATGATGATGATGATGTGTATGTGTAAAACTTTTTCTCATTTCAGTATTTTTTTGATTCTCCACCCCCATTCCTACGGTAGACCAAAATCACCTTTCTCCTTCACCTGGATTTCTGCAGTACCCTTCTCACTGGCCCTCTTGCCTCTGCCTCAGTTATCAATTGCTGTGTAACAAACCACCCCAAAACCTCATGGCTTAAAACCTCAATCATTTTATTTGCTTGCAGTCTGTGGGTGAGGAATCTGGAGGGCTGGGACAGGCAGTTCTGCTGCTGCATGCCTTGTGGCTTGGCTGGGCTGGAAGGTCCCATCACCTTCATGTCCATGTCTCTGGTGCCTTGTTGCCCCTCCATGTGGTCTCTCTTTCTCCACGTGGCTGTTGCACTTTCTCCCAGCAGTGTGGTCTCAGGATAGTGAGACTTCTCATACAGCAGCTGGTTTTCAAGAGGACAAGTTACAAGAGGGATAGAAGGTGTAAATATCTTAAAAGGCCAGAGTTAGGAGTTTCAAAGCATCACTTCTGCCACATGCTAGTGGTCAGAGACAGGCACAGGGGAAAACTAGATTTAAGGAGATCCCACTTGTTAATGAAAGGAGCAGCAAAGAATTCAAAAACACGTTAGTCCACCATGGCCCATTTCAATCCATTCTCTACACAGCAGCCAGAGTGATTCTTCTGAAATTAAATCAGATGCCAAGCCCATGTTTAAAACCTGCCAAGGTGGACTTCCCTGCTGACGCAGTGGTTAAGAATCCACCTGCCAATTCAGGGGACGTGGGTTCAAGCCCTGGTCTGGGAAGATCCCACATGCTGCAGAGCAACTAAGCCCATGCGCCACAACTACTGAGCCTGCGCTCCAGAGCCCGTGAGCCACAACTACTGAGCCCACATGCCACAACTACTGAAGCCCACGCCTAGAGCCCTTGCTCCGCAACAAGAGAAGCCACTGCAATGAGAAGCCCACGCACCGCAACGAAGAGTAGCCCCCCGCTCACCACAACTAGAGAAAGCCCACGTGCAGCAATGAAGACCCAACACAGCCAAAAATAAATAAATAAATTTTAAAAAACCAAAAAACACCTGCCAAGGGCTTCCCATCCCTCTTAGAGTGGAATTCACAGTCCTGACCGTGCTCGGTAGGCGCCCTGTGGTCTAGACTTCCTCTGTCTCTCCACCTTCGTCCCCATCAGCCACACCAGTCCTCCTATTCTGTGCCGTTCTTTAAACAGGTCAAGTGTATTCTCCCCTCCTGAGGGCCTTTGCACTTGCTATTCCCTCAGCGTGGGAGACTTTTCTCCCAGATATGAACACAGCTCACCCCTCGTGACATTTTGGCCTTACTCAGGTGCTACCACCTCCTTCTCTGACCATCCTATCCGAAATAACCTCCCACTTGGCTCTCTAAGCCCTCACCCTGCTTTATTTTTTAATTAACAGCAGTCATCACTGCTGCTATGTTTGTTTGTGTTTGTTGCCCATCTCCAGCACTAACTAGAACATAAGCTCTTTGAGGGCAGGGAACTTGTCTGTTTTGCCATTCACTGCATCCCTAGTGTCTAGAATGGTGACGGGCATCATTTTGGTTGAACAAGTGACTGATTCTTATATCCTGCCTTTTGTTTTATTTTCTGCATTTGTACCTATCTCCCCACCCCAGACTGGGAGGTCCTTGAGGGCAGAGGTCATCTCGTTTTCATCACTGCAACAAGGTGGCATCTAGTGTGGTACTTGATAACTGTGGGTTGGGTGCCAGGTTTGAGCCCCACCCCTGTTTAAAGCCCCAGGCTTGCTCTTTTAGAAGTTCCTGTTGTCCTTCTTTGTTCTGAAACATATATTGACTAAAAATGGTATGGCCTGTTACTATCCCCATATCACAGAGTAGCTAAATAACTTGCCTAAGGTCACACAGAAAGTGGAGCAGCCAGGATTTAAACCCAGGAAGGCTCATTCAAAACCCATGATCTTACGGGCTCTACCTTACTTCTTCCCACCATGATTGGGTCCTTGGTCACAGCTCGTCTCTTTTGTGCCACTTCACGATGGTTCTGTGCTTACAAAACCTATTTCCTCAGGGAACTCAGGTTTGTATCCTTTGATTTTCTTTTAAACCAGCTCTGTCACTTATACTGGGCAAGTTGATGGTCCTTTCTGTGTTTCAGTTTCCCCAGATACAAAGTAGAGATAATAATAGTTCCTAACCTGAGGTACGGTTGAAAGAATGAAAGGAACTAATTCACAAAAGGCACTTACGATAGGACCTGCCATGTAGTTAGCAGTCAATAAGTCGTAGCTGATATTATGATTTATTTCCCCCAAAGCACAAAACACAGCTTTAGCCCTTGGCCATACACTCTGCTAAATCCTTTTGCCCCTGCCAGTAGACACTGAGACTTTTTACCTGCTACAAAACACCATCGCAGGATGCCCACTATCCCCCCACAAAGACCTCTGGATCCTGACATCGTTTGCCATTCTTCCCAGCGTCATGCTCATTCTTTCACGTTCTGCCAGAGTGAACTGAACACCTGCCTTGTGCCAGGCTTTCTGTGAGGGACTTCCAATACTCTGTGTCACTTTATATTCTTGTTCCCGTATCACAGATGGAGAAACTGAAGCTCTCAGAGCTTATGTTACTTGTCCCAAAGGAACCCAGCAAAACAATAGAAAAACCTAACTAGTCCTCTGCATTCTCCCCTGCTCGCCTCCAATCTATTCTCTATACCACAGCCAGACTGTTTTTCTCTCCTTTTAAAAAAATTAGTAGACCTTAGATTTTTAGAGAGGTTTTAGGTTCACAGCAAAATTGAGAGTAAAGTACACAGAGTTCCCGTGTGTCCCCTGTCCTGTGACACACACGGCCTCCCCCGTTATCCACATCTCCCACCAGAGTGGTACCTGTATCACAGTTGATGACGCTACACGGAAACATCGTTATCACCCAAAGTCCATAGTTTATGCTAGACTTCATTCTTGGTGTCATACATTCTGTGGGTTTTGACAAATATATAATGACACGTATCCACCATTATATTATCATACGGGACAGTTTCACTGCCCTAATAATCCCCTGTGCTCTGCTTATTCATTCCTCCCTCCTCCATAACCCCTGGTGACCACTAATCTTTTTATTGTTTCTATAGTTTTGCCTTTTCTAGAATGTCATATAGTTGGAATCATACAGTATATACTCTTTTTAGAGTGAGCTTTTTAAAACACTAATTTGATTGTGTCATTTCATCAGATAGAAACGTTCAATACATTCTTTATCCTGTTAGACCAAAATCTTTACTGTGGCTTGTGTGGTCTGGCCCCACCCACCCTGCCAGCCTCCTCTTGCTGTCTCTGCATTAGCGACATCAACTCTTGCTCAGTTCTTCAACCTTCACCTATTCTTTCCCATCATAGGTTTCACATATTCTGTTCCATCTTCCTGGAAAGTTCTTTCCTCCCCATTTCACCTGGAAAACTCCTGCTTGTCCTTCAGATCTCAGCTCAAGTGTCACTCAGGGAAACCACTTAACCCCTCCCACATGATATTTACTGTGCCTGGTACTCAGCGGGCTTGGAGTCCATCTTCACTGAATAAGTGAAGGCACTGTGTATAGCTATTTAAGCACTTACTGTGTCTTAGGTACTGTGCTGGATACTTTATTATTTCTAATTCTTACATCCTCCTTGCATGATCAGTACATAAGCTATATTTTATAGATGGGAAATTGAGGCTCAGAGAAGTTCAGTATCTTACCCAAAGTCCCACAGCTCATGAGGGGTGGAGTTGGCATTTGTATACAGCTCTGTCTGAATTTAAAGCTGTGTTCTATACAGCTATACCACACCCCCTGATTTTTTTTTTTAATGCTGGAGCCTGTGTTTAGGCCTCTGTTGGTGGCAGGGTACTGGGGCTTTCTGGGTGGGTGGGTGGCTACTCATTTCCAGGGGTCAGTAGTCAAGGCAAAGGTTGGTGCCATTTAATAATTTGCAGCAGCTGCTCTGCAGTTGGGCGATCACAGCATTTGTTCACCATATGATGGTTTGGCTCCCATTCAGCTCCCCAGAGAGAGCCATTACAGCTATCTTTTATTGCCACCCTCCGTGCTGAGAGAAAGAAGCACAAAGAGATAAAGTGACTGTGTGGCTTGCACTTGCTTTGGGCGATCATGCAGAGCTTCCTGACCTCACAGCCTCCATGCTCCTTCCCCTCATCCCAGGCTCCCACAGGTATCAGGGAAAGGCTGAGACCAGTCTTTGTCTTTCTCATGCAGCCAAATTCATTCTCTCCCTGAGCTTCTCCCCACCAAATGCTGAGGCAGGAGAAGAGTAAGGGTCATTGTGTAAGGTCGTACAGCTTGTGGACTGCTCAGAGGCATATATGGTGCCCTCCAAGTGGGGGCTAAAAGTCAGCCAGTTCTCTGCTCACCTGTGCTCTAGCTTGGGGCTGCTTCTGCCCTTTTTCTAGTAGAGACCATCAGTTAGCCCTGGGCTCTGGAGACCAAACACCTTCTCTCTGCTTGGAATTTGCATTCGCTAGGATGTCCAGACTCTAGACCCTGCTGACCCCAGAACTCCTGCAAGCATAAATCACTGTAGTCATTGTTAACTACCCTTCCATCTAGGCTTGGAACTCCTTAAGCAAATTACTAGGACCAAGACCCTGCCCTCTAGGGTCAAGAAGAAAGCAGTTCTGGCTGAGTGTTAAGACCACAGGCTGCACAGTTGAGCATACTTGGATTCAGGTCTTCCTTCTATCACCTACTAACTGTGACCTAGGGGCACTCACTTCACCTCTCTGAGCCTCAATTCCCTCATCTGTGAAACCGAGTGGTGCTTATAAAAATTTAATATAATAATTTATGCAGTCATGAGATAAGTGGCTAACATCAGTTGCTTACTATGTGCCTGCCAGTGTTCTAGGCACTTTTATGGAGAGTAATTGCTTTAATCCTCGGAACAATCTATTTTCCATATGAAGACTCTGAGGCACAGAAAGATTAACTAACTTGCCCACCGTCACACAGCTGCTCAATTGGTGAAGCTGGAATTTGAATCAGGGCTCTGAATCAGGGCTCACTACTGACTCTCAAGGTAAAGCATGTAGAAGTCAGTTCCAGCCCTGGCACAAAGAAAGTGCTCAACAAATAAAAGCCATTACTGTTATCAGCAGTAGCAGCTGCAGCTACCAGGATCAGAAGCTGCCAGCACATGAGATTTTATAGATCATATACCATGTCATGTGGTTCTCAATCCCTTTCCACAGAGGTACCTCCTGGTGTCTTTCAGATTGTTAGCGGGGCTTAGTGGGCAAGATTCCAGCTCCCCCTTTTCCCACTCCTGCCACCTTTACCCAGAGAATCAGTTCCACTTTCATCTATTTATATATTAAAATTCCAAGTAAAATTTTGTTTGAGAAAGAATTCTGCTGCCAAGCAAGAGTGTAAAAATGTGGCCCAGCCTAATCCATTTTTCTTTAAATAAATGTGCCACAGAAAGAGCAAGTACCTTGCTCAGAGACACACAGCGAATGAGTTGGAGACTGTGCCAGGGCAGAGCTATTTCCTGATTCCCAGAGCAGTGGCTTTTTGCTCAGCCTCGTTCAAGGTCTTGTTTTTTCCCCTCAAGAGGCAACTGGGAGAATATATTTTGTTCACATTTCCCAGACCCCCTCATTCCATTGCGCTTTCTCCCGGTCTCCAAGCACACTGCCTATGTCTGCATCTGACCTGGCTGCACCCCTTCATGCAAATGCTGACAGGTGCCCCCAATCCCAGGCAGACCGACCCCAGCACCACCCCGCTTCACAAAGGCAAGTCGGGGAGAGTGGCCTCGCACTGCTGGCTCCATCTCTCACTGTGCTGGTCAAACCTGATCTCAGAGAGGAGGGAGAGCTGACTGGTTCGTAGTGTTAATGGGGTACATTTGAGAAATGCTAAACCAACAGTGCTTGGAAATTCAGGCCAGCAGCCAAGTATAGAGCCAGCCAAGTTTCAGCTGGGGTGGGAGGGGGTGGTTACTCTGAGGCCGATTTAGTGTCTTTTAAATACTGGATGAAGACATTGTTTATTCAAGACCTTGGGAGCACAAAGATAAAACATGCATAATGGATTTGGGGTCTTTCAGCAGACAGCTCTCCTAAACTGTCTCCATCATCATAATAAAGAAGTGGGGCCATCCACTGAGGCCTATTGTGTGCTGGGGAGCTTTGTATGGATCTTCTCCCTTCAGTAAACTGTATGGCACAGGTTAGGGAGCTGAGGTTCAGAGAGGTGAAGAAACGGGCCCAGGGTCACACAGCTGATGGAGGAGAAGGAGCCAGAATTTAACCAGGGTTCTCCAACTCCCAAATCCTCATTGTTTTGATTTAGACTAAGTCTTAAGGCTTAGGACCCTGACCTCTAGGGTCAAGGGCAAAACAGTTTAGTCTGGGTGTTGAGACTAACCCTTGGATTGATATATTTATTTTTAAAATATTTTTATTGGAGTATAATTGCTTTACAATGTTGTGTTATTTTCTGCTTTATAACAAAGTGAATCAGCTATATGTATACATATATCCCCATATTCCCTCCCTCTTGCATCTCCCTCCCACCCTCCCTATCCCACCCCTCTAGGTGGTCACAAAGCACCTAGCTGATCTCCCTGTGCTATGCAGCTGCTTCCCACTAGCTATCTGTTTTACATTTGGTAGTGTATATATGTCAGTGCTACTCTCTCACTTCGTCCCAGCTTACCCTTCCGCCTCCCCGTGTCCTCAAGTCTATTCTCTACCTTTGCATCCTGTCCTGCCCCTAGGTTCATCAGAACCATTTTTTTTTGGATTCCACATATATGCGTTAATATACGATATTTGTTTTTCTCTTTCTGATTTACTTCACTCTGTATGACAGTCTCTAGGTCCATCCACATCTCTACAAATGACCCAATTTTGTTCCTTTTTATGGCTGAGTAATATTCCATCGTATATATGTGCCACATCTTCTTTATCCATTCATCTATTGATGGACACGTAGGTTGCTTCCATGTCCTGGCTATTG
>NC_041219.1:40371642-40372163 GCF_002837175.3 Physeter macrocephalus | reverse complement strand
TTTTTTTTTTTTTTTTTTTTTTTGTGGTATGTGGGCCTCCCTCTGTTGTGGCCTCTCCCGTTGCGGGGCACAGGCTCCGGACGCGCAGGCTCAGCAGCCATGGCTCACGGGCCCAGCCGCTCCGCGGCATGTGGGATCCTCCCAGACCGGGGCGCGAACCCGGTTCCCCTGCATCGTCAGGTGGACGCGCAACCACTGCGCCACTAGGGAAGCCCCTGTGTTGTTCTTTTTTTGATATTAAGCTGCATGAGCTGCTTGTATATTTTGGAGATTAATCCTTTGTCAGTTGCTTCATTTGCAAATATTTTCTCCCATTCTGAGGCTTGTCTTTTCGTATTGTTTATGGTTTCCATTGCTGTGCAAAAGTTTCAGTAGGTCCCATATGTTTATTTTTGTTTTTATTTACATTTCTCTAGGAGGTGGGTCAAAAAGTATCTTGCTGGGGCTTCCCTGGTGGCGCAGTGGTTGAGACTCCGCCTGCCAATGCAGGGGACACGGGTTCATGCCCCGGTCCGGGAAGA
>NC_041219.1:40314369-40370672 GCF_002837175.3 Physeter macrocephalus | reverse complement strand
AGTCATTTTCACAATGTTGATTCTTCCAATCCAAGAACATGGTATATCTCTCCATCTGTTTGTATCATCTTTAATTTCTTTCATCAGTGTCTTATAGTTTTCTGCATACAGGTCTTTTGTCTCCTTAGGTAGGTTTATTCCTAGGTATTTTATTCTTTTTGTTGCAATGGTAAATGGGAGTGTTTCCTTAATTTCTCTCTCAGATTTTTGTCGTTAGTGTATAGGAATGCAAGAGATTTCCGTGCATTAATTTTGTATCCTGCTACTTTACCAAATTCATTGATTACCTCTAGTAGTTTTCTGGTAGCATCTTTAAGATTTTCTATGTATAGTATCATGTCATCTGCAAACAGTGACAGTTTTACTTTTTCTTCTCCAATTTGGAGTCCTTTTATTTCTTTTTCTTCTCTGATTGCTGTGGCCAAACTTCCAAAATTAGGTGAATAATAGTGGTGAGAGCGGGCAACCTTGTCTTGTTCCTGATCTTGGAGGAAGTGGTTTCAGCTTTTCACCATTGAGAATGATGTTGGCTGTGGGGTTGTCATATGTGGCCTTTATTATGTTGAGATAGGTTCCCTGTATGCTTACTTTCTGGAGAGTTTTTAACATAAATGGGTGTTGAATTTCGTCAAAAGCTTTTTCTTCAGCTATTGAGATGATCATATGCTTTTTATCCTTCAATTTGTTTATATGGAATATCACACTGATTTGTGTATATTGAAGAATCCTTGCATTCCTGGGATAAACCCCACTTGATCATGGTGTATGATCCTTTTAATGTGCTGTTGGATTCTGTTTGCTAGTATTTTGTTGAGGATTTTTGCATCTATGTTCATCAGTAATATTGGCCTATATTTTTCTTTTTTTGTGACATCTTTGGTTTTGGTGTCAGGGTGTTGGTGGCCTCATAGAATGAGTTTGGGAATGTTCCTCCCTCTGCTATATTTTGGAAGAGTTTGATAAGGATAGGTGTTAGCTCTTCTCTAAATGTTTGATAGAATTCACCTGTGAAGCCATCTGGTCCTGGGCTTTTGTTTGTTGGAAGATTTTTAATCACAGTTTCAATTTCAGTGCTTGTGATTGGTCTGTTCATATTTTCTATTTCTTCCTGGTTCAGTCTTGGAAGGTTGTGCTTTCCTAAAAATTTGTCCACTTCTTCCAGGTTGTCCATTTTATTGGTATATAGTTGCCTGTAGTAATCTCTCATATCCTTTGTATTTTGCAGTGTCAGTTGTTACTTCTCCTTTTTCATTTCTAATTCTGTTTATTTGAGTCTTTTTCACTTCTAATTCTGTTGATTTGAGTCTTCTCCCTTTTTTTCTTGATGAGTCTGGCTAATGGTTTATCAGTTTTGTTTATCTTCTCAAAGATCCAGCTTTTAGTTTTATTGATCTTTGCCATTGTTTCCTTCATTTCGTTTTCATTTATTTCTGATCTGATCTTTGCGAATCCCCATAATGTTAACAGCTGATCTTTCAGCAGAAACTCTGCAAGCCAGAAGGGAGTGGCAGGATATATTTTAAGTGAGGAAAGGGAAAAACCTACTACCAAGATTACTCTACCCAGCAAGGGTCTCATTCAGATTCAATGGAGAAATTAAAACCTTTACAGACAAGCAAACGCTAAGAGAATTGAGCACCACCAAACCAGCTTTACAACGAATGCTAAAGGAACTTCTCTAGGCAGGAAACACAAGAGAAGGAAAAGACCTACAATAACAAACCCAAAACAGTTAAGAAAATGGTAATAGGAACATACATATCGATAATTACCTTAAATGTAAGTGGATCAAATGCTCCAACCAAAGGACATAGACTGGCTGAATGGATACAAAAACAGGACCCATATATATGCTGTCTACAAGAGACCCACTTCAGACCTAGGGACACATACAGACTGAAAGTGAGGGGATGGAAAAAGATATTCCATGCAAATGGAAATCAAAAGAAAGCTGGAGTAGCAATACTCATATCAGATAACATAGGAGCACCTCAATACATAAGGCAAATGCTAACAGCCATAGAAGGGGAAATCGACAGTAACACAATAATAGTAGGGACTTTAACACCCCACTTTCACCAATGGACAGATCATCCAGGCAGAAAAGAAGGAAACGCAAGCTTTAAATGACACATTAGATAAGATGGACTTAATTGATATTTATAGAACCGTCCATCCAAAAATAACAGAATACACTTTCTTCTCAAGTGCTTGTGGAACATTCTCCAGGATAGATCATATCTTGGGTCACAGATCAAGCCTCAGTAAATTTAAGGAAATTGAAATCATATGAAGTATCTTTTCCGACCACAAAGCTATGAGACTAGATATCAATTACAGGAAAAAAAACTGTAAAAAATACAAACACATGGAGGCTAAATAAAACGCTATTAAATAACCAAGAGATCACTGAAGAAATCAAAGAGGAAATCAAAAAATACCTAGAAACAAATGACAGTGAAAACACGACAACCCAAAAGCTATGGGATACAGCAAAAGCAGTTCTAAGAGGGAAGTTTATAGCAATACAATCCTACCTCAAGAAACAAGAAAAATCTCAAACAACCTAGCCTTACATCTAAAGCAAGTAGAGAAAGAAGAACAAAAAAACCCCAAAGTTAGCAGAAGGGAAGAAATCATAACCCTTGGATTTTGATGGAGACCATTGAGATACTCCAACTTGGGATGGGCAGCATACTAGGAACAAAGATAATTAAGACATCTTGAAAACACTGTAAACCTCCAAATTAATTTAGGCTGTTAGGGTAAGTTATCATGGCAAGGAGACCCCAAAAACCTTGTAATGGGTGCCACAGAAAGGCTGGACATTCCCCGGTAGTGTCCACCTAATTGTTTCTCTGGGCTTGACTGGCCTTACTGCAGTATGATATGCTCATACTGTTCCCTCAGTGAACATTAATGGAGCACCTTCCCTGGGCCAGGCAGGAGGTATTGGCAGCCATGGGGGTACAGGGTGTACATAGCCATGCAGAGCTGAAAACTTACTGTTTTCAGAGACACACCTGGGTTCATATCCCATCTCTGTTTCCTTCTGACTGTGGGCATAACTTCACATGCTGATCACGGGGTATTCCACAGTGGTTAAAGGCAAGGGCCAGCATGCTTCTTCTGTAAAGGGCCAGGTAGCAAATATTTTCAACTTTGCAGCCCATATGGTCTCAGTCCCCGCTACTCAGCTCTGTGGTTGTGGCATGAAAGTGGACGTTCACAATACATAAATGAATGAGTGTAAGCATGTGCCGATAAAACCTTATTTACAAAACTAGGTGGTAGGCTGGATTTGGCCATATCTGGCCTATGGGTTGTAGTTTGTTAACTTGTTGTTAAGGATATGGCTTCTGGAATGTGGCTACCTGGGTTCAAATCCTTACTCTGCCCTTTGCTGGCTGTGTTGACCTTGGACAAATTACAAAACTTCTCTGTGCTTTAGTCACCATTTGCAAAATGGGGATGATAATGATCCTTCCCTTCTAGGGAGATTGTGAGGAATAAAATAATATTTGTAAGGCACTTGAAAAACAGTGTCTGGCATGTTGTCAGCCTGAATCATCATTAGCTACCTATAGGGAGAGTAGTAGATGTGAAAGAGCAATGATATTAATACCTGCCCTTTGGGACCTTGGATTGTAAGGATCAGACGATGTTGTTTTTGTGAGCTCCATTAGGGCATCGGTTTTTTAGTGTTTTATTCTTTCTTTATCCCCCCTAATAAAACTTACTTACAAAAACAGGTGGCCAGCCATGGGCCACACCTTAGCAATTTAGTTTCTTTTAATATTGCCTTAAAATATTATTTATCTTGATTACTGAATTTTGGGGCACCCCTCCTTCAAATTTTGTGCCCACCTCACCTCATCCTAGTCCCAGGCTGGCCAGAGCTTAGAGCAGTTCTGATACATAGTAGACTTTTAGTTAATGTTTGCTGAATAAATGAAGTGCCTGGACACAGGGTCTGGCACCAAGTGGCTCTTCAAATAAACAGAAGCTCCCATAGTGTTTGTGTGTCACAGGGGTTCAGACCTCAAGTTTGGGAGTCAGACCACGAGTCCATATTTGAGCCCAGCCACTTATTGTGTGACTTTTAAAAGTTTCTTAGCCTCTCTGTGCCTCAGTTCTCTTATATGTAATGTGAAGCTAATGATAGTACTTACCTTATAAGGATGCTGTGAGGATTTTAAATGAGTTGATCTGTCTAAAGTGTTTAGAAGAATATGGGACACTTGATGAGCACTCTATAGATACTAACCTCTTTATTATTTTTCTCCTGGGGTTAAGAGTCACTGATGGGCAAAATGGCAGAAATGAGTAGCGCATCTAATGAAGAACTAGCTAGAACCGTTTCAGAAAAGTGGAATTTTCTATTCCTAAACCTTAGTGAGCGTCAGAACTGTCTGACAAGCTTGTCTAACATGCAGATTCCTGTTTCCCAGGATTTGGATTCATTATGTTTGTGGCCCCCAAATCCCCTTTTCCAACATGCCAGGTGAGTGTGATGCAGGGGTGCCAGGAGCACTCGCTGAGAAACACCAGATCTTTGGTTTCCAGGGAACAATGTCTCTCAGGCCTTGCAGCTTCCCGGGAACAGGCAGATCAGCCATTTCCTGTCTGCTTTCTCTCTCCATGTCCCTGGAGGGACTCTGTTTCCATATGGAGTCAGTTAGTTTCAGCTGCTGCCAGGCCTTTCCCCAGGGCCTTCAGCTGTACAAATCTCTGACCCTCTTGTCTCGGGGACTTCCCAGCTCGTGTGTCAAGGGCTGTGCTACACTCCTCAGCTGAATGTGGGACCCCTCTGCTGGGGTCGCTCTGCAAGCTGAGGTGTCCCTAGGAGATCTGACTGTGTGGTTCTTGACTGTCAAAGGGCATGATTCCCTTAGAGGGACAAGCAGTATCTCTCCTTCAAGGGCAGCTAGAAGCCAGGGACAGAGCTGTGCTTCTAGGGAAGGATTGCAGACTCTAGCTGCACAAAAAGGGAAGGATTGCAGGCTCTGTAGCTGCACAAACCATGGGGTCTTAGATTGTGGCTCAATATCTATGTGCCTCTTGGATTCTGGCAGAGCTCTTGGGAGAATTAAATGGAATAAGAAGGCAAAGCGCCCAGCCAGTGTTTGGCATACAGCAAGTGCTCAGAGTGTAATGTGTCCGCAGAGAAGCAGGGATTTGAGGTGGGTTGGGGAATAAGATCTCTTCCTGCTGGCTCACCCCTCCTCTACCTGACCACCTAGACTCTATGCCCCACTCTCTAGGATGTTTCTTGGTTTTGCAGTTGTGGTTCTCATCCTTCCAACTAGATTGTAGGCTCAATGAAGTCTCTAGCTAGAATAATACTCTGTGTGTGTGCCACTCACCTAATGTTTATTGAATACCACCTTTGTGGAAAGCAACTAATGGTGGGGAATTCCAGTTTCTCTTTTATTTAAAAAAAAAATCTTTATTTACATCCCTCTTCATTTCATGACTAAATGGAATAACCTGGGGAAGTATGTGACCCATCCTAGACCCCAAATACTGCTTTTTAAAATGAAATTATTACAAATTATAGCTGGCAAGAAATCCCAAGTTCATCTGATTCCACCCACTGGTTTTATAGATGAGACAACTGAGGCTCAGAGGGGGAAGTGGTTTGCAATTAGGGATCCTTATCTGAACCACAGAAGTCAGAAAATGATGTGAGTGCCTGTTTTCACATTTCTCCCAGGCATGGTATATAACTTGTACCATTACAGATGGACAGGACAGAAGTTTATTCATTACATACAAGGGGTGCTTTTGGACACTGGGACTTAATTTTCTCCCCAAACCAGTTGAAAAGGGCTCAGCTAATGAGTAGCCGAGCTTTGGCTAGCTCAGACACCTTACCCCATCTGAAAGCTTCCCACACTGGATGAGAGTCACAGCCCAGTGGTTAGTGGTATGGAAGAAAGAAACTGTGCCATTACTTGCCCAAGTGCTTGGTAAAATCCAGAGACCCTACAGCTGTAAGGAGCTTTGTTTGCTTGTTTGGAAGGGGGTAGAAAAACTGCCAGCTGTAGAGGAAAATGCCTTTAAAATCCAAGTTCTGGTCTTTCTCTGTGTATTTAAGGTAGACTGACTATTGTGGAAAAGCAACGTAGATGGCCTAACACAAAAGAAGCCTATTTCTCACTCATTTAACAGTTCGATGTGATAGAACTTCAGCAGAGTTACTCAAGAGTCCAGCCAGTCCCCTTCCATCTTGTGGCTCCATCATCCCTAGATCCTCAGAATGCTCTGCAGGCTGTTTGCATCTGTTAACTGATGAGAAAAAAAGGTAGAGGACTGATGGGGAAAATTTTTATGGGCTAGGCCTGGCAAAGCCATACATCATCATTACCAACATTTCGTTCATTCTGTTGGCCAGAACTCAGTCACGTGGCTGCACCCAAACACAAGGGCTGCAGGGAAATATAGTCCAGCAGGGTACTCAGGTGAACAAGCTTGGAAGCAAGTTTGGCCAATTATCTAGTCTCTGCTATGCTTTGTAACTTTGAACAAGTCTCTTCTGCTACCCATCTTTAAATGCAGGAAATGAGGCCGGCTTGTATCATAGGATTGTGCCAAAGAAAAGAGAGATCATGGCTGTTAGAGTGTTCACAAGGAGAAAATACAGGTGAACTGCTTCTGTTATTAACTTCACCATCTCCTGAATGCCTGGCCCAAGGCCAAATACATAGTAGGCACAAAACAAACCATTGTGCAGGTGATGGTCTTCCTCCCAGCACCCTGAATGCATGCTTTGCCTTATCTAGGTGGCATTTGGTTCACACACACAACTTTCCGACCACTCATCCATTGCAATCATTGCCGATGGCCCCTGCCACCTGTGAGCTGGAACACAGGAAGGGTTTTACCTGAAGCCAGAGACATCCTGAAAGGATGAGGCCTCCCTTCTTGGGCCCTGGAAAGGCTGCGCATTGTGCCTCACATTCTTTTCAGCCCAGAAGCCTGTGGTAACCATGAGCTCACTGATGGGCTACCGTAGCCGGCTCTCGAGGCTGCTGCCGAGGCCTGGAGCTCGTGGCGTGTGGCCTGGAGACCTTGTTTCTCCCTGACCCCTCCAGGAGTCCCAGTAGTGCTCAGAAGGAGGAGGAAGAGGCCTCAGGTACTGTCAGAACGTATTCCTCAGCGGGGTGCCCAGCTTACCATACCATATTTAGACAAGCATTATGAATGTTTAAGACAAAAGCCACTCCTCAGAGAGTAACAATACTAACAGCTTATACTTAAGTAACGTTTACTATGTGCTAGGCACGTGAACTCATTTAGTCTTCACGATAACCCTATGAGATAGGCAGAATTATTATCCCAGTTTTATAGAGAAGAAAATTGAGGCACAAAATACTCATTGGCCTTACCCAAGGTCAGTCACAGGAGAATTCCTTAGTTAAGGCGTGGACTCTGTAGTTCATGATAGTCCCTGCCACTCCTTAATGCCTCCCAGACATAGAGGCTGAGTGTCAGTTGCCACTTCTCTGCACTTGAGGAGCAGTAGAGAGTGTGTTGCTTAAGACTGGACCCTGGATCCAGACCACTATAGTTTAAGTCCTGGCTCTGCTACATTTTAGCTGTGCAAACTTGGGTAAATTATTGACTACTCTAAACCTCATCTGTAAAGTTTGTCTAAAATCACTGGCTCTTTTTGCCTCCAAGGGCTATATTTAGTCCAGGCTATTAGTTTGCAACCTCTGACTTGAGGCATATTCAGATATGCTCTATTTGCCAGTAGAAGTGAAAATGACCCTGTAGCAGATGCCAACAGATGTGGAAATTGGAGCTTAGAAAGTTCAAGTAACTTTTCTGTAGTAGATGAGGGTACCAGATCTTCCATTTGAAGCTAAGCCTATAAATCTGCCCACTAACTAGCTCCATCATCCTTTTATTTGCATGTTTTGTAAAAGCCTCTTTCCCAGAACCTGGTGTAGATGCTTTGGAATGAATAACTCTACCACTTATTAGCAGGGTGACTTAAGGTACTTCTTGAGCCTTAATTTTCTCATCAAAAAAATGGGCTAATAACTATTTTCCATATGGTGTGATTTGGAGGTATTGGCCAATCTTGCCTGAAAAACCTGTTTTGCCACCTCACCTCCAGAAAATATTGGTGGCTTGGCCAACTCTCAGCCATCTTGCTGACTCCCTCTTAACACTCATTTGGGTTTAGAAGCCCTCACTGTCTGTGTTCTCCCTCAACTTGGCCCAGCCTGGGATTTGGGGACTGCAGGAGCTACACTCATCGTATTGTTTTTAAATGCCCTGTGTCCTTGCTTGTCTCCCCAAACCACCCTGGACTCAAGGGTTACGTATGTCCCAAGAATTTATCTCAAGCACTAAGCCCTATGCCCATGCAAAATAAATGTGTGTTGGGAACAGCAACAACCCATGGGGTGGCATGGAATGTGCCATCATTCCCTTACCATTGGCGTGGAGTTTGGAACGGAGTTGGAGTGCTCCCGGCTCCCTTGTCATACGCCCAGACTAGGCTGTGCAGCCTCCCAGTTCTTATAGGGATCTCTAGGCCCTCCTAAGAGTTGGGCTATACTCTTGTAGGGCTGTAGCCATTGCCCTTGTAGAGCTTACAGTCTAATAAGGAGGCTGACATGTAATTTAAAAGAATCGTACAATTATGGAAGTCTATGCAAAGGACTGGTTGGTTAGCAAATGCTGTCCCCATTCAAATGTGTAGGGCGTGGATTTTGCTTTGTTCACTGTATGTGCCTTAGAAGAGTGCCTGGCACATAGTAGATATACAGTAAATAGTCATTGAATGAACAAATGACCATGACATCTACACTGGGTTTTGAAAGATGAATGGAATTTTGTGAGGAGATTTGCCTAGAACTTGGCAGTGACCAGGATGAAAGGGAGTCCGTCAGGGCAGAAAGACGGAGGAGGATTTGCTCAGAACAAGGATCTATGAAGATGGCCCTGGGCCGAATGGCAGCCTAAGATCTGTTTGTTCCATTTCCACCCTCTGTTGACTCAAGTCCATCTTTATGTGCTGGTCTCTGGGTTTTCACTGGAAAGTTCCATTGGAGAAAGAGCCAGAAGAGCACACTCTCTCAGAATATTTTAGCTGGAAAAGGCCTCAGAGGTTGTCCCATCTAACCTCCTCATTTTACCGATAAAGGGACTAAGGCTTAATAGGCAAATTAACTTGTCCAAGGTCTCGGGCTGGTTAGTGTCAGGGCCAGGAGAGACAGCCAGGTTTTTAACTCTATGCCTGTGTTCTTCCCATTATATGAGGGGTTTCCAAGCCATTTCAATTTATTTATTTATTTATTTGTTTGTTTTTATTTTCAGCAGTAGAACCCTTTTTTCCCAAATAAAAGCTTATATGGATAAACTCAGTTGCCCTGGGTAAAGCCACATGAAGGAGCTGTTGTGGCCCCATAATCTCCATGATGGACTAGCTCCCCACTCCCTATACATACACTCTTTCTTTGATAGAGACAGTTAACATTTTCTCAGTCTTGTGGAAGTGCATATAAATGCTGCCTCAATTCCCTAACCCCACTCCTGCTTACAAAAAGATTTCTTCTCCTAAGTCCCATTTCAAAACCATTGCACTGTACATAATACAGCACAGTGCACCTGGCACACAGTAAGTGCTCAATAAATGTTCATTAATATCATTTTATTGTGCATTTGACTCAGTCCATAGAAATCAGAGAAATGGGGAGGGGAGCTGCTGCTTGTGGGCCACGTACTATGAGCCATGTGCAGGACTAAATACTTAACTATAACTTACTTTGTTGACCTTCCTAACCAGGTCAATACCACCATCTCCATTTTACAGCTGAAGACACTGAGACTCAGAGAGGTCAGCTACTTGCCTGTGGTCACACAGATAGTAAGGTATAAGCTGGGACACAGCCCCGGTTGCTTGACAGCCCAAATCCCTCCCTCCCAAAGGCGCGCGCACACACTCACACACACACACACACACACACACACACACACACACACACAAATAAATGCATGCACAGCAAATTTAGCGTTCTTTCAGTCATACTGAACTGCCTGTTCACACACACACACACACACACACACACACACACACACACACACACACACACAAATAAATGCATGCACAGCAAATTTAGCGTTCTTTCAGTCATACTGAACTGCCTGTTATGGTTTCATCCAGTCTTGAAAACAGTACCATTCCTTCGTTCAGTGAAATTTTTTGAGCACCTACTATGTGACAGGTACTCTACCAAGCCCTGCTGCAGGCATATGCTGTGTAGACAGGTGAACAAACATCAGATGAGTAACTACAAGTGTGATGAGTATTACCAAAGGGAAAAAAGAGAGTGACTCTGGGCTTGTGTTAGTATCCCCATCATATATATGAGGAAACTGAGGCCCACATAGGTTCAAGACTTACTCAAAATCACAGGGTAAATAACAAAAATAGCTGAAATTCATTGTGTGCTTACTATACACCAGACACTTTTCATGAACTCAAATTCTCTTAACAACTCTATGAAGTAAGTGGTGTTGTTCTCTTTATTTCCCAAAAGGAACCTGAGTCACAAAGCATGAAAGTAACTTGCCTGAGGTTGAAGGGCTAGGAAGTGCCTGAGTTGGGATTTGAACCCAAGGTGGCTGGCTCCAGAGCCTGTGTTCTCAACCCTTTTGAATCCAGGTGTGACTGGCTTCCCTGCTGCTAGTTCTGCAGGAAGAGAGAGGTGGAAGCAGGTTCACAGTCCCTGCCCTTTGGGGCATCCTGGGAACCCCCTGATGTGCAACTATAATTGTTGTGACTGAGAGCTCTGCTTCAGGAAAGCCAGGATCCCTGTCCTGGGCAGAAATGCCATAAAACATCATCCTGGAGCGCAGCCCTGCTCGGGAAGAAGCACCTCCCTGAATTAGTGGTGTTTCCCAAGGGTGGGGCTCAGATCTCAGACAATTAGAGGGAGATTCATGCTTCAGGAATCTGGGACCTCTGAGGAGAAGAAAGCAACGTTCTGACTTCTGTCTCACAGAGGCTGGAGCCAGATCCAGGCTCTCATCACATTCCTGAAGGGCCCACGTGCTCTGTGGGTGGGCAGGTGACTTGGCCGGGGTGGGGTCAGGAGCAGGTCCTTCACAACCTCCCCGGCCTCAGCGACGGAGATTTTGGAGACCCAAAGAGAGCCATAAAGGGTTCTCTGAGGGGGCGGTTCCCACAGCCCAAGCGCCTAAGAGAGAAGTGGGTTAAACAGGGCCCTCAGGAGGAATATGGGGCTCTTTCCAGGGGGCTGGGGTGGGGTGGGACACCACTGAAGAATATATGTTTTCTGAGTCACCACATGGTGATAATCTCATGCAGTTTTTAAAACTGTTTTAGAAAAGCTAGAGAGTGAGCGTGTCGCCTTGCCTCATCTCATGTGAGCCTCACAGGAAGCCTGTGGGCTCTCATCTGTAAAATGAGAATTACGCTCATTATTAAATGAGGTGAGGGGCACAACAAAGTCAGGTCGGAACGAATTTTACATGGTATTTGCCCCTTTCTCACAAAGCTGTGCAAATTCCTGAAAATGCTTTAGGAACTAAGAAAAAAATGCCCTGAAGTATTATCTTTTGCTATCTCATATTAATACAATTAATTCAAATCCTGGAGTGATCCCAAAATGTCTCACTTCTTTCTTTAACATATTATTATAGTTTTGTCATCCACTGATTTATCTAAATCTTCCATGAAGGCAATTAAGTTTTTTAGCCTCTTATCTCTTATGACAAGAAGCTGCTCACTTTACTTTAGAATGAAAGAAGTAAAAGGATTCTTCCTTTTTTTTCAGTCATGAGTGTGCATCTTTAAATATTCAGAGTCATATTTGTATGTATGTATTTCTTGACTTCCAAGCTAGACTCTAAACTCTGAAGGGCTGACCCATGTCTAATTTTTAGCATTTGTTGAGCATTTTTCTACATGCCAGGTAATGTTCTAAGTGCCTTACATGGATTAATTCATTTAATCCTCCCAGCAACTCTTATTAAACATACTCCTATGATACCTACTTTACAGACAAGGAAGCTGACACACAGAGTGGGGCTTCCAAGCCAGGTGATCGGGCCCCAGAGTCCCCGTTCTTAGCCACTAACTCTGCTGCCCCACCTGGAGCCCCGTGCTCAGAACCCTGCATCTAGGAGGCACTGGGAAATACTTGTGAGTTTCATTTAAGGCCATTCCCTTCTCTATTCTTTCTCTCATTGTGTAACCTGGGGAAATGAGTCTCAGAGATGTGAGATAATTGGGGGGGTCAGGAATGCTTTCACTGCGTGTAACAGAAAACCTGACATGTAACAGCGTAGGCAATAAAGACATTTCTTTTTCTCACATAATAAGGGTCTAGATGTAGGTGTTTCCAAATGGGTGCAGTAAGAGAATTGCTGTCAAAGATCCAGGCTCTTCTTGTCTTTCTGTCCCTCATCCTTAGCATATTGGCATTTTGTTCTCAGGCTCAACACCTCAATGTCTGGGATCTCCAGAGAAACAGAACCAATAGGAGCAATCTCTAAATATATTGTATATTTAAATACAATATATTTTATTTTTTAATATATACAATATATTATAAAGATTATTATATATAAATATATATCGTATATAAATACATATATATATAAACAAGGAATTGCCTTAACATGATTATGGAGTCTGGGAAGTCCAATCTCTGCAGTCATCAAGCTGGAGACCCAGGAAAGCTGACAGTATAGTTCCCACCCGATCCAAAGGCTTGAGAAGCAGGACAGCTGATGGTGTAAATTCCAGCTCGAGTTCAGGTCCAAAAGCAGGAGAAGACACCCTCCACAGGACAAGAAGACACACACACCCTAGCAAGAGGGTGGATTTCAAGTTGTGTTAGCTTCCTTCCACCCCAGGAAGCACAAAGAAGCTTTGATACATCTCACACCAGTGGGACAGTAAGAGCCAAGAGAGTTAGAACACTTCTACCACAGCTCCCTTGGGAGAAAAAAGCCTACTCAGAGACAAGAAAAATTTGGAGAAAATACTGAAACTATGGCAAAGGATTACTCCCCCATATGTAAATAGTTCTTATAAATCAATAAAGATGAATACCCCAATATAAAAATAAGCATAGATAGAAATATAATTCACTAAAAAGAAATGGCCTGAGAACATTAAGTGAAAAGATGCTAAATTTCAATAATTATCAAAGAAAACATGAAGGAAACCAGGAGATATTTTTTTCAGAATCAAAAAGGTTAAAAAGATTGACTTCACATTTGTGAAGGGTAGAGGAAACTGGCCTTCCAATAAGCTATTGATAAAAGTGAAAGTTAATACGCGTTTTCTAGAGGACAGTATAATTTTAAATGTTTATAGCCTTTGACCCTGTACATTCTCTAGTAAAGGTTTTCGGTAAGGAAAAAGTTTGAAAGTCCCAAAAGATATAGTTATAGAGCCATTCTTCCCAGGACTGAATGTAATAATTTTTAAAAATCTAAATAGGCACCAAGATAATATACAATCAATAAAAAGGTCTATATGTTTACATTTAGGCATGCAAAGATCCCTTGAAATAGTAATTGAAAAAAGATGGGATGGCATAGATGTATAATTTCCATTTTATTTAGAAATGTATGTATATTTACATATTGAAAATATGGGAGGAAATTGTTGGAATATAAACATTGTCTCTGAACTTTGGGACTACTGCGTTCTTTTTTTTTTTTTTTTTTTTTTTTAATTTTTATTTATTTATTTTTGGCTGCGTTGGGTCTTCGTTTCTGTGCGAGGGCTTTCTCCAGTTGCAGCAAGCGGGGGCCACTCTTTATCGCGGTGCGCGGGCCTCTCACTATCATGGCCTCTCTTGTTGTGGAGCACAGGCTCCAGATGTGCAGGCTCAGTAGTTGTGGCTCTGCGGCATGTGGTATCTTCCCAGACCAGGGCTCGAACCTGTGTCCCCTGCATCGGCAGGCAGATTCTCAACCGCTGGGCCACCAGGGAAGCCCTACTGCGTCCTTTTACCGTGTTCTTTATATGTTGCTATGCTGTTTGATATTTTCTTTACCTAAGTAAGCACATGTCATATTAATTAACAGAAAAATCCCTATAAAACTTTTTTTTTCCTTTGGCGGGGGGGAGGGATTTGGCCCTGAGAAACTTGTTGGACACAGTTCCTGCCCTTACCCTTCTTCAGAGGCTTTAGAAAACCGAGCTTTCAAGGCCCCCTGAAGCAAGGGTGTTTAGATCCAGGGAATGGATCTTGGGGCAAAGTTGAGTAAGTAGAGGTGAGGCAGGAGGAGCTGTGAGGAGGGAGATGTGCTAATTTTAGTATCTCTGAGAGAGAGTTGTTCTAAGTTTCCTGCAGTGTCCCCTTGCACAAGCTTAGCTCTGTCCTCCAGCCCCCACCCAGTGACTGCAGGACTAACACAGGCACTAATAGACTTCAGATTGCAACAAAATGCTTGAAATCTCTGCTGCTTTAAATAGAGGTATTTGGCACCCTTTTGGATGGCAGGTCTGGGAGAGCGAGGCCCTTAGCACTTTCCCTAGTTTAAAGCTCTGCAATGAAGTCACTTGGATGCCAGCTTTCCTTTCAACCTCAGTATCTCTAAGGAAAAACTCCTGATCATCCCTAAACCAGGCAATACCTCCTGCCCCTGAAGTCTTCCAGCTCAAATCCTGAGGGCTCTTGCATTCCTGCTCCATCTTCTCTGTTATTTAACCTCTCTCTCCTTCTCCTCCTCCCCTTCTTCAGGAGAAGGATTCAGGGTATATTATTTAAAGTATATTCTGTGGGCTCTTTATAGAATCATAGAACTCCCTCTCTTAAAAATAATATAAATAATAATAACTCTCTTTTATTTGGTGTCTATTAAATACCAGTCATTTTATATATGTATTGTTTTCTTAAAACAACCCTATGAGATGGCAGTATCTTAAGATTTAAACAGGCACTTGACAAAAGAAGGATACAAAAAATGGCCAATAAGCACATGAAATAATGCCACACATTAATCATTAGTAAAATGCAGATAAAAACCATATGAGATGTCAAATTAAAAAGACTGACAATGCAAACTGTTGGCAAGGATATGGAGCAACAGGAACTCTCAAACACTGCCAGTGGGAGGGTGAAATGGTACTACCTCTTTGGGAAATAGTTTGGCTGATTCTTATAAAGTTAAATATTAATATATATGTACCACTTAATCCAACTATTCTCCTAGTACACTTTTCTCAAGAGAAATAAAACATGTCTACTGAATGACTTGTACAAATTTTCATAGCAGTTGTATTCATAATAGCCCCAAACTAGAGACAACCCAAATGTCCATCAACTGTTGAGTGAGTGGATAAACAAAATGTGGTATATCCACATAATGGAATGCTTCTCAGTGATAAAAAGGAATAAACTACTGAGAGATATGCATTATTTATCTATGCTGAGTAACAAACCACCACAAACTTATTGACATAACATAACACATATTTGTTATCTCACAGTTTCTGTCAGTCAGAAGTCTGGGCACAGCTTAGCCAGATCTTCTGCAAGACTGCAATCAAGATGTCAGCCAGGGCTTGGTTCTAAACTGGAGGCTTGACTGACAATGGAACCACTTCCAAGTTCATGCAAGTTGTAGGCAGAATTCATTTCCTTGTGTCTGTAAGACCGAGGGCCCTGGTTTCTTACTAGTTATCAGTCAGAGGCCACTCTCAGCTCCTGGAGGCTTCCCATAGTTTCTTGTCACCTGGACCTTTCCATAGTTCTTCTCACAGCATGGCAGCTTGCTTCTTCAAAACAAACAAGGGAGAAACAGAGCACGTCTGCTGGCAAGAAAGAGACTTGTAACATGATCGTGAGAGTGACATCACATTACCTTTGACATATTCTAGAAACAAGTCCCAGGTCCTGCCCACGCTCAGGGGAGGGGATTATATAAGGGCATGAACACCGGGAGGTCGGTTGGGGTCAGGTGGGTTACTTCCTAGTCCATCCTCCACAACACAGATGAATCTCAAAGACATTGTGTTGAGCAAAAGAAGCTAGGTACAAAAGACTACATACATTATAATTCCATTTATATGAAATTCTAGGACAGGCAAAGTAATGTATAGTCACTGAAAGATCAGTGGTTGCCTAGGGCCAAGGGAATGGGTCAGGGAGTTGACTGTAGGCGGGGCACAAGGCAACTTTGGGGGTGATAGAGGTATATATTTTGACCTGTGTGATGGTTATATGGGTTTATACATTTGTCAGAGCTCATCAAACTGTTTTTATTTTATTTTTGCAAATCATACTTTATTTGTGCAAATCATACTTCTAGGAAGTATATCTTTAAATATTTTTTGAAGTATTTTAAAAAATGTACTCTGAATTTCACATTTTTATCACCATTTTACCTGTGAGGAAAACTGGGATCCAAAACTTGCCCATACCCACACAGCTGGTGGAGCTAGGATTCTAAGCCAGGTCTAACTGCAAGGGCATTCTGTCTTCCTCTGCTGCCACTTTCACAAAGAAGAAAACAGCAGCCTGGGAAGTTGAGGAAATATTCCCCAGGTCTCGCAGAAGTGACAGAGTCTCAATCTTGTGTTTTTTGATTTCAAGTCAAGAGTTCTTTGTACCACTAGGTCTGCCAGACCTTGTTAAAGCGTTGTAGCAGATTTTAAGAGTTATAATTGCATTTTAAAATTTATCCATATGTGTCATTGTAAATACGCTTAACAATGTTCTTCTCTTAAAACACATAATCCTGTGAGCCAGTTCTTTAAAAGAACAATGTATGATCTGAAGATGAAGGCTTCAGAAGGTGTACCATATACTGTTGGTTGCTTGCCTTCTTTCTTGCCTCCTAAATCCTGAGTTTATGCAGATGTTGGCCATATACTTCAAGGAAACATAGACCCCTTCTAGTGCCAGGGGATGAATCTTGGTTTGTTTCAGCTAGTTGTGATCACTCTGTTCCCACTGAGAGAGGTGTGTTTAGGAAAGAGCCTGAGATGCAGTTCTGACCAGTGAGGCCTGAGAGGTACCTGCCAGGGGATTCTGGAAAATCTACCAAGCTTCTTTTTTAAGAAGGAAGGGGCTTTTTCTGAAAGGTATGAGAGTGGGAACTTGGGAGTTGCGATGAGTCACTGATGATATGAGGGACAGTGTGAGGACAAAAGTCTATCCCTGAGAATAGGAGTGAGAAGGACACAAAGCATTTAAGTCCTTAAGGGTGATGCTGAGCCTCTGATTCACTCACCCCTGTGACTGCCCATCTCAGTAATGTAATACATTTTCTTTTTTGCTTTCGTCATCACTGTTATTTGCAGCCAAAACCATCTTGCATACAGAAGGTATAAGCAGATACTGTCAAATACATTTTTTGCACCCAATTCCATGGTGCATAAAATTCTTATAAGCAAGTGTATGCACTACAATACATTCAAAATTGCCATTCATCAATTGGCAGTCAATTGATGTTATACGTTGTGTAAATGCTAAGATTAGTTTCATTCTTAGAAATGCTTGTGAATAGCTGAAGATTAGAAAAAAAACTGTCGATCTGTAGGGAATTGGTTGGGTAAATTAGGGTAGAGCCATATAATGAGACACAATTAAAAATAAAGAAGCATCTCCATTTGTACTGATATGAAGTGATTTTCAAAGTATGCTAAGTAGAAGAACATGAGTCAGAACAGTATACAGGAGACTTTGAAGTATGTGGTCATGGAAAAACATCTGAAGTTCATTGCCAGGACTGTTGTGGTACAGGAAAGGAATTTGGTAGGTGGATGCAAGACCCTAAACAGAACTTTCACCATAGATAGCCCCACTGAGGACAGTAAGGGATGGTGGGGCTATAAGAAGCTATGTGGTGTGGTGGTGGACCAGCAACATGAAAACGGCTCACAAGATCAGTGTATTGGGGCAAAAGCATCAAGGATTGGGTAGGTTTGCAGCAGGGCTGCTGTGTATAGTCTCATATACATGAGATGATCTATTTTCAAGATATTAAAGAAAATTTTTTTAGTTAATTAATTTATTTTTGGCTGCGTTGGGTCTTTGTTACGGCGTGTGGGCTTTCTTTAGTTGTGGCGAGCGGGGGCTACTCTTCATTGCGGCGCTTGGGCTTCTCATTGCAGCGACTTCTCTTGTTGCAGAGCACGGGCTGTAGAGGCGTGGGCTTCAGTAGTTGCGGCTCGTGGGCTCTAGAGCGCAGGCTCAGTAGTTGTTGCGCACGGGCTTAGTTGCTTCGCGGCATGTGGGATCTTCCCGGACCAGGGCTCGAACCTGCATCTCCTGCATTGGCAGGCGGATTCTTAACCACTGCACCACCAGGGAAGTCGAAATTTAAAAATATATATATACATGGAAACTCTGGCATGTCTCACAAATAAACTCTACCAGCATCAATATTTAGCTAGCATAACTAACATTTATCCGGGCTTGCTGTGTGCCAGACACTGGCCTCAACTCTTTATCTGGATTGGCAGAGATTCAGTCCTCATAGCAGTATGAGGTGCATGTCATTGTTATCCTCTTTTTTTATAGATGGGCAAACTGAGGCACAGGAGTTTTAACTAGTATTCCAGGATCATACAGCTGTTAAATGGTAGAACCAGGGCTTAGGCCAAAGTCCATGTCCTAAACAATCTACTAATTGACTTCTGGGGTTATTGAAAGGATTAAATGAGTTATGTGTGCTTAGCCGGTGTGGGCCTTAACCAGTGGTCCCCAAAGAGTAGTCCATACATCAGCAATGTTAGACATTTGTTAGAAGTATACTTACATTCTTAGAAATGTTGCCCATTTTCATCCAGACCTAGTTTTACGTGTTGATGTGTTCCTTAGCTGGTGTGAGTATATGTGAAGTCCCACCCAGCAAGGGAAATAGTAATTCCATGCCAGCTGAACCTTGAGGAAAGCTACCTAAGTATTATACTTCCCACCTTGCTTTCTTGTCCAACAGGTATTTATTGACCACCACTATGGACTCAGCAGGAAATTATCCTGTGATCAATCAGTGATGTCCTACATGGGCTTAGGGGGTACCAGCACCCTACCATTCCCAGGCTGGCTGTGCAATCTGTGAATGCTGAAACCGGCTAAGTAATTCCTCCCCTCGACACAGCTGCTCCATGGGCCAGAGATCTCAAACTCCTTCCTTCCTCAATGCTTTTCATATAATAGATGTTCAGTAATGTCTCTTGATGAAGAAGTCATCACAGTTCACCTGGTGGCAGCTGTCTTTTTAGCAGAGAGCACCTAACAGGAATTCTCAGCCTTGGCTGTCCTGTTACAGTTACCTGGAGAGCTTCTAAAAATCCCCAGCCTGAGGCCAATCATATCAAAATATCTGGGGGTGAGAGAAGAGGGGAAGGAGTAGGTGTGAATAGTTTTGAGAGCTCCCCAGGTGATTCAGGGTGCAGCCAAGATTGAGAATCCCTAAGCTAGAGTAAAAAAGCCACATTGCAGAGGGTTCACCTGACAACCATCAAACCAGCAAAGGGTCACAGATGGAGACACAATGGGTAAAACCCAGATGACTTCCTTGAAAGCTGCCCTCCACTTCTCAGATTAGGCCTGTGAGCTGAGCTGGAAGCAGCCAAAATCCTGTCTTAAGAAGTTCCTGTGCACAGTGGAAGGTGCGGCTGGAAGCATTTATGCTGGAAACCCTGACTTGGTGATCATCCTAAAATTGTTGCCATATGTCTCCAGCAGGGACAGCAGGGCCCACAGTTGTCCCTCCACCCCCTGCAGCCTCTCTTCCATCAGCACCTCAGTCCTCACCCATGGGAGCCCCCAGAGTAGCTTCATTAGTTTAATGATTTTATTGAGCATCTAGATTCCTTGCGATAGGCCAGGCCCTGGAAATGCAGATATAAATCCAGCATCATCCCTGGTGTAGTTCACAGCCTAGAAGGAGAAATGAGAAGTAAATCAACAGCTAGGATGTGATGTGATAAGAGTCAGAATGGAGAGTAGCACAGAAAGGTGAGAGCTTTGAGGAGAGGGTGAGGAGGGGGCTCCAGAAGGAACAACACTGAGGCTTTTTTTCTTTTTCTTTTGAAATATTCGTAAATATTTTTTAAAGTTCGGAATAAGTTTAAGCAGAGTTGAACACACCAATTTAACAAATATTAACATTTTGCCATACTTACTTCAGATCTTTAAAGAAAACAGTTCTAAACTGTTTCAAGCACAGGAGCAGTTCAGAGAATAGTATAACCAACACCCATCCACTGAGGTGGTGAGGGGACAGGCTACCTGGCTCCGCAGTGGGACATTGGAGAGGTGACTTAACTTCTCTGTGCCTCCGTCTTATTTTTTCAAAAAAACAACTTACACTCTGCTCTATGTAAAATGGGTAACCAATAAGGACGTACTGTACAGCACAGGGAACTCTGCTCAATGTTATGTGGCAGCCTGGATGGGAGGAGAGTCTGGGGAAGAATGGGTACACGTAAATGTATGGCTGAGTCGTCCCTTTGCTGTGCACCTGAAACTATCACAACATTGTTCATCGGCTATACTCCAATATAAAATTAAAAGTTTTTTAAAAAGAACATCTGCCTCTAAAGGTAATTGTCGGGATTAATTAAGGTAAAGCTCTTTAAAAGGCAAAATTTCCTCGCACGCACCATGTGCTTAATAAACATTACCTGTTGTTACCTGTGTGCTCATGACCCTGCTTGTCAAATCAACATTCTGCAGCATTTGGTTTAGATTAGTTTATAAAGAAAAGTATAATATCACAGATGCTCTTAAAGACCCCTGTATGCACACCTCCCTTTTCTGCCTGCTAAAGAAAAAGAAAGGTTAGCCAGGAGGCCAGGGTGGGAAGGTGCACTGCAGGACATGGGGCAGGGGAGAGCCTGACTTCTGAGGAAGCCCTCCAGTGTGGTCAGAAAGGAAGATGACAGCCGCTCAGGGGAGGAGGTGGGAGGGGTGTCCCGGTGCGTCAGCGAAGACCCTCAGGAGCCCGTTTCCCACCGCAGAGGATCCGCCCAACTCTCTCCTCTCTCCCAGGAAACGCTTGGGGTCCCTTTTAATGGCTCCTTTCAAAAAATAAACCAACAAACAAAAAAAGATAAAGAAACCTCACCCACACTTGCTCCTCAGTCGGGAGAATTCCACCCTGTAGGGGCTAGCTTTGAGAGGAGAGTCCCAGGGGAGCTGCAGGAAGGGGGCTTAGGGCCCCTGAATCATTGCTGCCCGAGTGCCCTGGAGGCAGGAAATGAGGATTTAGGGCTGTAGCCCAGCCAGGAGCACTCAGCCTCCCTTAGCTCCAAGTCTATTTCAGTGGACAGTAAGCTTGGGGAAGACGTCTTTCTGGGAACTGTGCACCCCTCCAGGTGGATACTTCTTGCTGAGTGAGCTGGTGAGAGAACCCCCTGATTTGTTCAGTAGTTAATCTGACAGAGGCACATGTGTGGTTCGTCAGGCACAGATATTTGTGGGAAAGGCCTTGGGTATAAGTGTATACTAGCACCCAGTCTCAGTTGGAAGTGTGCTCTCCCGTCACCCCCCGGCAGTACCATCATTTTTTATCTCAAAATGGGCTTTCCCCCATCTTCCCCTCCCCTCCGCTTCTCCAGCATCCGCTCCAGCCACTGCTGAGGAACAGCTGCTCTGAGGCCCATCTCTCATCAGCTGCCTTATCTCCCTGATGAATAATGTTCCCCTTCCCCGCAGTGGCAGCCTGGCAGGAGGCCCGCCGCAGCGTGGAGCAGGCTGCTGACAGGGCTTGGAGCCCAGGCAGCTGTCAGAGAGCAGGACGCTCCCCTGGCCCCCGCGTGGGGTGAGGGCTAACCTCCCTGCCTCACAGACACATGGCACTCTGAGACCCCACAGCCATGGCGAGCTGCACCTCACAAACCCAGCCATTCCAGGAACACCTCAGCACCCTTTGGATGCAGTAACTATTCTGGGTGCCGGGAAAACAGAGGCCCATGAGTCCTGCTCCACAAGGGTGGGGACTGCTTATGGGAGATGTGATTTGTACTTAATGGTACAGAGCTCTATATTTCATAGTTCTGCGACCCAGAGAGCATGTTTAACCACTCCTGGTCTCGCTTTTTCCCATTTGCCAAATGGGCTAATAATAGTGTTGTATAGATGCTGTGGTTCTCCGCTCAGACCCCCTTTGCCAGCCAGTGCAGCCATCCCCAGCACTGTGAGTGCTGTGGTGATGGCTATACCTCTGGCCTTCTCCAGAGCCTTTGGCTTATGGTAACAGCATCCCTGAGACAGCCGAAAGGCTATCTCCTTCGGCCACCGTTCCCCCTCCCATCAGGGGAGCGGTAACTGACTGATATTAGGGACACAAAAGCCCCAGTTCTCCTTCCTCAAGATGGGACAACTCCATGGGACTATTTATGCTCCAGAAATTTCTATAGATCAAGTCAAGGCTAGAGCTTACCCACAGCTACATCCAGCCTCAGCCCCTTCACCTTCCTGTCCTGCTTCTCTTATAGCTTTTCCTCAAGAGCACACTCTCCCTCCATGAATCATAGGCTTTGGAAGCCTGTTTTGGGCACCTCTTTTAGGGGACTCAACCCAAGACAAGGACCCACTTCACAGGGGCTTTATGTGAGGTTTCAATAAGATAAGGCTTGAAAAGCCCCTTGTGGGTGCCTGGCACTCAGCAAGTACCCAATAATCAGTGATTGTGATTCTTACAAACTACTGCTACATGACAGAATGTCACAAGGGAACTCGGACAGATACGACAGAGAGGTTGGTGATGAAAGCCTTGGTTCCGAGTCTGCAACTGGAAGCACTTATCCTAGGAAGGGCCCTTGAAGGTCACTTAGCCCAACTGTCCTTTTACCAGTGAGAAAACTGAGGCCCAGAGAGGAGAAGCTGCGGTGTCAGAGACCCACTGCAAGTCAGGAGCAGACCTGGGGCTAGACTATGCCATGCTTTGCCCACCGTTCCTCATGCTCTTTTGCTGTCTTGGGATCCTTCGTCCCTGCTAGTTGTTGAAGTGCTGCTGACTTTAGATGGGCCAGGACCCTGGGAAGGGAAGTCAGAGCACACTCCATTTCCACCTGCATGTCCTGAGCACCTACTAGTACTGGACACCTGCCAGGCAGTCAGGGGCGTGGTATACACAGATATGCAACAGCCCCTGGTTGTTCAGAGACCTTCACTGTTTTCAAAGTGCGTGTGTGTGTGTGTGTGTGTGTTGGTTAACTTTTATCCCAGGAAGTAAATAATACCAGCCCATTCTACTGGGAAAGACTGATTAAGAGTGAGCTTTGAAAGACCAGTAAGATCAGGTAGATGAGCCAAGAGCACTCCCGGGCTCACTTTTCACCATATTAGATAAATAGGGATATTCTTAATTTCCACAGTGCTCTCTCTGAATAGTCTGCTGTCCTTTTCATTTTCCCCAAGTATGTATAGAGTTACAAAGGTGAGACAGATCGTGGCTTCTGGGTATAGCTGCAGTCCTGTGTGGCTGAAGTATAGGATGCATATCATCTATTCGACCATAGATGACCACAGTGGAACTGGAGAATTAGACCTTTTAAAATCAAACCAGACTCAGGATTCTCTGTGTCATGCTATAGCAATTGGGCTTCAATCTGTACACAGTGGGCAGCCTCCAAAACCAGGAGAGCAACACGCTCAGGTGTGTGTCCTACGAAAATGTCTCTGGGCAATGTGGAGAGGAGACTTGAGAGGCAAGGCAAGAACCCTGCCCCCAGCTGGAGGCACCCTTGGACAGGTGAAAAGTTAAGTAGGAGACCACAACTCGTGAGCTGTCAGGAGATGCTGTGTGAGGAATTTCCATATGAGCCAGACACCCTGAAGGTGACAGGAATGGAGGATGGGAAGAAATTGTGAGGAAGTAGGACTTGAGTTGGAATTTTTGAAGGACAGTTTCCTCAGCATGGGGAGTGGTGTGGACGGAGTGCAGTGTGAATGGATGGAAGATGAGCGTGGGGTCAGCAGGACCACGGACCTGGGCGGAAGGCCGTCCTAGGAGCACAGAGGTATCGGAGCTAAGAGGAGGCCCGGCCACTTTCTGGGGAGCACTGAGCTCCAGGGGAAGGAGTATGAACTCCCGCCTGTAGGCAGTGAGGCTGCGGGAGGAGTTTGAACCACAGAGCGGCAGGAGGGAAGCAGGATTTCAAGATTAGCGCAGGAGTGGGGTGTAGGTGAGGGTGGCGGCGGGAGAGCGACCTCCCCCGCTAAGCTGGAGAGTGACCTCCCCCGCTAAGCTGGAGAACATGCTCTGCCCGCTTTCAGGCCACATCCCCCCGTCCAGATAAGTTTGGTTTGCACACACAATGTGGTCCCATATTTTTTTAAAAGGAGAGATTTCACACAAAAAGATTTCATATAAAAGGCAGGTTTCTGGCTTCATTTGAAAATCAGAGGATTTGGTAAGACTGGACCAAGTATTTCCATGTGGCCACCATATGCTGGAGTTGGTCACAATTGCCCCCCTATAGGTGCAGCCTTGAGTTTCATTGGAGTTTTTCCCATAGCAGTCCTGCTTTATTTATTTTTGGAGCATGGTGTTTTTTAGAAATTTTTGAATGAGCCATCAGCATTTAAGTCACTGAGAATTTCTTATAAATATCCAGATTTGGGCTTCTTTAGAAAGGCATTAGGGCCACCTGGGACCTCGTTCCTAGGAGGCCGTAACGTCTAGAGCTTAGGCTGTTTTCCATTTCACCAGTCCCCACTTCTCCCAGCTCTCCACAGAGGCCTGCGTTAGCCGCCGTCTGTCATAGAGGCTGTGCTCTCCTACAGGAAGATGAAATGTTTCTAGTGCTCAAGTCGTTATCAACAGTGGGAAAATGAAAGATAGAGTAGGGGACGTGCCTGCTCCTAAGAAAGGTTGGAGAGAACATTGTGGAAATGAAGAATATTCCCGTGTTTAATTTGGAAACAAAGAGAGTATGTGTTAGAATAAGACCACCAAGGACACTGCTAGAAAGACCGGGCCGCTCCCCTAGCCTGATGTTACCTGCTTGGGCCCTGTTGGCATTTAGCTTGGGAATCCCGGGGCAGAGGCGGGGGGGTCACGTCACACTCAGCACTCAGCAGTCTGGATTCTGCGCTTCAGAGGAGCAAGAGGAGGGATTTGTGACCAGGGGTTAGGAGCTTAGGGTGTGTTGAGATGTCCTGGGCATGAGGCAATGAGAGGGAGAACCAGAGTGAGAGTGGAGTGGGAGTGTGGGGGACCCTATACACTTCTGGAGCGGGGAGTCGGCTCCCTACATAGGGGGTCAGAGAGAAGAATCGCAGATGACTTTAGGGTGACAGATCCTGCGTTCCTGGGGCCATGGGAGGTGCCTTAGCAGAAGTCAGGAGATCCACACTGGGGGAGGCTGATGACTTAGGGTCCAGGCACAGTGAATCTGAGGTGATAAGGATGGTGCTGGTAGCACACTGGCTATGTACATCAGCTTTGAAGCACTCAGGTCTCTTGTGAACCTTGTTCTTGTTGTGCTTAATCTCTCGGTGCCTTAGTTTCTTTTTTAAAAATTATTATTTATTTATTTAGTTTACTTTTATTTTTATTTATTTTTAATTGAAGTATAGTTGACTTACAATATTATATTAGTTTTAGGTATACAACATAGCGATTCGATATTTTTATGGATTATTGGTGCCTTAGTTTCTTGAAAAATAAGGCTATTGATAATCTCCCTCCTATAGGGTCATTGTGAGGATTAAAGATAACGTAATTAAAAGCCTAAAAATGACTCCTGGTGCAGAGGAAGTGCTCTGTTCCACTATTGCCTGTGAGGACAAGGTGGGTGAACCCACTGAATGGAGGCGATTTCACGGGGCAGGGAACCAACATTGGGCCTTGGAGAAGAGCCGTAGGAGGGGAGAAGACACAGTGAGGAGCCGGGAGGAAGCAGCTGGGAGCAAGGGGAGAGCGTCTTCAGGGCGGGGACAACAAAGATCATGCTACAGAGGCCACGAGGACCAGGGTGAATTTGCCCCCCAGAGGACTCTTGGCAATGTCTAGAGACATTTTTAGTTGTCACAGCTGGGCACGGAGGTGCTACTGCATCTGTTGGGTGGAGGCCAGGGATGTGCCTCACCCTACAATGCACAGGACAGCCCCCACAAGGAAGAATTATCCAGGTCCAAAGGTCAGTAGTGCAGAGAGTGAGAAACCCTTCTCTAGAGCCAACAGCTTCCAGGTTTGACTCGTGGTTCCACCAACAACAGCTGTGTAACCTCGGCAAGTTCCTTAACCACTCTGTGCCTCAGTTTCCTTGTCTGGAAAATGGGGATGAAAATAACAGCTGCTTAAATGATTGAAGATATGCGGAGGGCTTAGAAAAGAGGCTCATTGTACGTTAGCTGTTATTAGAAATCAAGGAAATTGAGGGCATAGCAGAGTCCATTTGATCCTGGAGTTTGGCTTTTAGGAATGATCTCAGTGTGATTTCACTAGGGTGGAAAGGGGAATGGCAGCCAGATGCAGAGGGTGATGGAGATGGGTATGTGGGAATTGGGGCTAGCAGGCACAGACAGTAGCAACTGGAGGAAGTGGGGGAATGGCTAGTTATGGCTGCCAGGCCAAGTGAAGGGGGTTGTTTTACATTCAGTTATTTATTTATGCCAATCAAAAGTTCTGGTTATTCCCCAAACCACATGATAACAAAAAAGGAAATTTTCAAAACGAAGAAATCACCTGCAGCCTCGCCACCTTAACAAATTAACAATGTTCCTGCTCCCCTTCCAGGCCTATCATTTTTACAGTGCTTTAGTCATTACACAGATTTTCTTTTCTATTGTTTTATGTCACATGAAATTGTCCCATAAGCATTTTCCATGATGTTACATCATTGTTAGATTTATCGCTTTTTTCCAAAATGAAGATAAACCTCATTGTTTTTTCCTAGTTGTAAAAATGCTTTGTGCTCTTTTTTTTTTAAATGCAGATGGTACCAAAAAGTCTGAAGAAGAATGTAAAAACCCGCATTTTCCATCCCACCCTACAGAGATAGCCAGCTTAGCATTTGTGGTGAACATCCTTCCAAACAAATCTGCATGCATTATTCTTTTGGTTGATTTGTTAACTCTTTTACGTAGATATGAACATTACTGTCATTCATTTTCAACCTTGAAGCGTAGGTTTTCTTATTGTTGGAGTCGGGGTTGTTGTTTTGGGAAGTGGGGAGGGAGCTGTGGATGGATACACACAAGAACAAAGAAAGCCAGGAAGCTGCTAGAAAGAGGAAATATTGTGGGTGTGCAGAGTATTCGTTTCCTGAGGCTGCTGTAGTAGCTAAGTACCAGAGGCTGGGTGACGTACACAACAGAAATGTATTCTCTCACGGTTCTGGAGGCTGGAAGTCTGAGATCAAGGTGTCAGCAGGGCCATGCTCCCTCTCAAGGATCTAGGTGAGGATCCATCCCTGTCTCTTCCTGGCTTCTCTTGGTTGCCAGCAATCCCTGATGTTCCTTGATGTGTAGACACATCACTCCAACCTTTGGCTCCTTCATCACATGGCATTTTCCTCTTCCTCTCTCTGTGTCCAGATTTACCTCTTCTTATAAAGATTAAATCTGCAAACACCTATTTCCAATTAAGGTCACACACACACACACAGGTAATGGGGCTCAGGACATCAATGTATCTTTTGGGGGGGGACACAATTCAACCCATAGCATGTGGGATCCCCAGGGTGATGGAGGAGGAGGAGGATGGAGCAGCAAGGACTCCTTCTCTGAAATGAAAGGGAAGGAAGAGACTAGGGTAAAGAGACGGAGATTCTGAGGCGGAGAAGGGAGACGAGGAAGCCTACTTCCTCCAGCAACTCGTGTCTGTGTTTTATTAACCTCCTAGTAGTTTACAAAGAGAGCTCCAGGATTCATCAGAGAGCCTGGCTGTTCATAAACCCTGCCGGGCCCCTTCCCCACCGTCATCACGCCATGCAGCTGGCAGCCGCTGTGCGGGCCCCACAGACCTCACTGCAGCATCCTGTTGTCTGCTTCTCGCCAGATTCCTGGTTGGCTGCCACCTACTTTCTTTTCGGCCTGGACTAATTTGTTGCAGTCCTCAGACTGGCGGGAAGCATCGCTAATTCCGAACAAAGTCCTTCCACATTGCCCACTCAGAGCCCTCCATCTGCCAAGTGTGCACATCTCCTCTGTTCTGTCCTTGCTGGAGGTTATGGTCCCTAAGCCTTCAGAAGTGTGGCCATTCCCCCTCCTCTTTTCCTCACGACACCTGTTTTTGCTGGCTTGCTCAGTTCTCTTGGTCTCCTTCCCACAGATTTGGTACCTGAGGTTGAATTTTCAGAGGGGGAGGGGAATGGGGAAGGATTGTGAGAAATGTGGAGAAGTTACAAGGACACCCGAAGTCTCTGCTGGTGGACTCAGATGTTAGGAAGTCCAGAGCCTTCCCAGGCTTGGCTGGGGTTAGGTCTGAGTGTGATGGGTAAACATGTGACCAAAATTAGCAACATTGTCACCCTTAGTCAGCCTGGCTCTCCCCGGGAACAGGGAACTGTTACAAAGTAGCAGTCAAGTGGCTGAGAGTAATGAGGCTTCTGCTTATTAACTTAGGTCCCAGGCAAAGCCCAGCCAAAAATCTTTTCTTGCCACTGCAGGCTTCTGCATATTGAGGGAATTATTACACTTCTCCAGTGGTTAAAAGTCACTCAGACTTTGGCCCCCTACCTCTTGACGCTGCCTGGAGCACCTAATAATCTCTGAGTAATGCGTCACCTGTCCCAACTCTACCATTTAATTATATGTTGTCTTTGATTTCCTCTCCAGTGTCGACTGCCACTTCTGAGAAAGACCTGGGATCAGAAACCCAAATAATGTAGCTCATATTAAGTCTAAATAACAGGAAAACCCAAGTACAGCCTCCAGCCAGGATGTGCCAGCTTCTTTGGGACTGAAGGAGGTCTTCTTGCTCAGGCATGACAGACACAGGGTGTGGGCCCAGTGGGTCTATGGAGACGGAAGAGCAGGAGGGTGTCATGAGAGTTGTTGGGAATTTCTGCCTAGCCTCATCTCTTGCCACCACCTCATCAGACCTCATACTCCAGCCGTGCAACCAATTGCAAACTTTGCCCCTTCTTCCCAGTATCAGCCAGAGCAATAGTGATGGGAAGCGCCAGAACCAATTCAAACTAGTGTGGGCAAAAGAGAAAACTTAATAGCTCACACAACTCAGAAGATACAGATGGCTCTGGTGTCAGGATCCAGGGGCTCAATGATGCAGACAGGCTTTTGTCTCCCTCCTTGTGTTGTTCCTAGTGGCACTTCTGGTACAGGTGGGATCCCTCCATGGAGCAGGAAAACGGTGTTCATCAGCCCCACGTGACATCACTCCAGCTTAGCTGGCCCCTCAGAAGAGAATTACGACGGGCCCATTTTACATCAGCAACACAACCCTTAGACCAGTTAATGCCCAGGGAAATGTGGTTCTCGGGTTGGAGAGGATTTTATCACGGAGTCTGTTTCCCTCCAAAAAGAAGGCTACTGAGAAGATAAAACAAAACCAGCACAGTCCATTACATCCCCCACTTCAGGGGTTCGTTCATGCAGTTGCAGGTGCCGTTCCCTCTACCTGAAAACCTTTAAAACCCTGTCCACCTGACAAACCCCTCCTTTTCTCCCATGACCCAGCCAGCACACACTCGTCCATACCCTCCTCAAACAGAGGGCCACCTTAGTGTTTCATACATGCCTCTGTTATTTCACTCACTCACTTTTTCTTTTGTTCTTTTAGCAAATCCTTATCCTTTAGCTTTGCACCCACGTCCTCTAGGACTGTGAGTTTCATGGAAGCAGGGATTGTGTCCCAGTCATCTCAGGATCTCCAGCCTCTCCAGGGATGTTTGGTCCACTGTCAGGCCCAGAAGCTACTGACCGCATCCTTGGATGTTGGGGTGACATGCAGGATGTAGCTGTTCCCTGACTGGACAGAGAACCTTGGGTGCTGGGTATGGAGGGAGGAACTGAGTGCTGGAGTCACTAACTTTTCTGCTTTCCATGCAAACCCCTTGTATCCAGGCTGTCTGGAAGGACACTGTGCGTTCTGTGCACCAACCAATGGCAGAATTTGAACTGTGACACATGCCTGGTTGGCTGTGATGCATTACACATGGAGAGTGTGTATTTCTCACATATTGTATCTGAGAATCTTAAGCAGTCATGGGGTCTGACTTTCATTCTCTGGGGTTAAAACCTTCTTGGTGATGCTAACATACCTCCAGGAACACAGAACTCATTACCTTGTAAAGCAGCCCCCTGGTTATTAGGGGCCACATGTTATCTCCTGGCTAATTTGGCCATCAGTCCTAATTCTCTGCTCTAGGGCCACAAGGAAAGAGGTCACTCCTTTTTCCACTTCGTGTTCACTCATTCCTTCATGTGTACATGAATTCATTAACTTCATCATTCATTTAAAAATATTGTTAAGGCCTATTTTGTCCAAGATGGGCAGGTCCCCTGTTCTCATTGAGCTGACATCTTTAGAGGGGAGAGACAGACAATAAACAACTTAACATATAAACAGGAGAAATACTATTGTCATAAGAGGTGTGAAGAAAAGAAAATAGGGCAACATGAGGGTTGGGGAAAATTTCAATAGAGCGAACAGGACAGGTGTCTTTCAGGAAATGAATTTGAGCCAATGAGAGATAAGAATGAGGCACCCGCGAACAGTTTGGGAAAAGAGCATCCAGGTTGAGAATTAGAGGGAGGAGCGGTTGTCACTGTGGTTTGGGTGGAGGTGAGGGAGGGGATAAAGTAGAAATGAGGATGGAGAGGTGGGCAGGGACCTTGTAGCCATGGTAAGGAGGTGAGGATCTGTCATCGGAAAGAGGGAAGACTTCTGAGGGTTTTGAGCATGGAGTTGATGTATAATTTTAAAAGAGCACTTGGAATATGGAAGCTTGAGGTAGATTCGCAAATCCTGGAAGACAAGTAGGAGGTGGCCACTACTTTATTTCAAAGAGTAAGAAAGGTCTGATTTAGAGGTGAGCTCTAGACAGCCTGGAAAGACAGCACCATAATACCTGGGGCTGGGGTCAGAGTATCCCAAGACCGGCCATCGGATACTCTTCTTGGAAAGTGGTCTGGGAAGGGCACCTCCTTTTTCCTAGATAGCCAGATTTCCTCCCCACCCCCAGGATGTGTTCTTCTTATGAGTTCTCCACAAACAGTGAAAAACTAGGAGGCTGCTCAACACAAGACTTTATTTCCTCCTGGAGCAGAGTGAAGTTGCCCTAGTGAGGCACCAAGTGCGCTAGCGCCATTGTCTGTGAGGGAAACTACACTGCCAGGAAGAGGGGGCATCGTGCTGTCAGAACTGGGGCCCCGGAGGACCCTCGGAGCATCAAAGCAGAGAGAGAAATCAAAAGGAAAAGACTCAGGGGAATGGAAAATGTGTTTCCATATTTTCTTAAGATTCACAGCCATAAAAAAGAAGGCAAGCAACTAGTAAAAACATTACTGCGTGTGACAGATGAAGGGCGGCCTCCTAACACAGAGCTCACGTCAATGAGGAAACAGGGAGGCCCCATTTTTTTTTTAATGGGGAAAAATATGAGCAAACTTTTACAGAAAAGAAAATGCATATGGTTAACAAAAGTACTCGATCTCACTAAAATCAGAAAAATGGGAACTAAAACAGCAGTGGGGTGCACAGTATCTTTTGGGGGAAATGGTTTATAAATTGAAAAATGTATTTTTTAAAGACTGCTGTGCTGGTGAGCCTGCAGTGGGCAGCTTGCTGTCAGGTGCAGTGGTGCTGTGCACCTTTAAAAAGGGTTACTATTTTGAGTGCCTTTGAAAAGTTCATACCCTTGAACCCAACGATCCCACTTCACGGACTGTATCTTAGGGAAATAGTTTTAGATGAAGAGGTTGATTTGTGTGCAAAGATGTGCATGTGTGAAATATTGGAAAGAGGCTACTTGATAATAATAGATGATTGGTTGGCTTAATATGGTATATCCATTCGGTGCACTATTATTAGGTAGCCATTAGAAATGATATTTTTGAAGATATTTTAGTAGGGAAAATACACTGGAATATGTGGAAAATAGCAAAATCATAATTAACAGAAAGCAGGAAGTCAATTATGAGTGTGAATGCATATTATATATATGAAAATAGGTTAGTGGATCATAATGTACATGTAAGGAAACACATAGAAAGGTTACTAGAATTTTCTCTGAGTTGAGAATTACAGGTAATTTTGTTTACTTCTTTGTGTTTTCCAAGGGTGTTTTTTCTTTTTTTCCACAATGAACATATATTATTTTAAAAATCAGATAAATGTAGAAAATGGTTGTCTTATAAGTCAGTGCTCCCTTTGGTCCTCAGATCCCTGTGAGAGATACACACACCCCTTCATCCCGCCTTCCATCTCTGTTGCTGTAAGACACTGCAAAGTGGAGAGCAGAGAGAATAAGGAAAGCAGGGAGGTGGGTGCGACCTCCTGCTGTGCCATGGTTTTGCTGAGTGACCCGGGACATGTCACTGCCCGGCGACAGGGCTCAGTTTCCGCATCTGTAAAATGCACTGGTGGAACTGGTTCACCTCTAAGAATGTAACAGGACTGTAGGCATAGCAGGTCCCAAGCTTCTAGCCCAACGCCAGCCCTAACCACAGTGACATCACTGACTGCTTCCGTGAGCAAATGCCACCCACACCCAGATGTCACTGTCCACGTGGCCGCCCTCGGGACGAGTTACAACTTAGCCGGGGAGACCCTTGCCCTTTCCTTTGGGAACAGGAGGTGATGTTTATATACATCATTCATTCCTTCAACATGTCCTTGTTTCGCGCCTGCTCCTGGGTGCCAGCCCCTGAGGGCAAGCACCATAAGGCCCAAGCTCAGAGTGATTCAAAACGTGTCTTCCCTGGGGGCAAGTCTTTTCCCTTGGAGAGTTATTTTAATTTATATTTGAATTATTTTAAAGAACTAAAGCTTATTTGAAGCTAAGTGTCTGACTCTAGATGAGCCAGATGGATCACACCATTTTAAGTGTAAACCGCCTACCTACCGTGAGTCTGATTTTCTCGTGTGACTTAGAAATGAGGAATCCAGAAACAGGTGGATCCTTGGCAGTGTGAATAAAACAATGTGTGAATCCACCTGGAGCCGTGTGATGGCGGGAAGAGCATGTGGACTTGGAGCCAGATGACCTGAGGTCAAACGTGGCTCTCCTGCTTCCCAGCTTTGTGACTTGGGGAAGTTCACAACTTCTCTGACCTGCAGTGTTCTCATCTGTAAGGTGGAGAAATAGTCCCAACCTTACCCAGCTTTGCTTGTGAGCATTAATCAGGATCTTATTTCCAGAGAGACCTGGCAAAGAGCCTGGCATGTTCTTGGCCAGCACATCGGTACTCTTGCTGCTTTCCAGGGGTTGCTACTTGAAAGGGACAAGACACGTTGGAGATAACGAGAAGAAAACCATGTTGCGCCATCGTTGAGATCCAGGGTTGTGAGGCTACACAGACCTGGCCCTGCCACTTACGTGCAGTGTGTCTTTTTGAGGAAGTGACCTGATCTTCCTGAGCCTGAGGGTGCTCATCTGTAAGATGCAGTTGATGGCAGCAATACCCACATCCCAGGGCAGTTGTGATGACTCAGTAACATGTGCATCCACCGTAGTGCCTAGTATAGTCGCAGTATATTCACTGAATTGTTTGATACATTTTTTTCCAATTGCAAATGAAATAGTTGTTCAATATAGAAAATTTAGAAAACGACCTTAAAAAGAAATAGAAGAAAGTATGAATTGTTTTCAGTCCTTTTACTTTGCAGTTGCTGTGTGTTTGCATCTGAGCTTCCTCATCCACACTCCCACACCCCATCTGCATTCTGAACTGAGGAGCTATCCCCAGCAGGCTGTGGCTTGTTGCCCTGATTGTTCCATCAATGAAAGGTATGTAACACTGCTGCCGGCCCCTCTCTTGGCAGATCCTTCAAGCCGGACTTCATCCTTGTCCGCCAGCATGCCTACAGCATGGCCCTGGGCGAAGACTACCGCAGCCTGGTCATCGGCCTCCAGTATGGAGGGCTGCCTGCCGTCAACTCCCTCTACTCTGTCTACAACTTCTGCAGCAAGCCCTGGGTGGTAGGTGCTGGGCCAGGCTGACCCGGAAGGAAGGGGGAGGCGTGGCTGGCCTCCCAGCCCTGAAGTGGACCCATTCCCCAGCATGGAGGCCCAGTAATAAAAGGAGTCTTTTTTTTTTTTTTTTTTTGTGGTATGCGGGCCTCCCTCTGCTGTGGCCTCTCCCGTTGCGGAGCACAGGCTCCGGACGCGCAGGCTCAGCGGCCATGGCTCACGGGCCCAGCCGCTCCGCGGCATGCGGGATCCTCCCAGACCGGGGCGCAAACCCGGTTCCCCTGCATCGGCAGGCGGACGCGCAACCACTGCGCCACCAGGGAAGCCCCAAAAGGAGTCTTTTTAAAGCAACTGGATAAACAACTTAGATCCCAAACTCCTTCTTGTAATTATTACCTAATGATATTCTATAGCATATTATGATACAGTGTTATGTTATAATAATAGTAGTGGTAAGAGGGGGTACCCTACTGCTCTTATTAATATTTGAGCATGTCATCATTTTTGTTTAAAGGTCAACACTGTTTATTGAGCATTTACTTTGTACTAGGAAAATGTGCTGCCTGGTGCTCACGCTATTGCTATCATGTGAAGTGAGCATCATTACTCTATTTTACAGAGAAGGAAGATCAGCTTTAGGGCCGTTAAGGAACTCCCCAGGGTCATGGAGCCAGGGAGGGGTGAAACCCAAACTTGAAGTCATCTCTCTCCAATCCCTAATGCTCAATTCCTCTCCCACTTTTATTCATTAGTTTCATATTCATTCATTTGATATGCCTTTCCATCCAAATGTTACCTGTAAGAGAGACTTTTCCTAAAATATCACCCCATCACTCCCCAAATACTCTCAGATTTCTTACCCTGCTTTATTTTTTCCCCAAATACTTACCTCCACCTAGAATGATATATTTATTCATTCATCTGTATTATCCAGCTCCCCTACTTGAAATAATCTATTCATGCAACAGAGCACCTGCTATGTTCCAGGGACTGTTCTAAGTTCTAGGAACATGGCAGTGAGCAAATCAGACCAAAATCCCCTGGTCTTACATTGTAGTGAGCAGGGGCACATGCAGTATGTTAATAGACATGCCAAATATTTAATATGACATGATAAGTGTCAAGGGGAAAACAGAGAAGGGGAAGAGGAAATGTAGAGGTTGGGGGGTATGTAGGATGTGCTCTGTGAAGCTCTTAGCCATCTCATCTCTTCTTTTCTTGTCTCTCTGCATGGTCTCCTGGTGGTAGGGCAGTGGTTGAGAACATGGGCTCTGGAGCCAGACTGCCTAGGTCCAGGCTCCTCCATTTATGAGCTGATTAGCCTTGTGCAACTTGCTTGATCTCTCTGAGTTTATTTTCCATATTTGTAAAAGGATGATAAAAATAAGGCCCTCCTGGTAGGGTTATGAGTTAATACATGTAAAGTACTTAGAATGGTGGGTGGCATTAAGTACATACTCAATAAATGGTAACAACTATTATTGTCCCTGGTATTAGGAACGAGGTCTCTGCAGAGCTGGCGCTCAGTATTTATTGAATGCGTACATGCATTACTTTAATAGATATGGATAGTTTTTAACCACTGTTACCATGGCTTCGGTTTCCTTCTCATTCTTCCCCAACCAAGCTTTTAGGCCTGCAACATCCCTGAAAGGTCCTAGGTAGTATTAGTTCACCCTCCTTGTTTTCCCACATAGTCATGGTGATGGTAGCAACTACCATTTATTAGCACTAACTGCACTCTGAGCCCTTCACATGCATATTATATTTAATCCTCGAACCACCCTGATAGTAGGTATTTCTAATATCTCCATTGTACAGATGAGGAAACTGAGGCTCATGCAGCCAGTAGGAGGTAGTGAAGCTGGGCATCTCCAAAACTCCTGCTTGATTATGGAATTACTCTCCTTCTCTGGACTTCAGTTTCCTTATCTGTAGAATGAGGGACCCTCTCATCATTTCCCATATTTCTGAGGTCCCTCAAGCCCACTAAACTGGCACTGTGTTGCACCACAGCTGCAGGTTACAGCCCAAGAATCTACAGACCAATCCTGGCCTGATGCAGAAAGTTCCTAAGTTGCCTGTTCTTTCTTTGTGAGCTCTTAGTATTGAGTTACCCCAAAGTAAGTTTGGCACAAGACTTAGCTCCTCTTCCAGCCATTGGGCATCCACGTTAGGCCACACATTGCAGCATATTTCTTCTTCATGATCAGCGTCTACCTTTCTCTTCCCTGCTTTTGTTCACCAGCAGCTCCCCTTTGCCTTCTGGGTGAATTCCCAGCTCTTTGTCTGGCCTCTGAGGCTCCTGGTGGTCTGTGATGGATCACTCTCCAGCCTCCTCTCTCACTGTCCCTTGCACCCAAGGCCACAGCAGCCACTGAGTGTCTCCAGCACACAGTTGTTTCACTGCACACCTGGAGTGCCCTCTTCCTTCTCTTATTGTCACATCTGCTCCAGGGAGTCGTCCTCACCCCCACTCTGTCCCTCTTCCAGGTCCCATAACCCCCTCGCTTCTCTCCAGCAAGACATTATTATCCCAACCATCTGCCCACAGGCGGTCTTTCCTCCAGGCCTGGTCTACGTGTTCAGTGTGTTGCCCCAATATTAAGGCACAGTGCTGGGCACAGAATGAGCTCCCAGGGGTGCTGAGTAGGGTGGGTGATAGAGGAGACTGTAAGTCTGAGGTCTGCTTTTCTGGAGCTTACCCACTAGCTCTGGAGACAGTAACTATCTCCATGGCAAAACTAGGAAGTGCTGAAGCAGGGGGAGCACGGTGTGGAAGGGATGCAGCTTGTGCTGTTGGAAATGAGTGGGGTTTCTAAAAGCAGAGAAAATACTTACTACTAACATAGCCAACATTCAGGTGTACCTATGGAGCAGGGCTTGCTTTTAATACACTGTATATATTTAATCCTTAACAACAATCCTGTCAGGTTGGATCTCTTGTTTTCTCCATTTACAAATGAGGAAACTGAAGCTCAGAAATCTGAAATGACTTTCAAGGTTACACAGCTAGTAAGTGGTAGAGGATTTGAACCCAGAGTCTACACCATAAACTACTACACAAATGCCTCTCAAAAAAGAAGGGCATTGCAGGCAGGGGACATGGCATGAAGGTCAGCAGCTTGTGCTTGTGTAAAATGCTAAGAGTGTAGTAAATGCTTGTGAAATGTGATTGAGCAGAACTTAGTGGACCTGGCGGGAATGAAGGGCTTGGTACATACTGGGTAACAACGGTTGACCAATGTTCTCTCATATTCTGCCCTAGTTCTCTCAACTCATTAAGATCTTCCATTCCCTGGGTCCTGAGAAGTTCCCGCTTGTGGAGCAAACGTTTTTCCCCAACCATAAGCCAATGGTGAGTGCCCTTTTTTACTCTGCTTATTTTTGTGATATGGCATAAACACAGTTGTCCATGTACTTAGTCCATTTGAATGGAGGAGATGGGCTCAGGGGCTGCTCCCTGACCACCTAGGCTCTAAGGAGGAGCTGTGACATCCTATAGGAATACCTGTCTTTCCTAGGAGAAGGGTCAGGTCTCCAGGTAAAATTTCAGGCAGTAGTGCAAATGACAAAGATGGACAGCATTCCTTGGGACATTGGGAATTTTCAGCAAATCAGGGGACAACTTGAGCTGGCATATTGGAACCAAAGGTTGATAATAAAGGTGAAAGATGTTTCAAAGGTAGGATGTTACCTTGAACCCTTGAGCCCTGTGCAGGACCTGGTTTCAACTCTTATTTTAATAAAAGCAGTAATATTTTGTTTGCATTGATCGTCAAAGGGCAGTTTCCTTGTGCATCCTCTTCACATTCCAACTTTTGAATATACTCAAGGTTGTCTCTGGGAAGTGGTTGGAGCTTCCCAGAGAATTCGGAATATGTGGGATAGCCTTCCGTTTGGAATATGTGGGATAGCCTCCCATTTGGATGGTGGGAAAGGTGAACATCTTTTTGCATGAGGTGGAGAGTTCTCCATCCTGCGGCCGGGAGAAGTTGGATCAAGAGTTCTGGGCAGCTGGAAATAGCCCATGACATGCCTGCTTTCATGGTCGGTGGTCTTGTTAAACTGGTCAGAGGAATGCAGGGCCGTGGCCCCATGCATGCCTTGCAAGGAATGTGAGTCTTGGGGAACAAGATAGTTAACAGGGTATTCAGTAATCTCAGCTGAGGATGATGCCCTGCTTGTAGAATCCCAAGCTTAGGCTGCTGAGCTTGACAATCCTGTTTGGAGACACTGATAGGTGTCTCCAGGTGGGGGACAGTCTAACCAGGCAGAAACATTTCTCATTGATTATCTTTCCCTTATATCTGATGCAGTGAGAGGAGTCATAGGATCCAGGATGTGCTGGTTGGAATAAGAAGGGCATGTGCAACCCAGCATATTCCAACTAAGTAAGAACACCGTGGAGAAAATTGAGGGTTTATCCTCAAACCAGTCTGAGTTTGAATCCCAGTTCTGCCTACTTACTAGGTCTCGGGTCTCTGTGAGCCTCAGCTTCCTCAGCCAAAAACCATGGATGACAGTAGAACTACCTCACTGGGTTGTTGAGATTTAATGTGATCATGTGTATAGGGTGCTGTGCTTGGCATATGATAGGTGCTCAAAATAGAGTAGCTTTAAAATAGGGGCAAAGCCATACCCTGGAACACTGTCAACAATGGGTTGAAAGTTAGGTGAGGAGTCTGCAGCCAACCCAGCCCACTGAGGGTGACAGGCCCAGCTGTAAGTTCTGGGAGGCGTAGGCTGGCTGTAGTGAGTTCCTGGCATTCCCAACTAGGCCAAGCCCTACTGGGAATTTCAGGCAGGCATTTGGCATCAAGGACTGCTGTTTGAGCCTCCCCCTCCCACTTCCACCAGGTTGAGATTCTTAGGAAGATTCTTCCCACCAGGGAAGGCCAAGTCAGGGCCCCAGTCTGGGAATACCTGTACCACTAATAGGCAATTAGATATTGATCCAGATTCCATAGAACTAGGGAGAACCCTGGCCATAGAATCAGGGAGCAAGATCAGGGCTGGATTAGCAGCCAGGAGGAAATCTAGGATGCTGCTCCTGAAAATGCACCTGACTGGGGCAAGGGCTGGGGCAGGGTGGGTCCACGCTGTAGAAGTGAGTGGAGGGAGGGGAGTGTGCACAGGTCAGGAGCCAAAGCAGGCAGGACCTGGCTCCCAAGGCCCTCTGTGATCCCTGTAACCCACAATGGCAGTCAGGACACAAGGAGACAAGAGACTCTATCAGGTGTGTGATAGAAATAAAACCACTTTACTGTTTAGAATAAAGGACACACTATAAAAAGTGAACATTATGCAACATTACAAGACAATATACATTCACGGCATATAAAATTCATAAATAACATGGAGGAAAACTGTAAACAGTGCTACAAAATTTAGCAACAAATACATTCCTTCCAGACAGGGTTTTCTCTGGTTGGTTTCTCTCCATCACTTCTGGGTCTCAGGACAGCAGACCGGCTAAGGAGGAAGGTGGGGGTCATGGGAGAATTTACGAAGCCCCTCCCCTTGGAGCATGAGCCCTCCTCGTGTCTCCCAAGAGCCAGTTTGGAAGCTGTTGATATCTGTCTCCCCAACACTCCTCCATTTTGTTTTGCTTCTGCTGTCAGAATTTAAGTGTTTTTCTTGTGTAAAACTATTTTAGTGATATTTTTAACTTTAGCAGCCAGGAGCCAAACACTTGGGTGTCATTTTTGGTTAATCCGTATTGATGATCATTGAGCATATGAGGAAGGGCAGAGGCAGGGGAGGGTATTGTCTCCTGGGGACCACAGTTCCTATGAGACAGCTATTCCAATAAGTCATTTGTTTTTTTAATTGCTCAAGAACCATGGTATGAAAAATGGTGCTCATGGGCTGTAGCTTGATTGCCATGATGTAGGGTCTGGGGCTGGGTAAGGCTAAAGCACAGGAGTCTCCCAGTATTATCTACCCTGGCCAGATGGAGCACTGGCCTGAAAGGTGAGAGCCTGGGTGTGGTGCTTCTGGATAGGGAGACAGAAGAGATGGCCAGAGGAGGCCAAGAGAGCTTGGAATCACAGGTCCCATGGCCCTGGATTTTTAGGAGAAATCGTGGCTTCCCAGTGGGGTGGACAAATGGACTAGAGGGAGAAAGGAATGGGAATGACCAGCAGATTGCCCAGGGCCAGGTGCCTCAGAGCAAGGATGTGAATGTACTTGCTATTTTTTCTCTCCTCCCTCCTAGTCCAGAAAGCCACTAGGATGCCGATGGGGAGGAGTCTGGAGGAGTCTCTAGTGCTAGTTTCTTCTAGTTTCCCCAATTCGCCAGTCTAGCTGCCTGCACAGTAGAAGTATTTACCCTCCGTTCCACTGTAGAATTTGATTCAGGAAAATGGTGGCGTGTGGGTTTTGTTTTTTTTTTTCTTTTTCCTCTTAAACACAATGTACACATATTACAGCCTACACATGACATAAGATTTAGCAAAATAAAATGTTCACGATATGAATGAAATACAGAAGTGTCTCAGCTACATAAATGACTTTAAATTATACAGTAAGTGAACAGGTGAAATAAACAAAGCTATAGCTTATAGAAAGCTCAAAAACCGCCCTCTGACATCACTCTGCAAAGGACCCTTCTTTGCTCAGGACCTGCTGTTTTCCTTGCCAGGGCCTGGCAGATGGGACTGTGGTTCCACCAACTTTTCAGAGGGAAACTTCAGGTGACTGATGCTCAGGCCTCACCTCAAGCCCCTCCTTTTGTGAGTGGAGATGACCCCACCAGGGACCAAGAATAGCCAGATGCCTCATGGAGGTCACACTGATGCCCAGTTGTGGGAGGGCACTTGTGCAGGTTGGGTTAGGGGTTCCACCTTGTAGGACTTTGAGGTTCAAATAAAGAAAATCTTAAAACACCAAGTCTGGGCTCACCCCTTAAAAACCACTGGCCTGCTGACCTCAGCTTCTCCTGCTCACGCTGCCCCATTGAGAGAGCAAAGCCCCCCCCCCCCCATTTCCTGTATGCCAAATGTCACAACCACAAGGTGAAAGGTAGGTAATGAAATCAATCCCAAGGAAACGGATGCCTGTACTGCCTTCCCGCACTGGGGTCCTGCCAAACACACTTTGCCTGGGCGTTTGCATTTGTGTGCGAGACATTACAATGTATTGTCTGCTTCTTTTTTTTTCTTCTCCTGTTTCAGTTGGCAGCTCTGTTTCCTAAAGTGGAATGAACTGAAGATACAAATACTAATACAGGATAAATACCCATAATCTGAAAAAAGAGACAGAGCAATCATGTTAAATGTAACCATCCTACCATCCCCAATTCTGTAAAATATACATTATCACCTACTCTTGGCATCTCACTTTCAACGCTAAAACTTAAAATAATTTTATTTAATCAGAGAATTTATATTATAGTTTTATTTCAAAAAACACAACAAAAACCCTACAGCTGATTGCAGAGTAAGGCTTTCCCAATGACCACCAATTTTAACTTTATAAGGTGAGGACCTCAGGAGGTGGCATTCATCCACCAGTAAGCTGGAGGAAGAGGAGCAAGTTGTCCCCAAACTCAGGAAAGGTGGCCATCTAGCCAAGGCAGGACACTGCAGCTTTCCTTCCTGTGCCCAGGCCCCTGACCCACAGTAACTCTCATCTCCCATCTGAGCCAAGCCAGTAAGGCAGTTAAACGAAGGCCCCAAACATGAAGCAGGAGAAAAGGAGAGGGACAGAGGTCAGATGACCCCAATTAGAGGGATGCTGAGGGTGCTCAGAATTTCAAATTTTAATTAAAATGAAAAAAAAAAAAGGTCAACTTGGAAAGTCATGATTTTTTTTTAAAAAACAAAAAAAAAAAAAAAGAAAAGATTAATCAGAATTTCAAATTTTAATTAAAATGGAAAAAAAAAAAAGGTCAACTTGGAATGTCATGATTTTCTTTAAACAAGCAACAACAACAAAATAGAAGAGATTAAACTATTGGCGTATTTAACAGCATTGAACAGAATTCTGTGTCCTGTAAAAAATTAGCTTATGTCCCCATGTGGGTATATGCAAATGTGTATGCAAACACATCCCCCTAGGTGAGATAAATGCTACTTTGGAAATAGTATTCTCTACCCAAATCTACTGGTCCTATATCTGTGGATAGTGTACTGTGTTTGTATCTCTCCAATTTACATAAAGGCAAGCTCCTGGCCAAATCTACTAAAGAGTTTTCCAGGAGGAAATCTTGTGGGAGGCAGGGAGAGGAAAGACATTCATCTCAGTCTTTCACCTGAGCTTTTGTCCAAGGCAGGCAAATTGCCTCCTGACCTCAGGCAGATGTTTAAGTCTTCACCAACTAAGAAAGTTCTGTTATTCTGGCCTGGCTGCTTGCTCCAGACTCAGAAACATCTGGTCAACCCAAGCATCGTTGGGCTGGGGAATTGTGTGTGTACTGCATCATCCAGACCCTCTTGCAGTTTCTTCCTCCCCTCCCTCACTCTCACGTGCAGACACAGACAGACATAGTCTGGTGGGGACATGCAGTAGCATCTCCTTGGTGTATAAGATCTTCTGCGTACCTTGAGTCTATCTGCTTGCTGCCCTTGACTGATTTGAAACAGTTGGCTTTTCAGCAGCTTCCTTGTCTGTGTCCTTTATGTACTGGGGAAGGGGAAGAGAAGGGCAAAGGGAGGAGGGTCTGGGAGATGGTGAGATGGGGAAGAAGAAAGAGGGGTAGGTATTACAATGCCCCAATTGGGTAGTTTTTCAATTTTTGTTTTCCTAAAAAAATATAGATTATATCATCACAAAGAAGAATATACATTCCTCATTCTTTCTGGCATGGCACCAAAACTTTCCAGGTGGAAATGGGTGATGTCAAAACCAGAAAGAAAGGGAAGGGTGGGGCCAGGAGGATGGTTCCAAATAAACTCCATATGACAGCATAGATTTTCCTTTAAGTGTTCGAAGTGCTAAATTTGCAAGAAAACAGGCACTAATTTCATTGTCATCATCTGGGAAGAGTTAGTGTCCAAGGGAAGCTCAGTGGGAAGGGAGGGAAGTGAGGTGGGGCAGGGTCTGGCACTCAGGGGTCTGTGGCATTGATGATGCTTTTGTCCGGGGGGGCCCATCCTCGGTACCAGCTGCAGTAGCCACCCTTCTGCCGGATGCAGGCATAGTGTTTGGACTGGTAGCCAGGGTAGCCAAAATTGGAGAGCATGTCGGTCCAGAGACACTCGTTCTTGGAGGTCACAAAGCAAGGCAGGTAGTAGCAGGATTTGATCTGCAGTGAGATAACAACCAAATGTTGGTGGAGCCTGCTGTGGTGGACCTAGGCCTGATGCTTGCCCGAGTGTGGATTCAGAACTTGGGACCACTGCAGGTGGAGTCCAGCTACGTCACTCCCTTAGTGAAAATAATATAAATAACGCTCGCCAATACTTATTGAGCACCTGCTGTGTACCAGACATTCTGCTAAGTGCTTCTATATTATTCTCTTTAATTCTCATAACAGATTTATCTCCCTTTTACAAATAATAGAGCCTCAGAGAGGTTAAGTAACTTGCCCCAGGTCACACAGCCAGAAAGTGGTAGAATTAGACATTTGGGAGTTCTTTCCCTCTCAAATGGTAACAGGCCAAGGCGGGAGCTCTCAGCTGTCGTAGGGAATTGAGAAATTAGAAAGATTAAAGCATACACTGTAGAGTCCAGCTGCCCTAGGCTAGAAATCAGACTTAGTGAGCTGTGTGACTTAGGGCTAGCTACTTAAGCTCTCTGGGCCTCTGTTTCCTCCTCTGCAAAATGGGGACAATTAAAACTGTACTAGTCATAATCACTATTGTCCCATTTTGCAGAGTTATTGTGAGAATTAACTGAGAGAATGGCCTGACTGCCTCCCACAGCAGCAAGGCTGTGTGCCCTGACCCTGTGCTGAGGTCAAGGAGTTGGGCCAGTTTGAAGAGTGACCCTCTGCAGCAAGTGGTATTGGCAGTCCTGCACCAGCTTGCCCACCTGGGGCAGGGGCCACCAGTGAGTCAGCTGCCTAGGTGAGCCCACTTGGGGCTGCTGGGCAGGACCTGCCAACGTAAGGATCCTGTACCTGCCACAACCTTGAGCCAAGGGAGGGGCCAAGGATGCTGAAGAGCCCTCATGCACAGCAGCTGCCAAGTGGGCAGCACAGATTACAGCAGAAAGGCATTCTTTCCTCGCCTTCTTCACTGCTCAGCCTGGTGCAACATTCCTCACCACTCCTTGGACCTGCCCCTCTGCTCAGGCCTGACATGCACACCCTTCCCAGCCTCACGGCCCAGTGCCCAGTACTGTAGGAGCTGATGTTTCTGGGGCTGCGAGCCAGCACCTCCCCTGCCTGCTCTCCCTGGTGCTTACCTTGCAATTACAACCCAGATGATATCGATAGTTCAACCCCTTGCGCTGGGAGAGGGTGAGCTGGTCCCACCTTTCCACGAAGTTACACAGTCCTGTGTACATCTTGCCATCATAGACACGGCCTAGAGGAGGAGAGGGACAACAAGGGGGGGGGGTTGTTTTGTCCAGAACCCAGCCAGAAGAGGAAGAATTCATATCTACTGAGTAACCCCCTTAGGCAAGGAACTGTGCTACATACTCTTCAGTCCCATGGTTTTATTTCATCCTCCCCAGCACCTTTTAGGATGAGTTGTATTCCCATTTTCCAAATGCAGAAAATTAAGTTCAGAGAGGTTAAGCGATTTGCAGAAGGTCCCAAACCCAGTAAGCACTGGAGCTGGGGCCAGAGACCAATTATTCTCTTCCGTGTCAATGGCTTTTTGATCTTGCTTTTGTTTTTTCCTTTCTACGTTGACTGCCTAGAGGTGGATAACTTTCAAAGACAGACCTAATAGGTTGTCCTAAGATGTGGAGAGCAATAGGTACTAGCAATTTCTTTTCGTTTACAGTAAAGCTGAGAAATTGCAAAACCAGGCAAAACTAGGTTTCCTCCCCAGAGTCAGTGGTGGAGCAGAGACTAAAATCCAGCCTCACTGTAGGAACTTCAGGCTCCCACCACTGGTCAAGCAAGATGGACTCAACATTAAGATACTCCTTATAATTCAGTGGGCTCATCGCCAAAGTCCTGAGAACACTTCTGGGTCTACCATTCCTTCTCCATCCTCTAAAGTGAAGGAACAGTGGACCTTGGCCAAACCCTGGCCTGGGTGCTGGAGTTAGCCGTTACCTGTCAGCAGGTACTGGTACTTGTTGACCTCTAGCTTAAGGCCACAGAGACTTTCGGAAGCTTCTGTGTGGATGTACTGCACGTGGGGCATCTTGGTGAAGCCTCGGTACATCTGTGGGCAGAAGGAATGCCGTGAGAGGGGCCAGGGCTCGGAGCGTGCGCTGTCATTTGGGCCGGGGGTCGGATTCCCCTCAGAGGCCACTGTGTGGCCGTCACTGACCTACCTTCCCCAGGGTCTTCACTTCGGAGACGAGGCCACCTGCTCCTCTCTTGTCTGAGCCGTGGGTGCTGCCTTCCCCGAGAAACCTTCCCATCCAGCCAGTTGCACCTCCCATTCCATTTTACAGGTGAGGAGCCTGAGGCCCATGCAGATTAAGTGGCTTGTCTAAGGCCACACGGTTGGCGAATAGCAGAGGTAGGCATCCAAGCAGGGGAATCTGCTCTTAACCATTATCCTATGCTGTCTCCCAATGCAGCCTCACAAGTTCATGGCTTAGGGCCTCTGATGCAGGCAGATGCCATTTATAGCTGTCGTGCCTCCTTTGTCAGCATGTGCTCAGAGCCACTGGTGTGAATGTCACAAAGGCTGAACCCACTTGGTGATTCCAGGTCAAGTCCATGAGTATTATGCGGGCCCGGATCTGTTGAGACAACTGCTAACCATGTGAGCTGGTGGAGGTGGGAGGGGGCACCGAGGTGTTGCCCAATCCCATTATCCCCCAGTTCTCAGAGTACACAGGCCCTGGATGGCTGGTGGTCTCTAGGCTTATCCCAAGGGTTTCCAATAAGACAACGGCTCTATTTTAGTTCCTGGCATGCGTAAGTAATTTACTAATGGTAATAAAAAGCCAGACATCACCTCATTGGTGTCTCATCTAAGTGCCTCCCATTCAGTCTAATGGGCTGTTTTTCTTTCTCCCCATCTTCTTTTAAGTGGCGACTGGCTGGCAGGGGTAGGTGGTCTATGAGGCCCTCTGCCATCACAAAGGGTTTCTTGGACCGACAGGGTTTGGGAGCCTCCGCCTTTTTAAGGGGAGTGCTGTTCTAATTGTGTGCAACCATCGGTGCAGGTGCTTTTAATTTACCTGGCCTCCCTTCTTAACCCTCTTTTCCCGGGAGGCTCTCCAGATGAACGAGGAAATGCAGCCAAGAGCAGCGAGAAGTGCTGTCCTCTCAGTTTTCAGCTGTGCTGTTGGGGAGCACGGGCGTGTCACATCCTACCCCCCACTTCCTCAGTGATGGATGGTGCCTCTCTGGCTTTAACAGGAACCATGCTTAAGGGTGCTGCTGTGTGCATGCCATCAAGTGTGGCCTCGGGAGAACGTCCCCTGCACTCACTCCCAGGCCCAGCAACTTCTCATTTTGGTGTGGATGACCCTTGACTTTTTGGCAAGCGTTTCAACTCAGTACTCTCTCTAGGTCTTCCAGGCCAGCCTTTTGGAGCCTCATTTTATTCCATGTTGGTCTATCCCCTGTATCTCTTTTCTGCTTTATGGGTAAGAATCAAGCCCCTGCCCAGTAAGAACTCAACGTGTTGAAATCATCTTGGCATCGCTGCTACTTTTGTTGAAGAACCCTTTATTTTAACATGGTTTCTAGCGCGTGCATGTGGAGCCAAAATCTTAACACATTATAAATGACTGAGTCTGACAAATACAGAGCTGCCTTTCAGGGTCAATTCTGAAAATAACAATATGGTAAATGTATGGTAAAGGCAGCTTTTACTCATTTTGTTGTCTTTTCTTTATAATAATCCAGCTTGATCTAAATATTGATCCTAAAGTATTATTAGGTCTGTAGTCATAGAGACCTAGAATTGGTTTGACAAACTTAGGAGGGTTATAACCGGTTTATAATGTCCTGAAATGAGGGAATCTGAGAATCTCAGAATTGGAAAGGGTGTTAATCTAATCCAGCCAATGCAGTGGAAGATTAATGGTAAACTCGGGTTCTATGGACAGACAGCCAGCGTCTGCATCTTGTCTCTGCTACTTATTAGCCTCTCGGAAAGTTACGTACCATCTTTGGGCCTCAGTTTCTTCATCTGTAAATTGGGGCAAAGCAGTTACTTCATATGGTGTTTTTGAGAATTAATGCCTTAGAATAGCACTTGGCATACCTTTAGTAAAAATTAGTTTAAAGCCAGTTATACTAAAGTTTGTAATGGGCAGAGGGAAGGGCTTGCTCCTCTTCTTCCTACAGGATGCCTTGCCCAGCCGCATTGCTTAGTGCACGTAGTTAAAGCCGGTTTCAGACTCAGACAGGTTGCTCTTTTCCCCCAGCTTTACTGAGGTATGATCGACAGATAAAAAGTGTATCAGTGTAAGGGGAGGTTTTGATATATGTATACATTGTGATGACCACAGTGAAGCTAGTTAACACATCCATCACCTCATATAGTTACCTTTTTATGTGTGAGAACACAACATCTACTCTCTTAGCAACTTTCTAGTATGTAGTACACTGTAGGTAACCGTAGTCCCCATGCTGTCCACTAGCTCCCCAGAACTTACGCATCCTGCAGTACTAAAAATTTGTGCCCTTTCACCAACATCTCCGCATTTCCCCCACCTCCTAGACACTGGTAACCACCATTCCACTCTCTGCTTCTAAGAATTCGACATTTTTAGATTCCACAAATATGTGAGATCATGCATTATTTTTCTTTCTGTGTCTGGCTTATTATACTTAGCATAATGTCCTCCAGGTTCATCTTTGTTGTCATAAATGACAAGATTTCCTTTTTTAAGGCTGAATAATATTCTATTATAATATTTAATTGCAATATTGTATATACACCACATTGGACTCTACAAGCCTCTGGGCTTGGCTTCGCTTTGTGATAGTATCTACACGAAGTTCTAAGAAGTTAACTTCCCTTGGGGTGAAGGGACAAATAACGTGGGAAAGAAATTTCTGAGTTTGGGGAGTTTTACCTATTTCTTATGGAATGTCTGTTCTTTATACTTGCAGCATGAACAGTCACCACTATGTCAGATATTTCTGGCATGCCTACAGAAGATCAGCACTGTGCTGGATACTGCTTTATATCATAAACTCATTTAAACTCACAACTGATTTTATAAGCAACCGAGTTTCAGAGACATTAGATACCTGACTGAGGTACCAAGTACATGGATTTTCTCTCACAGAATGGGCTGTCTATCTGGGGTGGCAGAGCACACAAGAACAGAGTCACAGGCATTTGGAGGAGGAGAACAGTTCCCCATGGGCTGGGGCGGTCAGAGAGGCTTCCAGCTGGAGCTTCAAAGGCGAGGCCCTGCTATTAATCATTTGATTAGACAAAGGCTTGAAGGAAGGAAGTCACCGGGGGCCAAGCATTCCGATTGTCCAGCAGATCTGTCCTGCCCAGAGTCAGGACATGCACAGCACATGACCAGCGGGCCTCGCCATGGGCCTTTCCCAAGACCAGCTGGGACATAATGTCCCCCACGTGCCGTCCCCTGCAGCCAGCCTGAGAGCATGTCTCCATGGCATAAACTATAGCTACAGGCAAAGCAGATGCTTTCTCATGCTCCTGATAAAAGATCCCCAAAGCTTAGAACACCCAATTCTGGAAACTTCCACCTTTGTACCACAGCCCAGCACCTCAGCCCCAGCGAATCTCCATGTTTGGGTTTGCAGTAAGCTCCCTCAACATTCTAACACCCTTCCCCCACCCCCAAACACACCTGTGGGTCACTGCACACTCGAGATGCCTGAGAGGAGGACCAGAGGCTCTGGAATTAGCATATGGGAGAGGGTCTGCCTGCCTTTCATCTGGTGAGAAGTTTTGCGGGGAGGGGGTGGGAACTCTGAGAGAGAAGAGAGGTCAGACAGAGCAGCTCAAATTCTCACGTTTTCCCCGTTCCTTTAGTCCTGCTCTAAGGGAGTCCTTGCTTTCCCCTGCTGACTCTCTGGGGTAGACTCTAATCCTCTAGAACAAAGCGCCCAGGGACCAGTGCCAAAACTCCTGCAGGCTCCCCTCTCTGGCCTCTCCCCCTTCCCTCCTACAAAGATATTTTTCCATACACCCTTTGCAAGTCAAGAGCTACACTGCTGGATGACAAATCCACAAACCCAAGTTAACCTCCTTTTGTTCCCTAGGGGAACTAGATACAAATGGGGTGGGGGGAGCCCCACAAGTGGGTGGGAATGATGAATCAGCCTGCTGCTCCACTGCTCTGTGATCTCCCTGTAGGCAAAAACTCTAATTTCACTCTAGTTTGCCACTTTCTAACTATACAATCTTGACGGTTGTTTAACCTTTCCAAATCTCACCTGTAAAATAAAGGATAGTGTGTATCTGTTTCACAGGGTGGTTGTGAGAATTGATCCCCGCATCATTATAACAATTATCTTTGTATCCTCCGCTCAGAAAAGCACAGTGCGAAGCACAGAAGCACAGAGAGCGTGGGGAGGAGGGAGAGAAGGACGGACATGAGGGAGGGAGGGAGGGTGACTGAATGGCCTACTCCTGCTCCCATGTCTCGCACTTTCCTGGATTAGCAGACTGGTACCTGGAGACCAGCAGAATCCAGTGGCCTCTCTGGATAGAAGGGCAATGACCAGTTCTATAGGTTATCTAATATTGGGCTGGTAGCAGGGCAGAGTTAATAAAACCTACTAGATAGTGGTTGATGATCAAAGTAAGATGGCAGGGAGATTTTGGGAGTCACTGTAAAGAGCACACAGGATTGGGAAGGAACCCTGACACCTCAGCTTGGGAACCAGATCTAGCTTTAATTAAATATGTGATTCTGGACAACTCATTTCCCTTTGAGCCTCTGTCACAAGTAAAACAAGGGATTTTATTTTCTAATGCCCAGCACTCTGATCCATGGACCTGGGTGAAAGATGGTGAATGGACAACAAAAGACCAGCATCTTGGGACTGGGTTTGTGTGTGCTCTGAAGTGGTTGGGTGAGCAAATGTTACTTGGCCTCTGAACACTGCTCAGAGGCTGTTCCCAGTGAGGGGGGAATGGGACATTCTGCCCACAGCAAGGGCCTCTGGTCACCCTGGCATCCAGGCCTTGAAGGAAGGAGAGAAGCTAGGCAAACTTAGGAACCACTGCCCCCAGCCTCTTCCCCTCCCAGCTCTCTGCTGACCATAGTGCGTCTCACAATGTGAAGGATTATTCCAGAGCAGGCAGGGAATGCATCTCCTGAACCTCTGCTTTTGTCTAATATGCTTTTGCATTTGCTTGCCAGCTGCCAGGGGTTGCACAGTGGGTTTTCTGGGTTGTTATTGCTCTTGTTGGTCCCCTCTCCACCCACTCTTCTCTCCCCATGGCCATCTGAAGACATAAGCTGGTCCCATGACCAAGCTTGGGCAGCCAAGGGCAGCTGGCCAGGGCTGACTCTGGACATTACATAACCAGAATGCTGTGGATGTTTCCAAAATTGAATCCAAAGCAACAGGTTCCACAAACTCGGTACATCTAACCTCAGGCCTCAGGATGCAGGAATTATGCGGCCTGGAGGTCTGCCTCTGAGATGGTTGGTTACCACCCGTGGGCTGTGTCACTCCCCCTCTCAATCCTACCCAAATTGTCTCCTCTGGGGAGTTTCAGGCCAGTGCGTCTCACACTCATTCCCTCATTAGATGGACAAGCATTTACCAAGTCCCTGTTGCCTGCCGGTCCCACCCTAATTGCTGGGAATGCAAATATGAGCACTGAGTACAAGGGCTAGCAGTCCACTGGGACCTGGGCACACCCCATCTCGAGCTCCTGATTAGTCACGCACATGTGTCTTCTCTCCCTCCTGACTATAGTTCCTAAACATAGGAACCGCATCTTCCTCGTGGCCTCCACAGCTCCTGGCACAGAGTGCTGCATGTAGGGAGGTGCTTACAAAGGTGGAGTGATGGACCAGCTGCCAAGTTGTTCAGGGTCGAGCCCCAGTCCTCTGTGCTGAGGCACCCAAACCAACTCCTGCTTAGAAGTAACACAGCCTGTGTCCCAGGGCACTTAGAATCCTGAAATGCCTGAGCCAGGAGGGCTCTTAGGGGCACCCAGCCCAACCTCACACTGTTGACATATGGCAAAACTGAGCCCAGGAAAAGGGACAGTTCTAAGGCAAGTGAGCTAAGTGAAGGAATGGAGCTGAGACTAGGAGGCAGGCTCCCTAGGTTTTGAATCTGATGTGCTTTCTCTTAGGGCATACTTCCTGAATGTGCTTCATAATGTTAACATGCTCACAAATATGCTCAGTTATATGAACATGCTTAGTAAACGATGCTAAGTACTGGGATGCAAGAAGACAATTAAAGCCGGGAAAATAGGGAGAGAGGGTGAAGTTCCTACTTTGGCTTGAGGTTCCTGTGATCAGCACAAGTTTAATGTAAAGTTTTGAGAGGTTAAACCTAAGTTGTAACCTCAGTGACTGCATAAAACCAGTAGGCATTGTTGAATCTTAAAACGTCAGACCTCGGAAGAGCCCGTAGAGACGATCTAGTCAACATCCTTCCCCCATTTTACAGATGGGAAGACTGAGGTCCAGAGAGGGGCAGTGACTTGGCCAGTGTCTCATATTTACTAGGTAACAGGGCTGTCTGCTGTCTGGTTCCAGAGCGCAGCTTCTTAACAGCTGCCTCTGAGGGACTTCACCGGCCCTGGCTCTGGGATGAAGCAGCCGGCACCACCACCACCACCTGTCCCTTTCTGCTGCCTCATCTACGCCCTCTCCAGCCAGGTGGAGGGGCTAGGGCTGGGGCTCAGACACTGAGCAAACACACACCCTAAGTCCAACCCCACTTGCCTCCATTGGCCAAGACTCTGACAAAAAACCCCCAAACCCTCCTGAATCCTGGGGTCAGGCTGCTGTCACTCACCTTCATCTGCTTGATGGTGTAGACCAGTGTGCCAAAGGGCCCCTCCTTCACCAGCTTCTTCCCCACCACCTTGGCCCGGATCACTGTAGAAGAAGGCAAGACAGAGACAGGGAAGTTAGGGAGGCCTGAACCACTTTAGGGACCACATCTCAGGGTGGGCATCCAGCTCCCAGTATGTCTGGAATTGTTTTCTTTGTAACTCTGAAGCAACTAGAATAGATGATTGTGTTTATAGGAGCAAGAATTCAGGTAAGAGACACTGGGATGGGGGTGGGCAGCGAGGAGTGGAAGAGAAAGGGAAGACAGACATCTTTGGAGTTAATTTCCCTGAACACTCATAGTTGCAGTCTGGAAATTTCTAAGGCTGTACTCACCCCTGGAGGAGTGACTCTGTGGTTTCACCGTAATCTAAAATCTACTTCTCCTGTTAGAGCCTCCTGCCCTCACTCCATTGCACCTCTGACAATCCCATGGTCTCCCAGACCTATTCTCTTTCTACCAGGACTGCTTTCTGAGATCTGCCTCATTTGGGACTCTCCCTTTGCATGCATCCTAATACACCCACAGGGTTGTGATGTACCCCAGTTTGACCTCCATGCCCCAGTTGGCACTCTGATGGGGCCCTTGGTCCCCAGCACTTAGATGGCAAGGGATGCAGTAGAGAGCAGCTCAATAAGGATATGGTAGAGGAAGAAGCAGTTGGGAGCAGAGGCTTAGGAGCCAACCGAACTCTTCCAATCCCAGCCCTGTTCTTTATGGCTGTTATGACTGTGGGCAAGTAACTTTGTTTCTGGCCTCCAATTTCCTCTTCTACAAAACAGGATAATAATGTTACCAGTTACCTGAATTGAAGGGATTGGGCAAGATAATGCGTGTGAAAAACTCTCGGCACTATGTCTTGGACAGAGTGTATATTAATGTTATTAATATCATCATTATTATCATCATCATTGATAAAAATGGGACGGGCTGACCCATGGAAGGATTGTTACTGGAAAAAATAGCTCCCATTTATCGCACACCTACTATATGCAAGAGTACATTTTACTTATTTACTCCTCACAACTGCCTTACAAGGTCAGTGTTAGCATCCACGTTACACAGATGAGGAAACTGACAGAGAAGTGAAACCATTTCCTCATTTTGAGCCTCAATTTTCTTACCTGTAAAGAGGATGTACTACCTATGTCAGGGAATTGGAATGAGGATTAAGCAAAAAACCTTATGAAATTTCTTACTACAACATCTGGTAGAAGGGAGTTGCTCACTTATTATTAGTCGACTATGTATACAAAAATAATTAGACAGACCCAGTGTGACAAAGGCTGGAAGAAAGGCATTTACTACATGCAGTAAGAACACAGAGAAGAGAGGGATTGACTTGGAGATTATAAGAGGCTTCTTTTTCTATTGTATGTGAAGAAGCTGTCTTCAAATATTTGTCAAACCAGCAAATGGACAGATCTTGAAGACAGAACTCAGAAACTGCAAAGAAGTTGTGTTCATTGGCTCAGCCAAAGAACAAGTCATCTAATAACAAGAACTAGCAACAAAGTCAGGGGGATTGAGGCGGTGCTGTCATGGGGGCAGAGAGTGTCTCCATCAAAGGGGGCTGGATGCTCTCATGCTAGGACCCTGACCAGAATGGAATGGATTTTGCATTTATAGCAGCCGTGTTTGAATCACAAATTGAACTCTTCCAGCTCTAGGATCTTATCACTCTTTCTTACCTCACGTTGCACTTAGCCCAAAAAAGAGCAGGTGCTCAATAAATGTTTGTTAAACAGATTACCCTTTACACACACACACACACACACACACACACACACACACACACACCTCTGCCTATTCTGGTAGCTCCATTATCCTTCCCCATTTTGGTTGTCCCACCATGTTTCTCAATTCCTTGTCTCTAATCTCTTAAAAATTTCCTTACTAGGAACCAACTCCCCTACCCCAGCTGAATCCTATCCTGTTTCTCCCCAGATGAGCTTGGAGCCTATTCTCCCAGTCAGACATGAAGTCAGGATCCAGATGAATCAATGGCCCCTCCAAACCTTACTTGCCAGGGATGGCAAAACACGGAGCCCAGTGGCAGAGTTAGCAATTCAGCAGAGGCAGCTCAATTTGGGAAGAGGCAAGTGGCTGTTTCCAAGTCTGCTGTAAAAACGAGAGCTTGGCAAGATCCCAGGCCAAGTTCCCTAAAGATTCTGCCCCCACCTCTGTGTCTGACTTTGAAACAGCATCCTTGGCAGGGAGCCATCCTCCCAGAGCCTCCAGGGACTATTTCCTCTACATTAACTCCCACAGGCAGGTTGTAACAGCTTAACTGTTGGGCAGAAGGCATGTCTGCCAGGACTTTCCTATTGATTCTTCCTGAATTGATTTGGCTCCATCTTCTGCTTCTTCATTAATACAGAAGGTAAAAGAAGGAGTGAGTCTTTGCCTTGGGAGGAAAAAAAGCAAAAGGGATTCCTTTAAATAGCAACGTCTACCCTTTCCTGGCTCAAAAATGGCTTGACTTCATTTAGACATAACATGTCATAAGCAGACCTGTCCTATAAAGCTGGGTACTTCTGGAAGCTTCTGCATGCACAGTGAGTCAATTCCTTCCTTACCCTGAAATGGTCTGAGCTTGGAACCTTTTCATCTGAGAATAGTTCAGGGAAAAGAGAGTAAGTTTTTATAATCAGGAAGCCACATTTGAGTTTGAGTTCCACCATTACCATGCAGCCTCAGGCAAACCCCTGTGTCCCCAGAGCTCCTTCCTCCTAAATATCTCTGACTGTCTTGGCCCAGTGCCCATCACGTGGCTTATAAGTGATATACTTATTACTAGTAGAGCAGCAACATTACATAGCATTGAAGAGCCAGGTCTCTGGAGCCTGACTGCCTGGGTTTGAATCCCAGCACTGGTGCTGTGTGACCTTAGGAAAGTTACTAAGCCTCTCTGTGCCTTTGTTTCCTAATCTATGACAATATCTCATAAAGTTGCTGTGAGGGTTAAGTAGCATAAACACTGAGGACAGTGTGTGGCCCATCCCAAACCCTATGTGTTTGCTGTCACTGTTATTAGCGTTACCACCACTACCATGACTTGCGTTATGTGTCCATCCTGAGTATCTTTAGGCTTCTAACACGCACTATAAGCTAAAACCTGGGGGTTATGCTTAGGATGAGGAGAAAGGTAAGCTGATCAAAATACTCTGGGCTTGTAAAATTTCAGGGAGAGGTGGGGGAGCACACATTAACTTGTCAGAACAAACTTACAAGGTGTTATTTAGGCCTGGAGCACCCACTCCATCATAGGTACCTGTCCCATCTCATCATCCATACGTAGCCCAAGAGTGACCTGCCAGTACCAAACAAGATCCCATGGTTATGGTCCAGAAAGACTGAAGCAGAGATGACCCAGTGCAGAGGCCACACCAGTGTTTTCCTTACAAAAACAAAACTGCATTAGACTGAACTAAAATTAAATAACATTCTGCTCTCCCACATAGATTCGCAAAGTCCTTCCAAAGTAAAATCGCTGGCCAACCCCAAATCCGCCTATTTGGTCTGTGAATTAATATGTCTTTATTTGCTTCAGTTTTTCCTCTGCAATTCAAATGTGTGCTATTTTGTACTTTCCTGTTTGGCAATCAGGGTGCCCCCAAGGCGTTCGCTGGCCCAGGGACCAGAGTGAACAGGGGAGGCGCAGGGAGGTCACGGTTCAGCAACAACAGAAAACGGTTCCAAACTTGGATCTGGCAGCACGTCTGGCCGTTCCCACCATCTTGATGTGGCTGGAAGCCCACTTTACAGACGGGCTTAGCTGGACACAGGTTTTCTTTATTCTCCTCCATGCTGCGGAGCAGCGCCCACGCTGTCTCCCTAGTGTCCTCCAGCAGGTAAACCTACATGGGCGTGAACTGGGTTGGCATCCGGGAAAATGGGTCGGGTACCGCTGGAGGCGACGACAAGACATAGAAGTCCCATTTCCCAACTCATACAGTCTAGCGGGAAGGCAAAGTTGAAAAGTTCATGGCTAGCACCAGTCAGAGAAGTGGGGGTGAGGTGTAGCCTGAATCTCAGTCTTGGAGCCTTTTATGCTCCTCCTGGGCTTCTGAGCGTGGAGGTCAAAAGAAATATTTTAATTTAAAAGCATGTAAGAAGAAACTGACCAGGCTATGTATACTTACATATATATATATATATATATATATATTTTTTTTT
>NC_041219.1:40262339-40314282 GCF_002837175.3 Physeter macrocephalus | reverse complement strand
GGCATGTGGGATCTTCCCAGACCGGGGCATGAACCCGCGTCCCCTGCATCGGCAGGTGGACTCTCAACCACTGCGCCACCAGGGAAGACCTGTATACTTATATTATTGGCACATAGATATATAAATATATGTGGGGCCCTCTTAAATACATCACACCCCTTAGGATCCAGGTACAAATGTATAGATCTATAGAATTATCTTTCCTTCCTTTCAATAATTTTTTTTTATTGGGGGAGGAATAATAAGAGCTTGCGAAAACAAGGCACATCCCTTCCAGAAATAATTGTGTGCTGCCTGCGCCCCCCAACCCATGGTAATGTAGACCACAAGCAGCATAAGTTTTGAACAAAAACCAATTTTGATGCCAACAGGATTCTGCTTCCAGTGCAGCTTACTAGTGTGTCCAGAAATTGCACATCTGCTGTTCATCGGAGTATTCAAAGAGGGATAAAACACCCATGAGCTGGCCCCTGCCACTCACCCTCTCCTTCCACCTCCCATCCAACTATCTTCAATCAAATCCAGACCTTTCTACTCCAAACTGTTTGTTGGACTTTCCTACCAGTGGGCTGGAAGGCTGAGTTTGGCTAGGTTTGGGAGCAAGGATCCCTTAACTGGATTAATGTACCCCAACTGAAGACTTCAGATTCTGCCCATCTTAGCATCCTGTCGAGAGCAGTACAGATCCTCTCCATGATGTAGGAGTTGATTCAGCCATCTAGTGGATGAGATACTACCTCTCCCCCCACCACACACACATTGCCCCATACCTGTCTCTCGAAGGCCCTGTAGAATGATTTTGCTGGCTTAAGGTATGGTCTTTAGAAGAACGGTGAGGATAACTGAGGTACACCTGACCAGTAGACAGAATGAATTTCTCCGAAAGCAGAAATCAGTGTTAGTGTCAACCCCAGAGAAGGTGCTGTTCTAACAGCAGCAGGCAGGACCTAGGTAGGCACAAAAGCCTAGACCCTGGGCTCACCTGTCTTTCAGGCCTGGACTTAAGGAAGAGAGGGGTCTGGGAGTGTTAAAATGATGCCCACTCCCATGGAAGCACTCGAGAAATCAGGAAGGAGGGGTGTCTGCAATTCAGCTTGTCTAATGGTCACCTGATGTTTATTTCCCAGTTGTCATCCTCACAGGATGGCAAAGGAAAGTTCCTTTCTGAGGCCAGCGTACTCACAATAAAGGAGATCCCCCAGCCCACCTGGCTCAGCCACTAAGCAATTCTCACTTCCTGTGCACCGTGGACAGCCCGCATTTTAGCCTCTGCAAGGAGGGCAGAGCCAGGCTCTCTTGCATCTCTAGCTGCTCACCCACGAATTCACCCTCAGCTCCTTGCCTTTCACTGCATCACATCAGTAAGTCTAGGGAAGAGGGGAGGAACTAGAACACATGGGTAACAACTACCATGCATTGAACCCCTCCGATGTGCCAGGCAATGTGTACACGTTATCTCACTCTGTCCTCATGGCAACCCTATGAGGTGGGTGTTATTGTCCTCATTTTCCGCCTGTGGAACAGAAGATCAGATACCCTGAGGGCAGTTTTGCATCCCAGAGGGAAAAAGAAAATTGGTGCCCCCCAAGAAAGCAGACTGCCTCAAAACCTTTCCATGAGATTTGTACTGATTGCAAGAGTTCATAATCTTTCTGCACCTCCCCACCCCCACTGTCAGCGCTACTAAGCATCAGAGAGGAGGACTGTCCCTAGGAGGGAGGGCCCCCTTATAATCCCCCACTGACCCCCACATCTCCTTGACTACCCACTTTCCTTTCCAATCACTCACACACGTCCTCTGATTAGTAGTAAGAATCCACAAGTAATCACTATCAGCAGTATAACAGAGTATCATCTGTTTAGCATCCTGTGCTCCCCAGCAAGGTTTCTGTGGAAGGAAAAAAACTTAGAAACCACAAAACCTGATGATCCATGAGGTTTCTCACAACACTTTGAGTCTGAGGTTAATCAGAATGATTAATTCGATGAGACAGTGCACATGTAAAAAGGCACTTTGTAACCCTGAAGCTAAACAGATAATATACTGCCGTGTTGCTGATGGTGAGTACTTGTAGATTCTCAAATGCACTAATCAGAGGAAGACAACCAGGGACCCAAAAGATTCTTGCGATTCAGCATTTCCTCGTTTGCTGAGATCTTTAGTATCCACCTCCAGGGGGTCTTTTTGAGCTCCTCCTCAGTTATCTGCTGCCTCTCTGGGCACTTTGATGACACTTTGATGATGTCCATGTTTGAGGAAAGGGCCTTAGGAATTAAGGGTGGGGGGCAGAGGCCTGAGGGGCCTGCCCTAACTTGAATCTTTCTGGTTGCCAGCCCATTTGTTATCACCACCCCAAACCCCAAAAGCCCCTCTAGAAAAACTCAGAAGCTCAAAGGTCAGATCAAGAAAACCCCCGTGGAAGTGGCCATGATACACTTAAATGAACATGCATGCAGCACATGGGACCTGGATGAAGTCACTGCCCTGTCACTATGTGACCTTGGGCAAGTCACTTCCCATCCCAGCCTATAAATTGGTATGATGATTACCAAGCTCAACAGGTTCTTATGATGACCTAATGTCCCTCCTCCACTCTACCAAAGCAGCTCTCGTCAAGGTCACCCATGACCTCCATGGTGCTCAGTCTAGTCAGCAGCGGGTTCTTCGTCCTCTTCTTATTCATATTCAGCATGTGACGTTCATACCATCTGTACAACTGACAGCTCCCACATTTTTGCAACCTCCAAGCCAGAACTCCCATGACCTTTGACTCATATATCCAACAGTCTACATTTAGTCTACATCTATACCTGGAAGTCTAATAAGAGATCTCAGATTCAACCCATTCTAAAACCAAGCTCCTAATAACGGCCCTCATCCACACCTAGGCCTCCCATCGGCCCCATCTCGGGAAATGGCAACTCGTTCCACACCAGCACCCCATCTCCTTCCTACTTTTTCTTCACCCCAAACAACCCATCCTCTCTGGGCCTTTGCCTTTGCAGCTGCCCCTGCTGGAACACTCTTTCTTCAGTAGCCACAGGGCTCCCTCCCTCACCTGGTTTCAAATATCACCTGGTCAGGGTGCCTCCCCTGATCCCCCAACATCCCTCCCCCAAGCACTCCCTATATCCGCTGGCCAGCCTTACTGTGCTCAAAGCACCAGCCACCATCTGCCATATTATACAGACCTTGTTTGTTCATTGATTATCTCTCCCCACTAGAATGTAAACCTCATGAGCAGGCAGGGTCTTTGTTCCATAACTGCTGTAGCCCAAGCAACCAGAAGAGACAGGCCCCCAATATGTATTTGATGAATACGTGAAGCTAAAATTGCCACCCACATGGAGGGCAATTTTAAAAAAATAGATAAATAAGTCCTCTGAGCAAGTTCTGGCAAATGACCATGTCTTTCTGAGCCTTATTCCCTTAGAAAGGGGGTAATGGCAGGTCCCAGTTCTTAGGGTCAGATAAGCATCTGTCCAATGATCGTTTATCGAGTATTGTACTAGGCTCACAGGAACCTGGAGATAAATGAGGCCCTGAAGGAACTCGGGCCAGAGTTACAAAAGACAGGAAAGGAAACAGGTGAATGGCATTCGAGTCTGGCAGACACGGCTGGTATGCCACAAAGAGGGGTGAAGCCTGTCCCAGGGAAGGGTGTCAGGGGCTCCCTGGAGATGGCAGCTGATTTGGGTCTTAGCCCATTCTGGAGAAGAGACTCAGTATGCTTTATCTGAATCCAGAGGAAGCAGAAACCTGGATCAGACTTGGTGGGAAGAGCCTAAGGAAAACGGCTGGGAGTGAGCAGAATCCCACCTTTCCGGGAAGATGGCCCTGGAAAACCTGAAGGGTGCGGGCAGGCGGGCAGCCTGTGTGAGGAAGAGTGCTTCTCAGAGAGGTCTCGAAAGTAGGCTCTTCCTGCATCCTCCTCTGGTCCCCTGAGGGCACTTCTCTCTGTCAGTTTCAAAGGCCCTATTTGTTGATGTCAAAGCCACAGCCAGACCCTTAAGATGCACTCCCAATCAAGATAGGGAGTCTCCAGTTCAAAGCCTGTCCTGACTAACTCTTTCCATTAAGTAAAAATATTAATTTTGGTTTTATTTAAGCAGGTTTTTTGGCAAGAAATGAACCCCTGCAGCTAAAAATAAAGCCAAATACACACACGGTCAGAAAAATCTGGAGAGCTGCAAATCATTTCAACCCAAGTTTCCATCTCAGAGAAAGCTATTAAAACCCAGAGGATATTAAAACCTCTTTCTGCACAGAGACTCTTGTTTCTCAGTCCCTGCCTGTGTGCTGGGGTCCCCCAGGCAAGACTGTCCTAGGGATGCCCTGTCCTGGGACTCCTGGCAAAGGGGAGGAGGGGCCTGGCAGCATCCTAGCTCTCTCCTCACCTTGTAGGCACTGGATTTCTGCTTGAGCAGGCCAGGAAACACACAAGGGCCCCCTCTGACATCTGTTGTATGTGAAATGAAGGGGCCAGAGAAGGGAGGAAAGGGAACACAGGCCCAGAAAGGTCAAGTTGCCTGGAACTTTGAAATGATTTAAAAGAGAACACAAACAAAATCTACATCTCACTCCTGCTTTCATGTTTTAAGTGGTGACCTCAATTTTAAACTTCTAAAAGGCAAAATTTAAGAGTCACTACCTGGGCACATGCCTAGGCTTGGGATTAATACATTTCATTTCTAACCCAACTACTTGTAAAGTCAGCTACTCTCAATTTCTTCCAGTGGCCACAGCCAATTTGGGGGAAAGATAAGGATCATTTGGCCTAGGACAGGGCAAAGTCCCAGGGCTGGCTGGTTCTTGGATTCAGGTCTGACTCACCTGGGGCCGATGACCAGCTTTGAAGAGATATGGTGTTTGTGTGATCTGGGTTTCTAGGAGGCCAGTAAGGCAACTGCCCCAAAGTGTTCACCAAGCAGGGTTAGAGTCACAGAGGCTTTTGCTCTGCAAACTATGGTCACCAGGGGAGTGTCAATACCCCAGAGCACAGAAAGTGGGAAAGGTGGTCCTTCTCCCATAACCCCCCACATTCTCCCAAGAACAAACAGGAGCAACAATCCACACACATCCCCACCTAAGCCTCCCTGGTTTTCCAACATCAACAGGATTATTCTGAAGAGCTCAGGGACATATATCCTGCTGTCCTGAGCTGGGACCCCACCTCAAGTCCTACCATCCACAGCCTCCATCACCCCCACTGCATCCCCCCACTACACTGACCTTTCCTGTGATGCCCCTCGTCTCCGTGAGGATGACTCTCTCCTCGTGCCTCTGTTTACACATCTGTCTTCCTGCAAGACCCACCCAGCTGAAATGCCACCTCCTCCTGGAAGCTCTCTGTCCATCCCAGGCCATACTAATTTCTTAATGATCAGTTCCTTGGTGCTCACTACCCTGAGATACTAGACAGTAGGGGCTGCATCTGGGACTCCAGCACCTAGTGCAGCACCTAGAATGTGGCGGGGGTCCCCCAAGAATGTTTGTTGAATGAAGGAATGCAGCAGAGAATCAAAGGTAATACAATAAAGGGAGACAGGGATGGTTTCATGTTTTAGGCTCTTGGAGTGGGGGTCAGGAGCCCTAGCTCCTAAGGGTCACCCAGGAAAGAAGAGGGAGGCAGGGAAAAGCATGAGAAGCCGAAATGGGACCCTGATCCCCAAACTGAAGATTCATATCCAGAGGTGAGTCACGGGTTCCTATTACAGGAGACCCCAGTTAACGTGTCTCTGCAGAGGGGCAGTACCCAAACTCCGCCCACAGATGAGAAACCCAAGGCTTAGCATCCTAAAGGAGGTCAGTGGTACCCACCCCTTCTCCTTCCTCCTCCTCCTCTCCCTCTCCCTCCTCTTTTTCCTTCTCCTCCTCCTCCTCTATCATGAGTACTTGGAATTAATTCATTCACTCGTGCTATTCATTCAGAAGTGTTTGAGGGACTGCATGCCTCTGGCCCTGTTCTATGCCTTGGGGTTCAGCAGTCAGCAGTCAGCAGGTAGAGGGAGTCCCTACCTCAAGGAAGCCTATTTCTATCTTGTGAGATGAGAAGCCAGGTGGTCCTAGTCAGAGAGCCACAGGGGCATGCAGCAGACACACCCTGCCAAGCTAGGCACACTCTGTGTTTGGGGCGCTGACACTCCCCTCCTGACCACGCTTTGCAGAGCAAAAGCGATTCTGATTATGCTCGGTGAACACCGTGGGGCCGTCACCTTACTGGCCTCCTAGAAAGCCAGGTCACACAAACACCATCCCCCTTCAGAGATGGTGCTCACTCCCCAGGTGAGTCAGCCTTGAATCCAGCCCTGGTGGTACTGTGGACATGTCTGGGGGAGACGTCCTGCCTGAGCTGGGGTCTGAGCAATCACCATAAGTTAGCCAAGAAAAAGAGAAGCAAAAGGCCTTCAGGTAGAGGGGGGACCAGAGGCAAAGGCCTGGAGGTGGGAGAGCCTAACCCGTCGTTACAGTGACAGAAAGCAGAGTGTGCGACAAGGGGCAGGGGACGGCGGAAGCCAAGAGGTAGGCAGGGATGCTTGGCTTGTGGGGGGGGGGGGGCGGTCCTTGCTCCAACATGTGACAATGTTATTTCTCAGGGGGGTTTCCACTCTTTGAGGGCAGTGATGAAGACTTATCACTTTGTCCCTGCCAGCAGCCCTGAGGATAACATGTGCCCAGACGGGTAGGTGCCCAGGGCCTCAAGAAACCCTTAGAAACAAGACCAGGCCTTGTTTGCCCCACTTGGCATCAGACTCACCAGTGATCCCATTCCAGTTCACATCCTATTTATGATCTTCAAAGTTAGGATTTAATGAATCAGTCTCCCCCACACCCTCCTCTCAAGCCCATTAACCCCTTCCAGCAGTTTTCCTTGGGTGTTTTGTCTGGCTCAGCTCCAGTGTGTCCCAGAATCCAGAGTGCATGCCAGCCTCTGGAAGGTTCCACCCCACTCAGTTCAGAGGTGCCGACCTGCTCACTGTCATGCAGGCATGTGGGTGAGGGGTGCTCAGAACACCCACCCTCCGAGAGTTCCAGCCCTCCCCAGGGGCCCATGGGAAACTTTATCCCACACAAGAGGCCACCAGAATAGCATCCTGGTCTTCAACCACGGCCCGTTTGAAGCAGTGCCCAGAAAAATACCACGCCGACGAATGGTTCTCAGAACTTGGAGCTTTCAGGTCAGGTCATTTTGTGAGACCAGAACAGCTGGCAACATCTCAGGAGTCGTCTATAGCATTTATTTTACTTTTCTGCTAATTGGAATTTGTTTGCTAGGAGAGCTGAGGGCCTCCAGGATAGGTCCAGGAACACAAAGCCAAGGGACCATTAAGCCAAGGGACTTCCCCTGTTTGCACACCAGACCTGCAGATGGGTCTTTGCAGACAGACAGTGAATCTGTTCCCAAAATGCATCAAGGACGGGTGGGAGACTTTGTTGTGTTTTGAACAAGCAGCAGTGTCTGCTCTCTGCTCCGTCTCTGGGGATTATACAGTACAGATACCAACAAGACCCTGGTACGTTTATAATTTACCCTTTGGGTAGCTTGTAAAACTGTCAAGGCCTCTCCCTCCTCTCTTCAACTTCCCTAACTTCAGCCAGAAAGACGGTGGACACCAAATGGACGTAGCTTGGAGGGTCCCATTGAAAGCAGGTGCTTCCCCGTCACAGCTCACTCGGAACCTCCCCGCCAGCTCACAACCATGGTACCCAGGTAGTGGCCACTCAGACCAAGACAGGTATGAAAAAAAACAAGGCCAGACTACAGGTTTTCAAGCTCCAAGCCAGTTATCAGGGATAGCTAGCCCTGAGGGTGTGGAGGAATGGCTGGAGATAAGATCTGAGTGCCTTTTAAGGAGGCCAATCTCCGTTTTAAAGAAAATAAGTAAGTAAAGAATGCTAACTGCTGCCCTCTTTGATCAAAGTGAGTAATGGCAGAATTTTATAAAGTCAATCCTCGGTATTTTTGAACAACCTGCCCTGGCCTAACAGCTTGATTGGGTGATGGTGTCAGTAGTAAAGAAGAAGACCACCTACCCCTTGAACACCTTCTGAATACAATCCATAGTGCCTGAGCCTCTTATTCATTCAGTAAGTAACTCTTGAGTGACTACCACGTGCCAGGCACTGTGTCAGGTGGTGGAAACACGTAGGAAACAAAACCTTACAAATGTTACATCTAATCCTTAAAACTAACTTGCAAGATATGTAGCATGATTTCCATTGGGTCAATAAAGAAAACATGACTCAGGAGAGAGAAGAAACATGTCAGAGGTTACACGGCTAGGAATTAAATCCACATACACCTGACAGCAAAGCTCACTCATCTTCCTACAACGTGACATTGCACAAACCTGAACATTCAGCCAGGAAGTCGAATGCATCAGAAATTCAGAGAAAAGGAAAATTCTTAAGGCTGAATTATCAGAGAAGGACTCATATAAACCAAGATGCTGAGAACTTCGAGGTGGGGTTAACTTCCCAAAACAGAGAAGTCCAGTACCAGCCTAAAGCTTCGTGGTTTTGGGGAGGGGAGCACCAGCCTGAGGACCACGGAGACGGGGGGTCGGGGGGGGGGACAAGCAAACTTTTCTGGACAACTTAACCTCAGCCCTGGTCTAACCCTGCTCAGCTGCAAGGCCTCGGGGGCCTTTGTACATGTCATTCCCTCCGTATAAGACCTTCTGCTTCCCTTTATCTAGAACTCCTATCCATCTTTTATATTTCAACTCAAAGGACACTTCCTTGGAGGAAGCTTTCCTTGACCCCTCCCCCAACATCAGACTAGAACAGGACTCCTGTTATACCTTATCATAGTCCCCGGTTTGTGAGTATATGTTTGTGCATTTATTTGAATAATGTATCATTCCCCTCCTCACACACACTGTGCTGGCATCATGCCTTGTTTTGCTCACCATTCTATCCCCAACATCTCACACGGTGCCTGGAACATAGTAGGTGCTCAGTAAATAGTTGCTGGGTGAATAGGCACTTGCATCTATTCCCGGCTCCCTGAGAGTCTCCCATTAACCTTCCTCTACTGTGCAGCCATTCCACCTGTGTAACTAGCTGTAACTTTCCAAAGCCAATTCCTCTGCCAGGAGCTGACCAAGAATACGTTGGTTTTGATCATGGAAAAAGAAGAAGGAGGGTGTTCCAGGCAGGGGGAAGAGCATGGGCAAGGGCACAGAGGTGAAACTGAGCCTGGAGTGTCAGAGTCACATGGCCCAGGGACCATGAAGACCCTGGAGAGGCTTTAGAGAAGCCTGGAGAGAAGGCTGAAGAGAAGCAGAGGAGGCCCGTTAGCTCTTTCCAACCCAAGCAAATGTCAGGTTCTCTGGGTGACAGGAGCTTGAACGCGGGCCTTCTCAGGACTGCCCACAAACTGGGTCTATAGACAATGATGTTGCTTCTCTGTGCCCAGGTCCTTAGCCCCCTGACCACCCCCGGCCCCCAGTCCTGTCTTGATACCCTTACACTTGCCGTATGCAGGCTTATGGGTGTCCTGGAGAAGGGACTTCTGAACCCTGCTCACTGACTCTTCCCAGCTGGGCAAGATAGGTAACTCTTCAAGACTTGGTTTCCTCATTCTGAAGAAAGGTGAATAGCATATTTGTGAGGGTGGAAAATAATAAAGACAGAAGCCACCTGGCAAACGTTTTCCAGAATAAACCCAAATCCCCCTCTTCCTACCCTCCCTCCACCCCCATCACTTCCCAACATGCAGTCTCATTCCCTCCCAGCAGAGTTGCCTATGGACCAAATGGTGCCAATGAGTGTTAGGAACATGGATAACTCCACAGGCACTTTCCAGATCTTGTGCAGGTCCCTATCCAGCCGCCGGAATGGCACCCTGCACCAGACCAGACCCAGTCATGTTTTCTGGTTCTGTGGACCACCCAGAGTGCACCTCTCCTGACAGATCATCTGTCTGGCTGCATTCTCTGAAGGAGGGCTGGCCCGATCAACAGTGCATGTGCTAGGTCAGAGCTAGCACTGTTGCTGGATGCTGGGTGGCCATGGAGCACCCCCGGTACAAGTGACCTCCCACCACCTCTACTGCACACCTGGCAGGGCTTTGCAGTCACGACATGACACCCAGAGCTGCTTACTCTGTCTGTCCGTGGGCGGCTCATACTAAAACGTTGGCTGAGGTAGTCTCTAAAGCACATCTCCAACCAATGCCCATAGATGTTGCTGACTAGAATGACACAGAGCAAATGGGACACGTTTTCCTTGATATGCCAGCGCTTTTGGAGAATAAGTAATGGGGATATCAGAGATGAAGACGTTTGGCCAGACACTGCCATAAAAAGCAGAAGAATGGCCAACTTTCCCTATTGATAAGAATACTGCTGTCATCCATTATAACACTAATTATAGTACCATCATTAATTATAATAGGTGCCATCATCCATCAAGCACTTACTGTACACATTCCATGCTCAATGCTTGGATTATCCCATTTGAGCTTCATTAAGACCCTGTAAAGTAAGTGCTGTCATTAGCCCCATCTTGTAGAAACTGAGGCTTGTAGCGAGTAAGTGACTTTCCCAAGGTCATCTAAGTAGGAAGCGGTGGACCCAGCATGCCAGCCCAGGCAGCCTGAGTCTGGAGCCGCTGGTTTCCACCACTGGGTCATACCTCCCTTCCAAAAGCACATGTGTGACCACAGTGTAGGGGAACAGGCACATTTCTCAAGCCACAAATTCTAGGTTGGGTGGGACCTTCACAGTCACTCAACGGAACCTCCTTCGAATTTCTTCTACAGTCCTATCATCCCAGGGTTAGTCTGGCAACTATGCAACATCTCTGACCTAGGTCAACTTGTTCCATGTTGAGCCATTTCTTGACTGTTCTAAAATTCTTCTTTATACTGCCTCCCTGTGGCTTCCTCCAGCTAGCTGACATCTTAGGCTTACAAAAAAGAAGATATCTGAAGAACATGGTCATGTGCCCTACATCGTCTCCAAGATTAGGATTTTCATAGATTTTGATGGCCTTTCTCCACATGATTCCAAGTCTCCTTCTCTGTCTCACTTAGGGCCTTTAGCTCCCTACTTGTGTTGGTGGAGGGTGGATGCAGATTTCCCAAAGGCTGCTTGATCAGTGTACAAAGTTGAAAGAGACTTCACCCTCCCCACTCTGGATGCTTTTACTGCTGGTAATGAAGTCTAAAACTTCACCACCATCCATAAAAAACCCCTAGTGTTTTCAAAACAGATTCTATCTCCGAACTTTGACATGATTTAATAAGTAACTCTACCTATTCCACTAAATAACTGTACTTTTTTGGGAGTGGAAGTAAAGAAATTTGGGGTGGGGGGAGTCTTATTACATAGAAAGTATTGAGTAGTAGAAAGAGCCCTGGGCCAGGAGTTGGGAGCCAGATTCTCTTTCTGGTTCTTCCACTAATTTGCTATGCGAGTTTGACAAATCACTTTCTTCTCAGAGCCCTACTAGTTTTCTATTCTGCAAAATAAAGGGGTTGGACTGGATGTATTCTAGGGTTCCTCACAGCCTAAGGGGCTAAGGTTATTTTACCATCACCTTATATCTCTAATTTATACATTTCCCCTGGGTCCTACTCTCTCCATTGGTAATGAGCCAGGACATCACATGTTCTCCCTATTTACTGGGTCTAGAATCACATTTCTGAAGAGTTGATCAAACTTGAGTAAGTAATTAGGATGCTTCAGGTGACTCTTCTGGCCTTGTCTGAAAAGTCCTTCTTGGCCTGTTATCTGTCTGGATGATCTGAAGTTGCCAAAACTGGGGATAGCAGCATGGACAGAATTGGTTCCTAAGTCACCCACTTGGTCCATCAACTGCACAATTTGAGTCACCCTCACCAATCTGTTTTCTTTATGAGCCATTGTCTTATTTTTTGTAGTAACATATTAATTTCCAGGCTGACAGTCCAGCAAAGAGTTTATTTCCAAGTATGTAAACAAACCTGGGATAATTTCAGTGGTAAAAGTCATTATGGGAGCACTGTACATTAATGCCAGGTAGGGCCTCCTGCTCTGAATGTGCCCATATTTTCCTGCAGAGGAATTCTAAAAAACGCTGAGAAGAAGTCTTCTGCCTTTAATCTCCCAATTGTATATTAACATACAAGGTAATGAAAATGTCTCCAGGGTGGCATCTCCATGGGGACTATGCTCTAGTGACCTCACGTGTACTAACTGGGGATAATGCCACATCCATGAAGATAAAATTCAGCCACCCTTGCCCTGCTGATTTAGTTTGACAATAGCTAAGACAGTGATCTAATAGACATGCAGATTCTCCAGCCCACTCCAATGTTCTAAGTAACTTTTAACTCCCCTCTCCCCTGGGTTCCTTCAACTCTCCTGTAGAGTAGGATGGGGCACTATCCACCCCCATCCTCCCTGGATAGCTTATTTCAGATGCTCCTTGAGCTGTTCAGAAAAGCTGTTCTTAAAATAAGAAGGAGCCTCTCTTCTACTCAACCTGGGACCCCCACCCCTCCCTGAAGGGCATACTTGGAGGCATAAAAGCCAAACTGCCACCTTGATCTCAACTTCAACCTCAGTCCAACCTGAACCCAGCCAAGCTGCATCCCAGTCCCAGAGGTTTCTACTTTTGAAACAGAAGGAATATTCAATATTTTTCACTGTCAATATTTTTACCTTCATCTCCGTCCTCCTCCCTTCTGCTCTCATGCTCCTGGTTGAGGCGGGGGACGAGGGAGGTTTTTTTTTTTTTAAGACCAAAAAAAAACAAAGCCTGGGGCTTCCCTGGTGGCGCAGTGGTTGGGAGTCCGCCTGCCGATGCAGGGGACGTGGGTTCGTGCCCCGGTCCGGGAAGATCCCACATGCCGCGGAGCGGCTGGGCCCGTGAGCCATGGCCGCTGAGCCTGAGCGTCCGGAGCCTGTGCTCCGCAACGGGAGAGGCCACAACAGTGAGAGGCCCGGGTACTTAAAAAAAAAAAAAAAAAAAAAACAAAGCCTGGCCCAGGCTGAGGCCAACAGATCGTTCTGGGCGGATTTTGCATGCCAGCAAAGACCGTCAGCAAGATCTACAGGAAACACCTTGCAGAATCCACTCGGAGAAGCAGAGGCCACCAAGAAGTGCAAGGCAGATACACTCCGCTCCATGTGACTGGCTCTCGAGGCTGGGGTACAGGAAATGGCTGTAGGATTCCAGGCCCTCGGGAGGGCAAACACACAACTGGCGGGGGGTGGGGCTTGCAGATCCCTCTGGTATTTTCCATTGGGAATTTCTTTAATTTGCATATCTGTTCCGAACTGCCTGTGCAGGATCGCTGCAGAGGGGACCCAGTAAGAAAGGTCAAAGGCAGCTTCCCAAGGGTCTGTTCCAGGGTTTAGCAGACGCTACATTTTCTGTGAAAGAAGGACACGTCATGCAATGGTCAAGAATGTGAGGACTTGGGCACCAAAGAACCTAAGGTTGAATCTCAGCTCCAACTTCTACAAGCTGCAGACTCTTGGGCAAATCATTTAACCCCTCTCAGCCTTGTCAGGTTGTCAAGATGAAGTGAGACACTGAACATAAGGAACTTTGCACAGTGGCTGGCAAGCAGCAACCTCAATAAAGAGTGGTGGTGATTATTATTTCATGAGAGGCCCCCTTTCCCAAGGTGGTGAAGAGGCTGGAGGACAGTAGGAGAAAGAATGAAGCAGTTGCAAGAAGAGAGAAAAAAATGCAGAATACTAGCTGGAACCCGTATGGGGCGTTGCAAGCCCACAGCCTAGCTGCCAACCTTCCCCCTTGTGAAACGTCGGCTGCCCCACTTACTCTTGTTTGGGGCATTGTGATTTCAGGTCAGGTTGAAGCAAGGGACATTAACTGGTATCAGTCCAAGTGGAATGAACAGCCCAGAGCAGTGCAGAGAGGCCCAGCAGGAGGCAGGGAGAGGAAGCATTGCTAGAAATGCTAATGAGTAATTAAGTCCTTCAGGGTCACATCTTAGTCCCTTTCTACCCAGGGGATGGAGGAGTTTGGATGGGCCCAAAGTAGTCTGTCAGAGTGTGTAGGTAGCCCCCAAACCTTCCTTGCACAGAAACTGTGCGTGTGGGAAGCCAGCCTTGCTGTGCAAAGTGAGGACTGAGAGCCATGAAGTTGGCAGGCCTGCTCAGGCCAAGGTCAGCGGCCAGAGCCCAGCATTGTTCTGGCCGGACGAGGGACCGGCCAGCAGCCAGCATTCTGTGGGGAGGCCGTGGTAGAGGAAAGGCCAGATGCAGTCCAATTAGGGTCTGATGGAAACCAGGCCCATTTTTCATGAAACGGGAGGTGGGTGGTCCTGCTGTGGAGGGGACACTGGCTAGATGGAGCATCTAGCACCCATCAATCCCCAGCTCAAGCGGCATGCCTGGATGTGGGTACAAGAAATGCCAAGGGTGTCCCTGACCCCTGTCTCTGCTGTAATGAAGTGCCAGTTGGGAGCCAGCTGGGCAAAGGGAACATGTCTCCACGCTCCATCCGCTGTTTGGTAACAATTACTGGTATTCTTTCAGCACCACCAGGAATAGTATGCTGGGGGCAATTCTTTGAAACACCAGGCATGATCAAGAAAGGAAGGTCCAGATCGAAGAGGGCACCAGTTTTAATGTTCAGCACAAGTCCTGCATCTCTGGCTTGGGACAGGAGTCAGCAGTGGTGGGCACGGGGCCTGCTGAGGAGCACGGAGCTGAATTTCACGGTTCCTTTTTTATCCCTGCCCCTACTCAGCAGTACGCTCTGGCACGTGGAAATGGTGCCAGTTTCAACTGGTCCCTTGTGCCAAGTTCAAGTCCACTATAGAGAGCAGGCCAGTGGTCTCTACTTACCCCCTAAGGCTACCTCTGGGGTAGTGGGGAGGTAAGGAATGATTGGTCCCCCAAGACCCTTGTTTCTGTCCTGCTCTCCCCCTTCATGGGAATCCTAATAAGATAGGAAGAGTGTGCATTTCCTCATGTGACAGTCTCCCACAGCTTGGCCAGTGGACTCTTCGGCCCTCATACCACTCCCCTCTGCTGGCCCCAGCAGTGAATCTGGAAAGGCTCAATGCAGCATGCTAGTGAGCCAAACACATGGAAGCAATGCGTGTGGGAGGGTGATGCAGTCTGTCTCCCAGGACCAGGCTGGCGAGTCTGTGGTGGGTAGACAAGAAGTCCCAGCTGAGCTGCGAAACCACGGTGCCAGCCACCTGGACCACTAACCACAGGGTAGCCACGGGCAAGTCAACCCCATCCCTGGGCCTGTTTCCCCAACTGGGAAGCAAAGATATTGCATAATGGCCCTTAAAAATCTGAGTCCGTACGGCCCTGCCTGTGGTCTGGAAAGTTCATCTAAACAGGCAGGAGAGGCTTCTTTAAATTCTGGTCCTTCCTTCCTGGGTGCACACCAGTCGGCAAGTGGCTGGATTGCTGACCTTCTTCTGAGGCTCTAACGGAGCAGCCAACAGATGGCAGAATCTCCCAGAGGCTTATATCTCTGAAAGATCTGCTGCCTCACATCAACATGAAAGAATGTTGTCCTGAGAGGCTGTCTGTTCCTAAGTGGCCCTGTAAGAACTCTCCTTTTTGAGTTTCGCCCGCTCTAGGCTGGAGCACAGGAGTTAAGTTGGAGTCCGGCCTTGCCCCTTACTAGCTGTGTAAACTGGGGCAAGACTCTTCACTTGTCTGAGCCTCAATTTCCTTGTCTATCAAAAGGCCATTCATTCCTGCATTTAACAAATATCAGGGTTGCAAGTATGTTCTCAGCAGTGAACCAGACAAATGAGAGGTCTCTGCTGTCTTGGTGCTTAAATAACAGTGGAGGAGACAGAACAATAAACAAATACCCAGTAAGATGTCAGGTGCCAGGAGAAAAGGAGATAGAGAATAGGGATGGTGGGTATTATAAGACAGGGCGGGCAGGCAAGGCCTCTCTGGGAAGGTGATGTCCAAGTTGACACCTTCATGATGAGAAGAAGCCAGCCAGTGAAAATCTGTGGACACTGTATTCCAGAAAGAGGGGACAGCAAGTTCAAAGGCCATGAGACAGGGACAGACTTGGAGCCCAGAGCATTCGAGGAACAGCCAGAAGGCCAACGTAGCCACAGCAAGGCAAGGGGAGATAGAGGCCAGATCCCATAGACCCTTCTAGAACTCATTAAGGAGTTGGGAAGCCAATGGAAGCCTTTAAGCAGGGCATTAACAAGATCTGAATGACATTTTAAAAAGGTCACTCTGGCTGCTTTATGGACAATGGAGTGGAGAGAGGGCTGGAGTGAAAGCAAGGGAATTAATTGTAGTCGTCACTGCCCCTTCCCTGCCCACCTCTCAGGGTCACTTTAGGCTCCCATGAGATTCATGCTGACACCTAGAGAAGTCCAGAGGCGTGAGAGGAGGCATGTATCTGCACGTGTTTTAAAGTCCATTTTTTATAAGTAGGAGCTTACAGGGCCTGGCAGCAGCTACTTGGAACTGTGTCCCTGTATGGATATCAAGGAAATAGGGCAGGGCGGTAGATTCTGCCCTGCCTGAGCTATGCAGTTGTCCAGCCCCAGATGAATTCACATGTTTAAACCCAGAGCTTTGCTCTCAGCCATGCCTGACTCTGCTTTCGCTGCTGGTGCCGGACGGGGGTAAGCTAACACCTAGCAATGTGGAGAAACTGACACTCCATGCAAACTCACTTGCTGAATTCCTGGCAAAAGCTCATCTCTCCTGGGCCTCACTTTCAGAACTGGGAAGGAAAGAGCAGGAAATCTGGAGGTTTATTCACTTAGGGATTTTTAATTTCAGAGTGGGCCCTTGTAAGGATCCTTGCAAGGATCATGATCAGCAAAGCCCCTGCATCCCGAGAGAATGTCCCAGTGCTTAGAGGAGGAGAGCTTGGAAGCATCCTGGGTTCCAGCCCTCTACCTTCTGCTGGGGTTGGGAACACTGCCTTGGGAGCCAGAGTTCTGCATTCATATCCCATCTCCACCTCTAGGTTTCCTCAAGTGGAGTAAGAGGGGCCTTCATGGGGACAAGTTGGAGAGCAGATGTGAAGAGACTGGGCTCCATGCCTGCCTTCATTCACTCACTCATTCACGGGCCTTCTGGGTGACAAGCTTGGGGCTGAATGGTGGACACCCTGGTGCTTAGTACATGTTTGGGGAATCTGAAGATGCACAGTAAATTGTATTCCAGCTAAAATGTACTATCTAAAATGCCAGGGAGTTCAGAGAAGAGAGTAATTAATAAGATGACGTGTACTGAGTATACAGTTTGAAAAAAATTACATGTTAACATCTCAGGACCTCAATTGCCTGTCATCTGTACAGTAGGGACACTGAAATTCCCCAAGACCTCATAGCTGGAATTTGACAAAATGAGATCAAGGTATCTGTTTTTCCTCTGTAGCTCCTGGTCTACACACTACCTGCAAGTTTTCTGGGGCTTTCTCCATGCTTTTTGTTTTCTTGCATTATTTCTTTCTTACATAAGTAATACAACTTTACTGAAGAAAATTTGGGGAAGAAAAGAGGTAAACAGAAAGAAAATTATAAGATAATTTTTAAAATAACCTGAACTCCCACTACCCAGTTATAACTATGCTTCATACTTAGATGTTACCTTCAGTCTTTTTCCTCATATAAGCCTGTGGATAGAGGTTTCCTCCCCCGCCCCCAATAATAGAATCATATAGAACACACTTGCTGGTGATCTGGGTTTTTTTTCAGTACTGATATATCAGTCCATCTTGCTCTGCCTCATCCCTTTGAAGAGCTGTATTGTTTTCAGTTTTGTAGATACAGCACTTTTATAAACAATTCTGTGATAAACATCCTTGTGTGTTTACATTTGTGTATATATACACATATATACATATAAATGTTTATATACATATATAAACACATATTCATATACATACACACATCTTAGCATACTTACCTGATTATTTCCTCTGGATCTAGACATTCTCACCACTTTTTAAACCCATCTTAATATTAACTGAATCCAAGTCAGCAGACCCTTGCTACTCATAAGCTGGCTACTCTACAGACACTTAAAGCCTCACACTGAGCGTAACTAAGGAGCATCGGGCACAGTTTCTCAGGTCCTACAACTCAGTCCTACCTCCCTCCATCCTCCCACCCACAGCCCCTGTCCCTACCCGACCTAAGCCAGCCAGTAATCAAGTCTGAAAGATATCGTACTGCCTGAGTCCCGTGCCTCTTCTGCCTTGTTGGACCCAGCCTGCTATTTCAGAGTTTTTACAAGGTTTGAGTAAACATCCCAGGACAGGCAAGGCCAAGAAGAACCCAGTCTTTTCTGTTACAAAGTCAGTGGTTAAGGCCACCACCCCAAACAAGGTTCCTTCCTGCCCCTGCCTTCCCCTTTCTACTTATAAAAGCTCTTTGCTTGCTATGGGCAGTTTTGTATGCTGCACAGGTTGGCAGCATCCCTTTGGGTCAGAGTGAATGCAAAATGCCTTCCCCACCTCTTTGCTCAGTGTCAAAGGCATTTGCCTGAAACACTGGTCTTGAAGCAAAAGAATGACATCGAAAGGAGAGGAAACAGACCAGAAGGTTTCTTGTGAAGAGAGCCATAATAATAACCTATTCAACTACTAAAAGTAACCTCCTTCTATAATATGTGTACAGGGAACTTGCACCATACACATACACCTCTAACCAAGCTGAACGTGGTGACGATTCTGTTTGGCATAAACCGATGTATATTTTACTACAAATATATATATTTTTCCTCAAATTTAAAAGGTCTGGCCAGTTTCTCCCACCTCTGATTCCTAAGTAAGCTTCAGCCAGGGATCTGCTGTCTCAGTCCCTCTGTGACTGTGGGGTTCAAAGATATGGCATGTGACTGTCTTAGGTTGTGCCCTCCCGTCCTCTCCAAAACCAACCCAGCTGCTCCACCTGGGGCTGCCCAATGAAGAAACGGTGATCTGTCCCAATGCTAAAGGAAGACCTGGCTAAGATGGAGTTATTGAGAGATGGCATTTAAGGGCTCTCTGACTTTCTAAATGTGACTTTTTGCTTTTCTGTATGCTGACTTCCTAAGATGCCAGTCCATTACCTTTATATCCATAGTTGTCATACACTCTGACCCTACAATCACCATGTGGCAAGGGATTGTAGGAATACCCAGTTTCATAGGTTTGAAGATGTGGGCTCTGAGGTCATCTGACTTGCCTAAGACAGCATGGATGACTGAGGATTCCACTCAGGTCTTTTCACTCTGGGTGCAGAATTTCTTCCCCACCCCCATGAGAGCCCACCAAGTCTCTTCTGGCCTCAGCCAATCACTGGGCTGTGTCCAGAGCCCAGCATTCAGGGCCCAAGTTTCTCTTGGCAACACTCTTCCTTCCCTCCAGTTGCTATTCCCACTGGTGTTGGCTAACCGAGTTCCAGACCATATCCCTCCAAGCCTGGCCAGCTCTATGCCGATCCACAGCACCCTAGTTATTTCTGGGCTGGGACAGGGTCCACTGCATCCTGGTTTCTCAGAGGTTACTCTTTTTGGCAACCCCCCAGGTGCAAATCTGTCTCATCTATTTAGAAGAGAAGCAGAAGAAACCCACCCTACCCATAGCCCATAACGAGAACACCCCCTCCTACATCCCCTGTGGCAAGTCAGCAGGTCCCACCCAGAGTAGGTCCCTCAGAGACAGAGGAGATCCAGCTCAGGTCCTCAGGAGCAGGATAGATGGGCAATAGGGGCTCCCAGGGAACCCACCACAAGACACAAGAGTTCCCCCGCTTGACCAGGAGCCAAAGAAGGCAGTCTACTGCTGCCTTCCCACAATGCTGTGCACCCAAATCCAGGGGATCCGCTGAGTCCTTACTTTCCCACCATTGTTCTGTTATCTGATTGTAAAAATAATGTGTCACCATTGTGAAATTTCATTTTCCAGAATATACTGGTCAAAATTAAAATCACCTAAAATCTCACAAACCAGAGATGTTTTGGTATATAGGTATTAAAACTGTCCTCTGAGCATCCATATAAATATTCATATCATTTTTTTAAAAACAAACTGGTTTCTGTTACTCAGAAGTGCATCATGGGAACCTCTCCATATCACTAAATAGAGGCTACCTCAAGCCATTATATGGCCACTCAGTAGTCAGTCCACTGTATGACTACACCATAAATTTAAGCAATCTATTCATGATAGACATTTAGATTAATCCTTTTTGTGTGTGTAATTATAAACAATGCAGCCATGGACCCCATTGCTTAAGTATTTCTTTGGACTACATTTCTAGAAGTGAGATTGCTGGTTAAAGTGTATTTTGAGGCTCTTGGTTCTTGGTGCCAGACTGCTCCAAAGATGCCACACCAGTCGCCTTTCCCATCAGCAGCCCATGAAGGTGAGAGACCAAACTCCATGAGGATGGGAATGCAAGTGCAAGGATTCTCTGCACGGCTCCGCCCAGACCAGGGACATTATCTGGAAACCCCCAAAGGCATCAATCAGCACAGGAAACAAACTAGTTGCTGGCAGCGGGGAAAGGACAGATGGGAGGGCTCCAGCTTCTCTCAGAGAAATCAGAAGCAGGCAGCATGGGGTAGTGAGTGCCAGGGTGACTTTTGTCTTTCCAAAGTGTCCCCCCCACTGAGGGGGTATAGGGTGACAAAACACAGGGCAATGATAAATACCTGGCCCAGGGAGTGCAGTCACTGGACTCTGCCTCTCCTATTCCCAAACCAGCTATGTGACCCTGGGAAAGGGCTTCCCCTCTCTTGACCTCTGTTTTTCCATCTGATCTGATAGTCTTCATTCTTTGACCCCAGAACCAGCCTTAAGACCAGAGTAGACAGATCTCCAGCCATCCTTACTCCATTCAAAGTCATTTACCTTTCTTTGGTCTCTCCAATATATTCATTTTTATAAACTCTACTTCCATGAAGAGCCACACCAATGTTTTCTTGGCTTCTGTATTTATTATCATAGCACTGATGACATCTTAGTTGTTAGCAAGAGACAGAGAGAGAGCAGATCTTCGTTGGAAAGTAAAAAACATGTTTTTCAATCCAGCTTCAGTTCAACATTCGTTGAGAGCCCCTAGCATATCTCACCCATCTTCCCATCAGCCCTGCATTACAAATGAGATCTTTCCCATCTGCAGGTGGGGAAACAGGCTCAGAATTTGTAACATTTTAATCAGACTTACCCCATGGGTAAAAGACAGAGCTGAGATTCAACCTCAAGTCTGTTTGACTCTGAGCTCCATCTCTTTCTAACACCCTCCACTGTCTCTCCAATCAGACCTAGAGAAGGATTCTTCAGGCCCAGAAATATTCTCTAGTGCAGGTCTGAGAGATGGAAAAGCATGAAGTCAGCTGGATTTCTCAGATTGGTCATGTTTGGCTCAGGGGCCTCGAAGCCGATTAACACATCTCTCCCTAACTTTTATCATCTATAAAATAAGCAGTGAGGGAATTAATTAGCAATGTCTGGCAAAACCTGCTCAGCCTCTTTATCATTCACACAGTACTTCTTGTCCAGTAAGTCTCCTTTCCTCCTTCCAAGAACCAACATCTGTAGACTTGGATTACAAATAGATATGAGTGAGCTTCTGTGATTCTCTACCCCAGAATGTATCCCAGATCCCCAACCCCTCCCCGTCTCCCTCTGGTGCTTCCTGGCATCTGCAAGTAACCAGGTCCTGGTGATGCCAGCCCTTGAATTCTCCAGGGTCTGTGCCCATCTCTGCAAGCGTGTTGCAGAATCAAGATGTTCCATTGAAACATGAGTCAGGAAAAATATCAGTCTGACTCTGAAAACTGCCCCTCACCCTAAATTAGGTTTAAAAAAATGCCAATGAGATGGGTACCTATTGGTTCCTGATTCCAGGCCTTGTACCCAAGCTTAGCTTTTCCAGGTCCCCACGTGGTGCCAGGAGCTGCAGTAGAATGGGTAGAAGCAGAGCAGGGACAGCACACACATACACACACAGACACACACACACACACAGACACACACACACACACACACACAGACACACACACACACACACACACACACACACACACAGACACACACACACACACACACACACACCCACCCCATGGTAGAAAAAGAAGGGAATGCTGGGAACGACCCATGGTCATGTCCAGAAGGAATGAGGATGGTCTTGGATACAGAGCTAGCCTCAGAGAGGGCCTGGCCAGGCAAGAGGTCTGACTCATTGCCCTTGCCAAACCAGGAGTGATACCTATATTGGCCTTCATGTGAATCAGAAAAAGGCACCCCCTCTAGATGTTGGCAGCCTAAGCCATACATCACACAGAAAAAGGTCCCAATGCTCTTGGGCTCCAGAAAAAAATGAAAAATGGGTTTCCAAGGAAGCCATGTGGTAGGATGGGTACCACAGAAAACCATCACATCATGATTGTAAGAACTTCTGTGGGCCCATGGGCAGAAGAGGAAGTCAGGCAATGAATGGGCTACAAGGAATTTAATACACTGGCCACTTCAGAATCCCCCTTTTCTGTTTTCTGAACCTTTGAAAACAAAAGATGAGGTGTGAAAGGGGGCCCTCGAGTGTGCTACCTGTAGGTAGGTATTCACCTGTCCAAGCTGGAATTATGGAGGAGGGAGGGCAGAGCCACAGCCAAAAGAGGGCCAGGCTGAGCCATGACCTTGAGGGTAGGGGCCATGGCCAGTGGCCTAAGCACCTTGTCCGGTGCCTGGAGCACAGACGCTCAATAAATCTTTGTTCAAGGAATGAATGTGTCCATAGCAGACATATTTGCGGGACCTTTACACAGTCGTGGAAGCCATGTATTCAGCTGGGCCGAGGCAGCCAGACTGGGAGGTGATGGTGATTGAGGCCCATGTCTGATGGTCTCAATGAATGACATGGCTGGCAGTTAAAGAAGAAGGAGATTGACACACAGCCTTTTGCCAGTGCAGCCTCCCACACGGAACCAGGCGGGGCTTGGCAAGGAAGCCACAGGTCCTGCCGACATGGTGCCCACCCTCTGAGTATTCTGAGATGCCTTCTCTCTAGGCCTCTCAGCCCCATGGCCCTGGGATCTGCAGCCAGCAGAGCGGCAGCTCCTTGCAGGCATAAGACCCAGCACTGTCCCAAGGGAGGCCAAGCCTCCTCAAGCCAACACAGATTCTTTCCTCTTTCACTACCTCACTCCCTAGTGGAAAAAACAAGGAAACAAAATTCTCCTGAGCAACCTGAAACCCTGTGACCCCCTGGGCAAGTGCAGGATGCAGCTCCACCTTTGTGCCCTCCACTTTCCTCCAGCTCACCTATGCTTAAGCCCAGAGGCCAGCCTCAGAGGTTATTTACAACATGTCAGAGGAGAAGGGGGCAGGAAATAGGAAATTATGAAGGAGGGGGCAAGGAGGAGTGGCCGGGGCCAAGTGACCCTACTGGCTGGGAATCCACCGCCTGCCTGGCCTGTGGCATCAGAGCCCCAGGACAGGGAATTCCTCCCCAGCCCACATTCCTCCTGGCCCCAGAGCCCTATCTGCTGCTCTCTTGCCAGCCCTGTCCCCTTCCCCAGGCCCAGGTGGAAACTGAGTCATCCTCAGGCTTTTCCTTATGTGGGCTTTGTGACAGGAGTTAATGGTGCAAGAGCTGGGGCCCAGCCCTGGGGATGGGGTGAGCAAACACCCAGCCTTTTACCTCTGCTAGCCCCACCGTGCTCTTTCCTCTCCCATTTAAATACTTGGAAAGCCGGGGTCGGAATGCTCAATGCTTAGGGCCCAATACTTCTTCTCATTAACTTTATCAAGGGTGCCCAGAGGGGAGGTGACTCACCTAGAATCACACAGCCAGAGGAAACAGAGTCAGGCCTGGGGCCCTATCCTTTGGGGGCACTGGCCCATTTTTCTACACCCCATGCTGCCCCCCAGGACCTTGGCTAGTCAAGACTCTTTGGGTACCAGTGTGAACATACTGGATTCACTGTAAAGGCTGGAAGTGTCTGTCCTTGCTTTGCCCAGAGCCACAAACCATGAAATGGAATCCCTAGTTGACCACCTCAAATCCTGTGTGGACTGAGGCAAAATATCCAATCCATTCATTCACCAAAACATTCTAAGCAACCACTGAATGTACAGAGCCACTAACTTTCAGACAATTTCACGTTGTTAGGTTATTCTTTTTGTTGTCTTAACACACCATCACCAACTCAGTGATCTCTAGACAAGTGTTCTGAATTGGGCGGATGGAGGGATGATTATAGATGGTCTTCAGCAAGGTCTCTTCCGAACCTCTAGAAATGTGTATGTATAGCTTTCATCAGAATCTCAAAGAGGCTGCTGTCTGTAAAATGGTAAGGTGCTCATCTAAGAGAAGTATAGATCAGAGAGGTGAGAGCTCAGGCTAAGACCACCTGGGGACCAGGCGTGGGGACACACAGGTACGTCTCCCCTGCTGCTCATGACCTTCTCTCCACAGTACTTGTGCCCCAGACCTTCAAGTCATAAATACCTCATGTGGCCACGTTTTCCTTCCATCAAGCCCCTAATGGTATAAGGAAGATACTAGGGTTTACAAATCTGATGCATGCCCAGAACTGGGCCAACTAAGGTTATAAAACAAGTCAGGGGCAGAGGATGAACATTAAATCTGGCCAGTGTTTGGCCTTGAGGGTCACTCCTCCTTTCCTCCTTTCTCTTCCAGCCCCTGTAAGGTACCCACTCACACTGATGCAGCCATTTCTGTTCAGCAAGCCTAGATGAGCAACTTCCCTATGCAACGTAGATGATATTTCTTACTATCTCCTTCCCTACTCCACAATCACAGGGCAGGCAAGCGGGCGAAAGTGGTTTTCAGAATCCTCAGCTGGGCAGTGTCTCGCCAACGGGGTTCATAGGTGCTTCTTGGGAAAAATTGGTTTCTGGATTAGATATGTTTAGGAAACACTGGATTAAGCAGAGCTAAACAGGTTACCATGCAGCAGGACTTCTCAGAGCCTTTACCCTGCTGATGGTCACTGTGCATCTCCAAGGGAGAATACAGTAAACAGCTTTCCTAAATGTGCTGGCTGAAAGAACATTTCTTACGACGGTGTGTGGAGAATCACGCCCTGCTTTCGGCTTTCCCACAGTCCAGGGAAATCTTCCCTGCCCCTGTCCTCACAGCTCACCTGGTAAATTACAAGAGGTGGTAGTGCTGAATTTCTGCCAGGAAGGCAACCTCAATTCTTTGGAGCTAGACAATGAGGGGACCTTCAGCAAGGACCCAGGAGTTCCATGTTAAAGGATAGATCCAGGTCTGGTGGCAAATTTGGAGGTTCCCACCTTAAGGCTCCAAGGGACTGGAATCTGCAAAGTACTCTAGGGAACACCAAAATCTTGATAATAGAACAAAAGGAAGTAAGGCCCATCTTTCCAGCCTGGTGGGATAGCAGGCAACAAGCCAGAAATAAGGGGAAAACTTGTCTTTCCCTGGCATTCTAACCACATGCTGTTCTCCTGGCCAAAAAGACATTGGCCTCAAGACTACAAAAGTAGACAAGTAAAGGTAACAGAGGTCTCCAGACTGCAGGAAGACTCAAATAACCTCAGTCTAAATTTCTTTTTATACAGAGCACAGAGTCTTACTGGCTAAGGGCTCTCCCAATGACCCATTTTCAGTATTTGTTTATTCCTGTAGTTCACCGCATTTATTGAGCACCTACTAAGTAGGATGGCCTGTGGTCAGGAATACCCATCAATTTCCAGGCAGCAAAGCTATTCTTAGTTTCCTGATCTCTATTTAAAGAGTGTTAATCCTCTCAGCCTCCCCCCTGCAATTAGGCACATACCACTTTCCAACCTGGTACACTGACCTCGCCCAACTGGGAAGGCAGAAAGGACAAGTGTTCTTCCCACACTCCTCCACTGGGCCAGGAATTTGTCCTTCGTGGGCTAGAGCAGCCTGGGATCAGCCAAGCCAGAGGAGATGTGCATGTTTTGCCTGGACCCTTCAATCAGTGCTGGAGTCCAGAGCCTTCCTGTTCTGGTCATTACTAGCAGCAGAGAGAGGCAGAAAGTGCTAGGAATCAACAGGGTTGTGATCCAGGCAGTACAGTGGGATGGTAAAGAAAGACCATGAACCAGGGAACAGACATCCCAACTCAAATACTAGCTGTGCCATTGTGTGGCTGGGTGACCTTGGGCATAAGCTGTGATTAAGAGCTCAGACTCTGGAGTCAGGCAGGCTGGGCTCAAATCTTGATCGCACCATACTAGCGGCATTTTAGGCAAGTTACTTAGCCTCTCTCAGCCTCAGTTTTCCCATCTGTAAAGTGGAATGATGGTGATCATAATAATAATAATTCCTAATATGAAAGTTTATATTAAATAGTAGAATTAATATATGTATATAAAGTTCTTAGAACAGCTGTCAATAAATATTAGCCACTTTAATATTTAATTCCTCTAAACCGAGATCGTTTCATCTGCAAAACAGAGATAACACTGCCTTCTCATTGGATGGTTATGAGAGTTTAAGGAGATAATGCATGAAAAGGTCTTAGAATATAAAAGTGATTTAATAAATGTTAAATATCATCAAATAGTACTGTTTTTCTATTTCCAGCTCTGTCTCTTACGCCAACCTCCTCTACCTTTCTGGATCTCAGTTCCCCATTTGTAAGGTGAGAGCAGGAGTCAGATGGCTTCTACAGTATCACAACACAGGGACCTGTGGCCTGAAAGTCACTTGTAGGAAAGCTGAGTCAGTAGCCCCCAGTGTACCTCCAGTTTCCCCACATCTCTGTGCACAGCTCATAAAACAACGAGAAGGAGAGAAAAAAGATGGCTTGCATTCACATATCCTGTCTTGACTTGCACTGTCCTATAAATGAGGTGGCCATCAACCACAGGTGGATATTAAGCACTTGAAATGTGACTAGTCCAATCTGAGATGTGCTATGAGTGTAAAATACATATTGGATTTCAAAAACTTAAAAAATTGAAAGCCCATTAATATTTTAAATTGATGACATGTTGGAAAGAATATTTGGGAATATTGGATTAAGAATAGTATTAAAATTAACATCATGGGTTTTTTTTTCCTTTTTTCAAAAGCGGCTACAAGAAAATTTAAAATTATATACATGGCCCACGTTTGAGGCACGCAGTATTATTTCTCTCAGAAGGTGCAGGTCTAGACTTACCCTTTCCACATCCCTGCTTGTGCGTTGCCCAGTAAGGAACTCTTCTCTCAGGAATACCAAAGGAATTTGAACTATTTGGAGTTAACTTTTTTAAACAAAGTAAAACACAGATGTTAACTATCCAGGTGGGGCATTAAATTTTAAGAGCCTCTAGGAATCTCCTCTGGCTTAAAGGGGCCCTGAATAAATAAAATCCGTCAAGCTGCCAAAGCTCGCATGATGTAAGCACCCAAGGTTCAACATCTGCACTTTGGTTTCCCAGACGTCTCGTCCCTTCTCTGTTTGGAAAAGGATGGGCAATAGCTTCGGTTGTATTTCCCAAGACAACCGCCACTGTTTAGCACACTATCTGCTATCTTAGCAGCTTAGAACAGCGTTTTTTCATTGAGCTGGTCGTGCCCAGCATGTCAAAACTGGTTTTCCTTTCGTCTTTCTCTCTCTTTGACACTCACGCAAGCTAAGTGCACCATTGCCTGGAAAGGCTGGAAGGCTCTCTTCCTCGAATGCCCTCATTCATTCAAGATACTTTTTTTTTTTTTTAATTTATTTTTTTGACTGCTTTGGGTCTTCATTGCTGTGCCCGGGCTTTCTCTAGTTGCGGCGAGAGGGGGCTGGCTGCTCTTCGTTGCGGTGCGCGGGCTTCTCATTGCGGTGGCTTCTCTTGTTGTGCAGCATGGGTCTAGGCGCGTGGGCTTCAGTAGTTGTGGCGCACAGGCTCAGTAGTTGTGGCTCGTGGGCTCTCGAGCGCAGGCTCAGTAGTTGTGGTGCACGGGCTTAGTTGCTCCGCGGCATGTGGGATCTTCCCGGACCAGGGCTCGAACCCGTGTCCCCTGCATTGGCAGGTGGATTCTTAACCACTGAACCACCAGGGAAGCCCATCATACAAGATACTTTTATTGCATGCCTACTATGCACTGGGCAATGGATGGAGAGTAGTGTGTGACTCCCTGTACTCCAGCTGGCTCACCATCTAGCGGGAGGCACCAAGTGGTAATAATATGGTGGCTGATGTTTATCAGGCTCTCACTACATGCCAGGCAGTGGGCCAAGCTGGTGACTCCCATCATCTCAATGAACTCTCCCACCACCCTAGGAGCCTAAGAGTCCTATTATGGCATCTTCCATTTTACGGATAAGAAAAAGGAGGCTGAGAAGGATTCACTTGTCCAGGATCGTAAAGCTATCAATTAATGGAGCCAAGGTTTGAACCAGGCAGTCTAACTCTAGGACCTGTGCTCTTAACCACCTCAGAAGGCACAGAAAGTGTGAAAACAAGTGCATGAGCAGTGTTCTCTGGGGACACAGAGGACAGGTACATCATTTTGCCTGAGAAAGCAGTTGGTCTTATTCACTCAGAGATCCTACAACCCATAGGAAATTCAAGAGATTATCTGGACTCAAGGTCACAAAGTTGGTGATCCATAGGGCTGAAGCTGGCCCAGGAACATGTTTTGTTTGGCTCATGCGTGTGTACGTGTGTGTGTTTCTTTTTAATTGTGCCAGCATTTAAAAATCAGATTTCACGTTAAAATCTTGGATTTCTAGCTTGTCTTAAGAGACTGGAAATCTGGCAGCACTGGATTCACATTCTGATAGATTGGAGCTGGACAGCAGCTGTGCCCTTCTGAAGGGACATGAACTATTCAGTTCTCCATAGTCGTCACCATTCTCTATCGCTCCCCCCAACTCCAAAGCCAAAGATAATTCACTAATTTCATCATATTTGCCCACTGTTTTGTTGTTTGTCTTATAATAAAGAAAAAATTTTTAGTACCCATTCATTACTCCAAAGTGGGAAAACAAGAGAGTGGGGAAACACATATATGTTTTTTGGTAGACGTGAGTAATAATTCAATATGTTTAACATGCAAACATGCAGCTTCCAATGACTGGCCTCTGTAGGCATTGGGTTTATGATCTGACCTAGATGAGAGCTGAGGAAACCCAGGCCAAGAGAGAAGCAATCAGGAAGGAACTGGAATCCACACCCACGCCCATTTGTTCAGAACTGCATCCCAGAGAACAACCTGGATGTTGTTAGGGTTCTCTCACATCTCTCAGTCCTTCTGCTGGGTATTTCTATCAGGAAGCCATAGTCGCAAGGTCTTTGGGGGTCCCTGTCCTATTGTTGGAGAAGGGAGTGCACTGCAGTTGCTCAATAGGGCACATGTTTGATCTGGGTCTTCCAAACCCCCTCCTCATCCATTTAAACAAAGGTTCCATCAGATGACACACATCTTAATCACAGGTCTTTATATGAGCCAGTCTTCCATGAGGGGAGTTTTCTCAGATAGGGATGTTTGAGCCAAGCCGTGAAACAAATTTTCTGGAGCAAGGGGCTGCTCCAGTAGACCGTGGATCAGGAAGGCCTCGTTCCCATGAGCACTGAGTCTCAATCCCACCTCTTCTCTGTCAGCTTCAGTAGTGGTGTTAATGGGGTTCAAAAGAATTTTTACCAAGCCCTCCAGTGATCAGTGACAGACACTGAAGTGACCTTGATTTTTAATTCTAGCCATCAGTTAGGTCTGCAAGTTTGCTATCTGTTTGGCACATCAGCTCTGCTTCAACAGGAAGTCTGGTGGTCAAATATGTCATCTGATAAAGAACATCAGCTCATTAGCGGTTTTGTTCAGACGAAGCCCTCATCTGCTTTCATAACCACAGAGATCCTAGCTCTTGTCTTTATAGACCACATTTCTAAAGAACTTACCTCCTAAAAGGTGTTGTTGATGGATTTAGGTGCTCTATTATTCAGATAGAGAGCCCCTTCCAAAGGAACTTAAAGCCAGAAATACTTGACACATAGTAGGCATTCAGGAAAATATCAGTTACCATAAAAAAATATATGTGGGGGAAAAGTACATACACGCCACATAGAGCCAGTCCTGCTATTTCACAGATGAGAGCCTGAAATCCAGGGAGGTTGACGTCACCAAGGTGATCCTAGAATCAGGAGGAGACCTAGAACTAGACCCCAGGTGTCCTGACTCCCAGCCAGTGCTCACTCCTGGACACTGCACATCTCCCAACCCTGGGGTGGATGGGGACGGGGCTATGGACTTGATATTCAAGTTCAATATCACCATTTCCCAGGCCCTCCCACTGACTACCCCAGCATCTACCCCCTGTGACTACCAGAGGCAAACGTGCTGAAGCAGTCTGAAGAGGGATGGGAGGCACCTGACCCTGGAAAAGAGTGAAGGACTTGGCCTTGAAAGAAGTTGGTTCCAATCCCAATTCCATGTATCAGCTGTGTGGCCAAGCTCCTGAACCACACTAGTTCTCACTGTCCACATCTGTTAAATGGGAACGATGACCCCTCACTGTCCTGCTTTCCTCAGTGGGAATGTTGTGATCATCAAATAAGATCAAGTAGACTTAAGACTCTAAAATGTGAAGAGTCGTGAAAATATAGAGCGGGAACTTCATTTTTCTGTCCTGTGGGAGGCAGTGAGACAAAGTGGAAAACATTAGACTTGGGTGTGAGGGGGGCTCGAGCTGTGATTTTGAAACACAGCTCTCTGTATGTGACCCTGGAAAACATCCTGTCTCCTCTCAGAGCCCCATTTTCCTCACCAGTAATAAAGTGAGAATACCCCCTCTGCCACATAATATAACAACACTACTACTAAAAGCTAACATCTGTTGAGCTTTTGGTATGTGGCAGATTCTGTACTAAACATTTTCCCTGAATTTTTTCACTTAATCACCAACCCAATGTGGTACATACTATTATTCCCCCTATTTTGCCGATGAGGAAACTGAGGCCAGAGAACTTAACCACACTAGGTGAGCAGCAGAGCTCACAAGAGGTACTGTGTTTCCAAATCTCAAAGGCTATGAGTCTATTCATGATGATCAAGTCTAAATCAAAAGTAGATCCATCCTAATTCATGAACTGCAAAAGCACCTTAGCCAAACACCATGAGCCTTCACGTCACGAAACCACATCTTCATGAAGCCTGACCCAGGTTACAAGGCTCACCTTCCCCAAGCTCTAACCTGGGGATTGCAAGAGCTCTGAGATTTCTGAATGAACAGTGCTTCTCTGCAGGCAACTGAGCTACCTGGTGCCCGGCGCCCTCATTCTGAGAGGGATCAAAGATGGCCTGGGCGGGGTGCGGGGGGGGGGGATAAATAACTGCCAACTAATATTCAAAGTCTCTGGTTCCGGAATGGCTCTGGTCTGCTCTGGATTTCCCCTCTCCCCGCCCTCCCCACCCTCTGTCATCCAAGGACTCTATTTTTCCACCCGCTAAACTTTCCCTTGGGCTCTCTGAAGCCAACCTTTCCGCTTTCCTTCTCTTCCCCACCCCCACAAAAAGCAGGTGGCTGCAGGCCTGGGAGTACTTAAGGTCTCTACTTCCTGCACCGTGGATGCCACCATTAGGTGACAGGCTTTACGTGAACATAAATCATAACTGGGTGTTGGGCAGCATGGACCGTCACTTCTGTGGCAGCCGGACCACCCCAGCCTCGCAGATGGCTTCTAAAGGCATCAGGAAAAGTTGTCCTGGCCCCCTCCCCTCCTCTGGACACTAGTTTTTTAGCAACCAAGTAGAAAGGCCTCTTAGTTCCACTGCGGCTGGGATAGACACCTTGTGACCTCCTGTCAAACGCTATTTAGTGAGTTCCTTTAGCTAGAGTCAGTACCCATCGGCTCCAGCCTGTCAGAGATTAACACAGGAAAACAGATAAGTAGGAGGAGCCCATGTCACCCCCTCTGAATGGCTAGGCAACTCAACCAGGACACATCGGTTACCCGCCACCTCTGCCAGCCCTGTTCTCAGTGCTGTGGGCAACCTAGAGATCGGCAAGGGTGGGAGATGTGTAGACCTGCCCACAGGAGGAGAGGTGGCAAACTGGTGTGAAAGAAAAGAGCCATTCCCAGAGGGTGAAGAACAGCAGTCTACAAGGGGTCCGTGAGCTCTTTTCAGCACCTCAGTGAACCAGCCCAAATCATACACTGCCATCATCCAATAACCCATGAGAATGCTTCCCAGGCTTAGGCAAACACCAAGTTTCTTTGCTTTGGGCTGCAGTTAATTGTATTAGCTGATTATATCAGAATAATGACTGGCTAGGGTCAGCAGTGACACATATAGTTTAACTGGTTTTTGTAGTGGAAAAATAATCAACACCCAAGACATGAAGTTGTGATTTTCCAAACATGAAATCCATTGAAGGAAAATTAATAAAAATAGTCTGTGGTGTTGAAAAGGCTGTGAACTGCTGATTAAGTGGAAAGAGTACTTGGTTAGGAATTCGACATAGGGTGTGAGGCTTGGTTTTGTTAGGGCTGTACTGTAATAAACCTGGGGGTGGCAGGGGAGGCAGGGGCTGCAGAGGCTGGCTATGGAAGAAAATCAAAGAGAAGCATGTGGAGGAGAACCCCAACAGCAGGGAATCAAAAAACCAATGTGGGGAAGTTACAAAAGGAGTAGTGTCTTCTCAAATCCAAAGAGTCCTAGCCCTTAGTCTATACTGATTTGGACACAGATTTGGAGGTAGACTAAGCAAATGTAGGTTCTGGTTCATCTGTTTCTTAGTGGTATGATCTTGGGCGAGTGATTTCACCTCTCTGGCCTCACCAGGCAGCTGGGGTGGGCAGTCTCCACCTGGTAGGGTTACTGATATGCCAAAAAGGAGATTTTTCTTTGGGAGGGTGCTGGCGTATTATGTCCAGAAGGTGGGGCTGGACTTATCAAGTAATGCAGAGAACATAGCAGATGCCTCCTCTCTTAGGAGGGTTAGATGCATCCCTCTGGGTAGTACACAGCCCTTAGGTCAACCCAAGAATAACCCCCTCTGGGAATTTCCCAAGCAGCTCTGAAGAATTGTTTTTTCCTAAAGGTGGTGTTTTTCAACATGTTTAAAATTTGGTCAAGGTGTGATTATTCTGCACCAGTGCCAGGAAGTGGGCAGGGAAAAGGGACCAAGTGAGATGCGGAGAATAAGAAGTTAACAAGGGGTATTCAAAATCGAGGAGAGGGCATGGGTCAAGACCCAGAGAGAGAATGGGAACAGCTGGAGCTGGAAGGGCCAGTGATGATGACAAAGCTAGGCAGGGGCCAGACTGGCCATTGTTGGAGCCATTTTATGACACTTTATCCCAAGAGTCCACTGAAAGGTTTTTTTAATCACAACAGTGAAATTCTCTCTTAAACTAGCCCTTCTAACTCCCACCGAGATGAGACTCCAGCATCTTTTCTTAGCCAGGACCCACCCTGCCCCCTCTCCGCTGTCCATCTCCATCCTATGGCCATCCCAGCACTCTCATCCAAGCGCCATCCAAATTGAATGACAAGGGGAGAGGGGGACAAAGGGATGAGTCCCCTTGCTGCCACCGTGAGCCTGGCCAGGCCTATTCAACTAGGGGACATCTTTGAGCCAGCAAATAAGACCCTGTGCACAGCACAGATGTCTTCAAAACAGGAACTGGGTTCGTGTCAAATCCTGAAGTCAAGCAGCTTAGTGTAATGAAAGGCCCATTGCTTCGTATTAAAGCAAAATAAAAATAAAACCATCTGCAACTGAATTAATCCAAAACTGCAACAAGTCGAAGGCCATGGCTTTCCTGGCACGTAAGTAAGCCCCATTCTCCCTACAAAAATGCTCCCATCAACTTGGTCTAAGTAGCCTTAATATTGCTCTCTGTCAAAGGGATAAAGGGACAAGCAAAAAGGGAAAAAAACTCAGGAGGTCAATAAAATTCATAAATTGTTTTCCCATTTGAAAGAAGCATGAAAGTATCTCCAGCACAGGGCTGTAATAGTTCCTCCATCTCTGCATGTTGCATATCTGAAAAGAACTGTGTTACACAGCCATTCTGGATGGCAAATTGTCAGGAACTGTTCACACATACTTTATGTCCAATAATTCCAAATTGTATATTTGCCATAGAGAAATATCCATGCATATGAACAAGAGGATTGTACGATGACTACTTGTTGTAGTGCTCTTTGTGAGGATGAAAAGCTGTTAGAAACCTAAATATCTATCAGTAGGGGAATGGCTAAATAAATATATACCTATACCTATAGGGCTATTATATTATTATAGTAATAAAACAGTATATAACAATATATTATATAATATGATACATAATGTAATGTAATATATAGTATAGTAGTTGATTATATTTTAGAGCCAGGCTGCAGGGGTTTAAATACAGGCTCTGCAGCAACCTTGAACAAGTTACCTAATTTTTCTAAGCCTCAATTTCCTCATCTGTAAAATGGAGACAACAGTAGCATACCTGCCTCATGAGTTTTGAGAGAATTAAATGAGTTAATTCATGTTAATTATTTAGAATGGTGCCTGGCACATAGTAATCACTCCATAATTAGTTTTTAAAATGTATAACCCTATGGAATTGTATACATTAAAAAAATGTAGTAGATCTATATGTATATTAACTGAGAACAACCTAACACATTGTTCATTGAAAAACAGTAGAATGCTATATTGGTATTCCACTATTTATAGTGTTCTACCACTCATGTTTCCAAGGGAAAAAACTACTGTAAATTTTCTGTGAGTACCTATGTATGTAAATGCATAGGGAAGGGACTAGAATTAGAGGAGGTGATCAAAAAGGACTTCACCCTTATCTGATTTTAGATAGATAGATGATAGGTAGATAGATAGATATTGATGGATGATGGGTGGATGGTTGGATATCGATGTACACACAGATACATACACACATAGTCATAGAATATATCCATACTATCCTTGTAATTTTTAAAATGTGGATAAAAATTAAAGGTCCAAGGATGTACAGATTATTATTCCCCTATTATAAATGAGGAGACTAAAGCTTAAAGATGCCCAATAACATGCTTAAGTGCATACAGCCAACAAGCCCCAGAGGAAGGATTTAAGCCCAGCTCTGCCCATGCCACAGCGTTTCTACCACCGCACACTGCCTCTCCAGGCCGCCCGAGAGTTGACTATGACAAAGGCTAGAAGAAGGGGCCTCCTTGTCCATACTGGCTGGAATGGTAAAAGCTAAATGCAGTGGAGAATTGTGTTGTTGTTTTTGTTTTTAATTAATGAACCTTTTGGAATGTGCCATTCAGCAGTGGAGCTGAATGGTTCCTGCTGTTCCTGCAAAACAAACAAAAGTCCCTCCACCCAAGCCACTTCTGTGGCCGCTTTTCTAGCCTTATCTATCCAGGGACTGTGAAAGGGACACAGAACTGTGGGAGGGGCACCTTCTCCAGCCAGCCCAGCACCCAGTCTCCTGACTCTCTCTGGTTTTCCTCCCATCATACTGGGAGTCTGCATAGACTGGGCACCTCACCCTGGGAGGCCCCCATTCATCCCCACCCAGAAGGGTAAGAGTATTGAAGGCCAAGGTCTCTTGTCCCCATTAGCTTTGCTTTTCCCTGGGCCTCAGTGAGACAAATCGAGTCTTTTTTTTACTTTGTCTTGGTGGTTTTGAGGGTCTCTTCCAGTTCTAATAGCCAAAGGACATTAGAAATTTTCCTTTTATTTTCTCTATTTATACCCTAATATGATGAGTATGGTGGTAATTAGTTCTCAGTCCCATAAGATGGTGTTTAATTAAAACCTCTGGCCATTTTGGCTGTCTTCATATTTCTGAGGAAAACTCCCCAAATAGATAAGTAAGGCATTCTTCAAATGTTAACTGTCCATTTCATCCTGGTCCTAGGAAGCGTCGTCTGCCTTAGGATATCAAGGGTAATTGAAAGTTGAAAAGTTTTGGAAGAATGGCATAACTAAGAATGGCTTTAGCCTTACCGTATAGTAACTGGGTGACCTTGAGCAAGCACAATCTCTCTCAGACTCAGTGTTTTCCTTTGAAAAAAATAGGTGTAATACCTACTCTTTAAGATGCTGGGTGGATGAAAGACACGGGATCTGAGAAGTGCTTGAACCTAGTGGGAGTCTGCAAGATGTCCCTTCCCTCCTTCTACAAAGAGCAGCTCTCCTCTTTCCAGAGTTACTAAGATGTCGACAGCCTGGGTCTGCTCCCCAAGTGAGTGGCTCCTCTCTGAAGTCTGATCCTTTTTATTTTCCTTAAGTCACAAAGCCCAGTGTAAAGTGTAATTGCGTGTTTGTGAGCGAGAGAGAATAGATCAGGCTTCTTTGAAAATGGCTTCTTTGCTAAAACCACAACCTCAGATCTGATACCAAAAGAATCTGCTGGCACTGGTCCCTGTCAAAACAATTTGGAGACATCCAGAGACCATCCTCCAGAGCTGGCAGTGGGCCCCCAAGCTGAGCCTCACTCTCGAATTCCCAACAGGCTCAGGGGGCAGGTCCCCAGCACTCTATCGCACAGCCCCATGCTTCTGTGCAAAGGAGAGCTTGGCATTCTGAAGCAAGATTCTCTCTCTCTACTGCTCCCGCCCCCTGCAGAAACCACACAGACACACAGACACGCACGCAAACACACACGCACGCAGGCACAGGCACACATACCCCAATTTTCAGAAGGCTCTTGGCACTGCCCACCCCTTCCTTAGCTGGACAGAGCTGTGGAGCAGAAAGCAGGCCAAGGCTGCCTTCTTCATTCCTAGTCCCCCCACTTCCCTCCTCCAGAGTCAAGGTTTTTTCAAGAGTTTCAGGGGCAACGACTGGTGGGGAGGGGGCTGCAGACATTGTAGCTGCTGCCAAGTCCTTTTCTTTCTGCCACAGTATGTTTTATAAGCCGGCATGTAGTTTATTCTTCTAAACACTTCGCTAGGGTGCAGGGCCTGGAGTTGCCATAGCAACACCTTTTAACTCCTCCTCATCCAGGAGGCAATGCCAATCCCCAGGGCTTTGGGAGAGAAAGGCAAAAAGAGACACCTGTGGATGAGGAGAAAGGAGAGGGAAGGCCATAGGGGATTCCTTAGAGAGGGCCTTCACGCAGCAACATGGCACCCGGCCACGAAGAGAAAAGATCCAGGAAGGTCCTGGAAGAGGAAGCTGGTGGGCTGGCGTTAGCATTTTTCATGGACTACAGTATTGATTGGTGGGGTCGTAGGGGTCAAGGGGAATGGAAACGTCTACACATTTCCTTCAGGGAGAGAACAGGCAGGCATCAACCCAGACAGACTGGAAACCAGAAGGGCTGTGAGCTGGGAATACTGGGAGCCACCTACTGGATGCCAGCAGGGTACTGTAAGGCAGCAGAGGTCAACAAGCCGGCAGCCCACATCCACACCTCCCATTTTTAAAAGCATTATCTCATCCCTGCCACTAGTGCAGTGCACCAAACCGAGGCAGAACAGTTTTGGATCGGTGCCAGCAGCATCGAAGTTTTTTTTGTTTCTTTTTTATTTTTGCTACCATAATGTTCTTGTCTTTGGGTACTTCCTGGTAACTTTGCTTTTCTCTGGGCAGTCTGCTGAGGAGGGGGATGTGGGAGGATTTCTTAAATAAATCCAGAGAAATTACAAGAAACTTTCTGTATCAGCCCAGACACACAGCAGGAAACCTAAGCAGCGAACAGAGTCAGGCAGTGCCCCCGCTGGAAGAGGTCCCCTTGCTCCTGTTTCCACTGTTCCCTGGTGAACGTTCAGGGTGGAAACCCAAAAGCCAAGAGCAAGGGGGAGGCACGAGGTCTCCCTCTCCCCACACACCAAAATCCAAGGGAACACACCCAAGCCATTGTCAAGCGGGGGACGACGCCCTGACTCCAGCTGGCTCCGGGCCCCGAGTATGTGCTCTTCCCTGAGCAAGACCAGAGCCCGCTGCCACCACCAGCAGCTCCCAGCGTTACTCAGGCGGGAGTGACACCCACGGGGTGAGGGCTGTCAGAGGAGGAGAAAGAAAAGCTTCCAGGCCTCAGGCAGCCCCAGAGAATCCTTCCAGGCAAACCCAGGGGCCACTCAGGTTCCCCAGGGAGAGGGAAAGGTGCACAACACAGGCCCCAAGAAACCGCTAACACGAGTGACCCCAGGCCACACAAACGCCCGTGCCTGCCGACTGGACTGACCTGCTCAGCACGGCTACCTCCCTTGCTTTTCCTAGGCCCGCCAGGCCCACCAGCGGCGCCCCTCCCCACCAGGCCCCTGCCTCCCCGCCCTCCTCCCCTGCAGCACATTTGTGGAGGCCCTCACCAGGACCCAGTGGAAAATTTCTTTCCCCTTTATGACTGTCCTTAAAACACACACGCTCCATTCTTCACCTCTGAATCTGCACAGGCAGAGGGTGGCTAGACTGTGTCCTACCGTACCCCCCAGCCCGTGTATACACACACACACACGCACACACACACACACACACACACACACACACACACAAAGAAAGAGCAAGGGCCACTGGACTTGCATGCCTTATGAGCTGGAAAGGAGAGGAGAGATGTTTTCCAGCTGCTACTCCACCTCTGGCCAACCATGCACAAGTGTCCCGAACACTCCCAAACAAGTTCTCCCAGGGCACACTCTCAAGGCCGTTGATATGGTTCTACTTCTTACTGAGTCTCTCATCAAGACACTAAGTCCGATTTGGAATAGTCACCATGATGTGACCCTTGGCATCTTTTTTCTTTTAGAGACAAATCTGTTTTCCACTGCTCAGTCTCCCCCTCCCCACACACATTCAAGGAAAAAAAAAATAGCCTTCCTGTGAATTCTCACAGCTATGTGATAAGTGATCCCTCACACACGCCACCTCCTGCTTGCTATCAACACTCTCAAATACAGTTCCTCCGGGGAGGGTCAACCCCACCGCTTTCTTCTCATTTTTCCCCTTAAATCCACCCAAACTTGGCAGTCCAAGAAGCTCAGTTAGCACTTGCCTAGGGAGTGTGAGGCGGGGTTAGGTCTCAGTGAAAAGAATGAACTTAGTGGGGAAATGGTGAAAACTCAGAAAACTTCAAGTTTCTCTCTCCTGCAACTTTCCCTGCATATGGCTGGCAACTTTCTTTCTTTCTTTCTTTTTTTAACTATTCATCATCCCAACATTTTAGTTGGCATTCCAAGTTTTAGAAACACTCTCCCCACCTTTCTCCGTCAGCCCGTCCTTCCGTGATAGTGAAAAGGGAAATTTTCCAGATGTCAAAAGGACCGGTAAGGACCTCACGCCCTAAAAGAGCATGGCTGCAAGGGGTTCACTCAGCCTCTGTGGGTTTCTCTGCAGGGCATCTCCCCCCTCGGTCGTGCCGGAACCCCTGTCCCAGGAACCTGAGTATCCCCACCTCGTCCCAAGCCCAGGCAGAGAAAAGGAGCGGGGCTCGCCATGCCACCCGGAGCAGCGCCCAAGTCCGGGCTGCAGCGCGCGAGCTGGCACCGCGGGGGCTCTGGCGGGGACACCGGGAGCGCTTACCGATGTCAGAGTTGCAGAAGGCGTCCTGGGGGTGGCTGGGCGAGCATGTGCACGCCTCGGCGCCCCAGTCCCCCAGACTCCAGCTGCCCAGGAGCACGACGAGCCCGAGCCAGGGAGTCATTGCCGCCGCCGCTGCTCGCCTCTCCAAAGTTGCCTTGCGCGCCGCCGGCGGGGTCGCCGCAGCCTGAGCTCGCTCGCCCTCCCTTGTGGGGCAACTTTGGCTTCGGGCGCGCCGCCCTCCGAGTGCCCAGCGGGACGGGATGGGGTGTGGCGAGGCTGCCTCGGCGCTGGCGCACGACTGGGCGGGTGGGCAGTCTCGCCGGGCGAAGCAGTGGGAGCTGGAGCAGGAGCCGGAGGAGCAGGAGGAGGAGAAGCTGTTCGAGCGTCCGCCCGCTGCCTGCTCTGCGCGGTAGCCCGGCGGCCGAGTGATATAGCGCGGGTCCCCCGGGCACCCCCTCTCGAGCGCGCGAGGCCCGCCGTCTCGGACCAATGGCAGAGCCGCATTACCTCATCGGCCCTCCAAAAAAGGGGCGGGGCCGGGGGCGCGGGGCGACGGGGCGGGGCCGCCCGTACCGTTCAGATCCTTATAGGGAATAATGCAGCTGTGGGCACGCGAGTGGGTGGGCTGGACGCGCCTCCGAGGCGCACTGGCAGAGGGGCCCTCCGAACGGCGCCCCCGTGCCCTTCCCGCCTGCACCCTCGCCACACGCCCACCCCGCCCTCTGGACGCCTCTGACCCAAACCGGAATCAACTACCACCAACCCCTTGGCAGGTCAGAGGTGGCCCTGCCCCGGAGACCTTGACTGTGCCTGGTGGAAAGGATAGGCAAAGGCTAACTCTCTACCTTCTCTGGAGAGAGCAGGGTCAGAAGGGAAAGAAGCAGGTTGATGACCATCCCCCATACACTCCCACCCCTTATCGCCGCCCCTGACTTTCCTGTCCACGAGGAAGCCATCGGCCTCTTGGAGCTGGCTGTAATAAAAGGTTGTTTCCTGGGCTCAGGCAGAGTAAATTGTGAAGTCATTCAACAAACACCGTTCTGGATGCTGGGATGAGCAAAACAAACTCTTTGCTCCCTTGGAACTTGAAGGCAATACGTCAGTAAATACATGAGTACATAGGGTGATTTTCTAAGGTAATAGTGCCATGAAGAAAACAAAACAGAGTAATGGGTTAGAAATGACTGGGGAGGGTGCTGCTGTCTATGCGATAGTAAGGAAAAGTCTGTCTGAGGAGGTGACATCCTGGCTGAGATGTGAACAAGAAGCCTCAGCCATGTGGCAGTCTGGAAGGAGAGAACAGCAAGTGCGAAGTCCCTGAGCCTGTTTGAAAAACAGTAAGTAAAAAGGGAGGGAGGAAATGGTAACTCCACCTAGGGCAGATAGGTCTCCATCCTTCAGCAGGAACTTGAGGGTGAACTGATCCAAAACTGGGATAAAACCAGATCCTGGAGAACTATCCAGAATCCGAGACTATGAGCTATAATGGATAACTGCTAATAACTAACACTGTGACTATTTTTATTATTCAGTAACATCTTGATTCTGCCTTATATTTTCCATACCTCACCTCATTACATCTCACAGTAATCCTTTTAGATAGGAAAAACACCAAGTATTATTCACACTTTCCAGATGAGGAAACTGGCACAGAAAAGTGACATTACTTGGCAACCAGCCAGGAACTCAATTCACTCACTTCCACCTTAAGAGAGGCTTTTATTTTCTTGGACTTTAGCAGCAGTTTGCTTTAACTGTGCAAATGCCCTTTTGCAGCTGGAGCCTTCTATCGTTCTATTCTTGGGTCTCTCTCACTTTCTCTCCCAACTCATCCCATTTGGAAAGAGACTTAAATGATTTGGCAATAGAAATGCTAGAAGTTTGGAACAAAATAAGGACTAGGAAGTACTGCTCAGAAATGCAAGTTCAACCTCTTTCTCAGAAACTCCTCTGTTTACACCTCAGAGAAGTGACATTGGAATGGGAGAATCAGAAAATTTCACTGGAAATGGTATTTCCAAGAACATTTTTAAAGCTCCTTTTTTCCTCTTAAAAATTTTAGCTATAAGGAAGGGAATCTAGTTTCCACATTTTTCTGTCTTGTCGCCTTCCCAACTTTTAAGACCCTTCCCACCTTAACTCTAACTATAGCCCGACCTAGAGAGAGCTTTCCTTCTCTCGGTGGTTACTTTAGAACTTTGCTCCTTGTTTCATGGGATATAGTTGTACTATTTCCCCAACCACACTAGAAAGACTTGGAGGCCTGAGATATTTGGCCACACTGCTTTTTAGCCCTCAGAATGCAAAATTGGGTCCCTGGAGACATGGATATGGGTGTGGCCAGCAACCCGTTGAGTCTTGAGCAGTGGACGCTCTGTATGCCACTCCAAGGATCCAGGTTGAATGAGGGCATACTTGGTCGGATTTTAGAGTTTTGTTTATCCCTGCACGGTGTCAGTCATGTGGAAGGTTTTATAAGCCTTTCCAGACCAAATCCACTTTGGATAAGCATCTTACGTGTAGGGGTCCTCTCTTCTCTCTTTTCTTCTCACTTTAATGTTTTGTCCAAATTACCAGTAGTTTCTCCAAGGGAAGGCTTGCCAAGAATATGAGTATCAGAAATAACTTTTGCTGAACTTCAAGCAGCAGGTTCTGTATAGAAAACATCTGAAGCTTTTGATTATGGCAGCTTCTTAATTATGTAAGTGTGAGAGCAAACAGATTGTTTTCCGAGCTGAAAGGTAATAAAATTGCCTTTTGGTTTATTTCCTCTCGTTCCCTATCTAAGCTGGGCCAGTGTCTTTGGAGTTCCACGTCCCTTTCAGTTGGGAAGTTCTCCCTGATGTCTGACCTGAGGGGACACCCTTTGCCCATCCATGTGAGGCCAGCTCAGTCCTCACGCCGAGGAAAAGAGAAAGCAAGCTTCATGAACCCTGTAGAGGGGAGCCTTACTGCTAGGGTCAGGCCTTCCAGCAAGCTGACTTCACAGCCATCAATCCGGACGTCATGGTGTCCATGGGCCTATAATATGTAAGAATTGCTTTTTCAAGGCCACTTCAGAAGCTAGATGGGGTAGGCCTGGGGCTACTGGTAAGACTGAAGATACAGGCTCCCCACTTTCTCTTGACAGCTAAGGACAATGATAGATTTATAAACCCCAGAAGAACTGAAGAAATTTCTAAATCTGTCTTGTCCACCCCTCTTCCTTTCGAGTTCCAGGATGCTAGAATCTATGGAAGTCTCTTATAGACACTTAGAGGTCCTGAAAAATGACCTCAGAGACTACCCATCCTCATTTGATAGTTGGGGAAAATAAGGTTCAGACAGGTGAAGGAATTTGCCCAAAGTCTCACGGTTAGCCCATGGCAGAGCCAAGATTTTGCTGCAGCTGCCTGATTCCTTACCTGGGCTCTCTCCCACCCACTCATGGGCCTCGGTCCCCCCCAGCTGCAGTGCGTGACCTAATGTTTATACTCTTCTGCAGCCACTCGCAGTCCTGAATTTGCATTTCAGATCTATAGATGAGTTTCAGAGTCCCTTTGCACAGTGCCCAAGAAGTAGAGAATTCTGCCTGCACTGACTAAATCGTTCTCTGTTAAGATAATAATCACCTCTGAACCAATCATAATGAATACAGCTCTGTACTCCTCAGAGGTTTATCTCTTTTGTGTTTATTTTTCCCTTTCTAAATTATCTAATACCTTGTGAAAACATTTCAAACATATTGCTGCAAAGAGACACATGAAAATTTTCTTTCTGGGGGGCAAAAAGAGGCTGGGGTGAAAAAAAAAAGCGGAAGACCTGAGATTTGTTCCAAAGGTTGCTGCAGAGCAGTTGTGTGTGTGGGCAAGTCACCTCACCTGTCTGGACTCAGTTTTCCTGTTTGTTGGATGAAAGATGTAACTCAGTGATCTCCAAGATCCCCCCTGGCTGGAAAGTCTCAGAATCCATGGAAAAGTCTCAAGCACAAGGTGAATGTCTCTGAAGGGAAGATAGATCTTGCCATTTAAACAGGTTTGAGACAAATCAAACCTGACCAAGACTGAAGCATGTCCATCAATCTCTCAATCAACAATGAGTTTCTATTCTGCTTTCTGCTCTCTCCTCCAAGACTCAGGCTGAAAACAAAGATTGTGATGGCAAAGGCATAGGACAGATTGAGGGTCTTGTTCCTGATAGAGCCCCACTGTAATTACTTGTTTATCTGTCTTTTTGCCTCTTGGGTCATAAGCACTAAAAGGTCAGGAAATATGCCTTTTGTTATCTCCATACCTTATTTCCAAAATTCACTGAACTCCTCTACTGCCTTAGATCACAGCTTAAATGTCATCTCCTCCAGAAAGCCTTCTATGATTCCCATCCCTAGTCTTTGTCAACCCCCTTCCATGTTATCCTGTGCTTCTTTCTTTCACACCACTTGTCTGACTGTAAAGTGATTGTTTACCTTCCTGGATTGTAAGCCCTTTGAAGACAGTGTTGGTAATAAAGATCGAGTGTTGGTAACAAAGAAGTCAATAAGTATCGGTTGAATGAATGGAATTGATTTGGCCCCACTGGCCCCTTTCCAGTATTCAGATAGGCAGGTGGTAGCTCCTTGGAGAGCTCACAGAGCCCTATCCCTCTGGCCAGTGCTAGGGGGCACTGTAAGCCAGAGAACACCCATTCCCTCAGCCTGCATCCTCAGCCAATCTCACTGAGAAGGTGGGAGAGGCACAATTCCATGCTAGTCAGTGGGGTGTGGGTGCCTTTGAGTGGGTGAAGCTAACCCCTCCCATCTGCAGTGGCCACAAAGCTCTCAGTCAGCATCCCGTCTGGGTCCTCAGCTGCCCAGCTTTTCCACCCCCAGGCTGGCCACATGTCAACCCAAGGGGAGCCGTGCTCTCAGGAAGCTAGATACTTGTGAATCATGGGTTTGTGGGGATTGGGGAGATCTGGGAACACGACAGAGGATGCCACAGTCCTACCCTTCCAGGGCAGAGCTGGCCTCTGGAAATTAAACCTGGTGAAGGTACTGACAAGATGTGAGACATTTCTACTGCTGTATAGGGAAACACCTCTTTTCTTTCCCACCCCTTCTCTTCCAGACCCCAGCCTCAGTGGCTTTCCCCAAACCCACAGTCCATCTGAAAGTCATTACATTCAAAATAGCCTTTTCCAAGCAACAGACAGCCCTGGTCCACCCATCACCATGAGCCCTGGCCAGACCCTCAGCAGGGTTGCTGCCCAGCACTGGGGAATTCTGGACCTAAGGTGGTAGGTACTTCAGGTTCTCTCTGTGTCTGGCACCAGCAGGGAGTAAACACCTTTCCTTACTTCCATCTGGAGCCAATTTCATGGCAGTAAAATTGCAGGGCGTCTCTTGCCCCAGCTCTCCCCCAGCCCTGCCAGGGAGTAAAGACCCCTTAGTGTGAGTCTCTGGCTGAATTCACCTGAGTCCTGGGGTTTTTTGCATTTCTTTCCACAGAGAACTACTCCCAGAGATTTTAAGCCAGAAAACACATGTGCACGGTGGAGACATTTTCTGCCCCGCTTTCTGGGGTGGTGGGAGATGGGAAACAGAGCTAATATTCCAGCACTTGCTCTTTTTTTTTTTTTTTAAAGTGACTGTGTGCTCAGTTGGTCGATTATTTCTGTGAAGGGTAATATGCAGTAGAGGCAGAACTTCTCCTCCTCGACCCTGTCTTAATGTCTTCCTTATGCCCATGGAGTTCGTGTGTTTTTCCTTTAAAAATGAGTAGCTCCTTTGTGGTTTCTTTGACGGTTGCACGCTCAGCTTTGCACAGAAGATGCACATGAGCATCTCTGCCTGGTGCTGTGTGGCTTTGGAGGGAATGGGACGGACAGACAGACATAGGGTTGCTCTGCTGTCAGACTGGGCTGCAAATCCTGTTTCTGCCAAGGTGCTTGAGCTCTCTTCGCTTGAACTTGCTGGAATTGAAATTGACTTATCCTGCGCAATGGGGATGCCCAAAGAGCATTTGATGTCATTGATCACATCCTTCTCTAAACTCGGCTGCTGAGACTCCAGTCTCTCTGGGTTTTTGCTTTCTGCCTCTCCAGCTGTACCTTCTCAGTCTTCTTGGCAGGCTCTTTAGGCTCTTGCTGCCACTAAAATGTAGGTGTTTCCAAATTTTCTGTCCTTGGCTCCCTTCTCATCCCTTCCCTTCCCTTCCTTTTCCTTCCTTCCCCTTCCCTTCCCTCCTAGCCTCCACACTCTCCCTGGCTAATCCCACCCTCTCCCCTGGATCCACCTACCACTCTGCTCTGTGCACTAGAACGGACACTGTAAGCAGCAGTATCCCTCTGAGCTCTTGTCTAGGTCCAACATCCCCCTGGACAGTTTCACCTGGAGGGCCCATGGCCTCCTCAGTCCCTAAGGGTCCAAACTCATTGTCTTTTCCCCTCAGTCCTCTCTGGTGTTACCCATCCCCGCTAGTGGCACCGTCATTCACCGAGTCCAGTAGAATCTCACTCCTCACACCTCTTCTAACCATCCCTTTCTCCCTTTTCCCACCGTGTCTGCCTTGGATCAGGCCCAGATAGTCTTTCCTGACAATTTCAGTAGGCACATAATTGCTCACTCTGTCCAGAGTCTTTCTCTGTCAAATTCAACTTTTGCACTGCTGCTGGTTTAAAGTTTTTCAAATATAAGTCGGAAATCATGCTGTCCTTTGCTTAAAAATGATTCATTTGTCCTCCATGGCCTTCTGAACAGTTTTAAACTCCAAAGAAAAGCATACAAGGCTCTCTGTGATCTGGCTCTTCTCAGGGCCCCACAGAGGGGGGCCATTCGAGTAGAATACAGTGGGATTGCTACCGCTGTAGTTACACAACAACATGTCCTGTCCTTGCTTATCTCTTCCAACCTATGCCCTCGTTCCCATCTTCCAACCTTTTAGGTTCTGGCTATCAGTTTCCTGCCTCTGAGGCTTGTTCACACTGCACTTTTTGCCTGGAATCCACCTTCCATCTTTATGTCCCTGACCCTCCTCGGTCTCATCTGTCAGGATCTTTATCTTTCCGGATTCAACTTGAATCAGCTCATGGATGTTTTCCTGACCCTCTCTCTGCCTCAGCGGAGCTGATGAATCCCCCGAGGTCTCTCCTTCCTCACTCCCCTCCCACCCACACAGTATCCCCCAGATTTCCACAGTGCCTCCCACACTCTGTTGCCCCTAGTGGCTAATACCTTAGACAGCAAGCAAATACAGGGGCGTTTTCAGTCTCTAGCTCAGCATCTGCACATCGTAGTCACTTACCAGATACTGAGAGAATAAACTAACCAATGAATGGCAGAGAAAATGGGGGGAGGGACAGTCAGTGTATAAGCTTCACAAATTCACCATAATAGAGTTTCTGGAATCCAGCTTCTTGGGTCCAGAAAGTCAACTAGATTCAGCTTCCAGAATTAATCAGTCCCAGGGACACTAGGATTCAAAAGAGACCAGCAAATGCCATTGTCTTTGTTTCCAATGAGAGATTTAATTGTCATGTCATGTCATGTCATGTCAACACGACCCTCATAGTTTTCCTGATAATCATAGAGAGCTTCGTATGAAGCTAGTTTCTCATCAGAAAGTTGCTTTGGTGTGTATGGAGTCTGAACACAGGAAATGAGGTCAGGTTATCTCAGCTGAGATACTGTGGAATTCTCCTTCTTGCTGAGGGGAATCCTTGGCCAAGGGCACGACAATGCCCACACCTGCTGGCAAGAGTCCCTCTCCCTGGTCAGTGACAAGACCAGACACATATTGCCGACTTTAACCCCTTTGGTCTTTCTATTTTTCTGCTCCAAACTTGCCACTCCTCCCTTTTTTTGCCCAGACTTTTTCTGCACCAGGAATATTATGATCCATTTGGTTTCTATATTTTAGATTACAGTCACCTTCCAATAATGACCCTCAGGTCAACAAGTTTGGGTTTTGGGTTTTTGAACTCTCCCCTTACCATGTCTTGATTTACTGCCACAGATGGCTAAGCGCATGCATGGTGTGTGAATTTATAGCTTCAGTGCTCAGAAGACAGAAAGCCTTCTTTCCATTGCTCCACTGACAGTCTCTATTTGCGTCACAGCTTGCATGTCACAGTGTGTTCATCAGCCCTGGAGAGAAAGTACAGGGTTCCCTCCTTCCTGCCCTCCTTCCTTCCAATTTCCTTAGACATTTACTGGTTGTCCACTAGTACACAATAAGCACTGAGGATCTAACAGTGAACAAGGCACAGACCTACCCTCAAGGAGTTCCCAGTCTAGTGGGAGAGAAAGATGTGAAAACAATAGTGGGTGGTGTGAACTATAACAGGAGGGTCAAGTGTGCCATGAGATGTTGGGCCACCCTACCAGGAAATGGGGAGGTATTTGGAAACCCATATTATGGTGAGACAGAGAGCCAAAGGTGGGAGAGAACTGTGGGTCATCAAATCCAACCCCCTCATTTTACCGATATAGGAAGATGTCCAGAGTTGTGGGCTTCTATATGGTCACACAGAATTACTGGCAAAGGCAAGACAAGAAATTAGACCCCTTAGTATCTCATCATCTTCCCGTCACTCCAGACTCCTCTAATTCAGTGCTGGGCCCATGAGAATTAGATTAGTATTAGATTAGAATTAGATTAGATTAATTAATAAATAATTATTTTCCTGTCCTGTAACATTCATCAACCTTGGGATGATAAGCTGAAAAGATTTCTAAGACAAGAGAAAGGAAAGGGAACTTGCATTAGTGGAGTACCTGCTATGTTACAGGCACTTTCAATACAGTGTTTGCTCCAATCCTCACAACCCTAAAAAGTAGATATTATTTTATGTCCATTTTACAGCCAAGAAAACAGAGGCTCAGAAATTAAATTTCTTACAAGGAAGGAGTGGCAGAGCTGTGATTCAGACCTAGAGGTCTCTTTCCAAACCAGCAGTCTTTCTGGAGACCGCAAAGTCACTGTACCCATAGGTTCATGAAGTGCTGGTGACTTCCTCTTCATCTTTGGGGTTCCTATTGAGCACTTAGAGCTCTTGATCATTGTATGATGCAACCAAGCAGAAGGAGACATGGTACCTCCACAAGGAGGGCCAGTGAGGGAGCTTTTATTAGCAGGCAAGTGAAATGCATCATCTCTTGTTTGACCTGGTTTGCAGTGGAGAAAAGGCAGGAGAAATCATAGGGCAGGCAATATCTGGGGGTAAGGTTAGGTCCTTCATTACTCTGAATTTGAACAGATGCCACCAGAAAATTACATTTGTCTTACCAAGAAAGGGCCCAGAATCCAGAGGCAAGCTGATAGAACAGTGATCAGTATTTTTAACAGCTTTTGAATATGGCTTCATTTCCTCCTGAAATTTTAAGCATACGATTGAGGAAATATACCAGGTTTTTGTCTCAGTTCTGCCACACACAATAGCTGAGTGACCATGCGTAAATCAATAAACCCCCTTTCTTTAAATGTAAAACCAGGGGTTTAGATTTTATGATCTCTCAAAACTTCCCAGTGGAATATTCTGGAAGGCAGACTGACAAGGGGGTTAGGGACCAAGGCTTGTGATGTCAATAAACCTGGGTTTTGATCCTTCTTCACTTTTTCACTGTGACATTGAACAAGTTCCTTAACCTCGCTGAGCCTCAGATAGCTAATGGTAAAATGGAAGAGAAATTCATAGGATCTTCATGAGGATCCAACAAGGTATAACGAATAAGGCACTGGCACAGTCCTGACACATAGTAAATTCTCACTGAGAACGTGTATGGACCAGGGTGTGGCCCTACAGCTATAGAGAAGAATGAGACCCCTGCCATCAAGTAGCCTATTGTCATCAATCTGTGTTTATGAAGGAAGAGCATATTCCCGTATCCTATCCCCTTTGACCATGTACATAATACCCAAAGAAGGGCTATGGGGGGAAGGGGAGGCAGCAAAGGAAACCAAAACTTGATAGTAATAGCTAATTCTTACAGAGTGCCTACTGAGTGCAGGGTGTTCTTCTAGGCAGTTTGTGTATATTAATTCATACTAAACTTTATAATGTAAGCTGTGAGGTAGACGAGATTATCCTCACCATCCCTTTTTTCTTCAGGTATAGAAACAAAGGTACAGAGAAATTATGTAACTTGCTCAAGATTACATGGGCAGGATGCTGCAGTGCTGGGATTTGAATCCAGAGCAGTCTGGCCCAAGAGTCCATGCTCTTAACCACCCTTCCAGCCTGCCTCTTCAGGGTGAAGGTGAACACGTAGAAAATAGCAAGGATACAAGGGGCCAATGCCCAGTGTCTGTCACTGGGTGGGTCTTCCTTCCCAGAATGCCTTGCACCCATCAATCAAGGTGTGTAGGAACATGAATCAGCTATGGTCCCTATCAGAAGGACACTTAGTAGGGCAGAGAGTACATCAGCAGGCCCTACTGAAGAATAATATTCATGGTGTCGAGGTGATTTCCACCTTGGGATGAGCACAGAAGCTAGAATCAGAACACTTATTCAAGTCCCATCTCCTCCATCTACTGAGTTTCTCTCTAAACTTATATTTACTCTCCATAAATTGAGGACAAACATTTAATTAACAGAGGTAGTTTTAAGGATCAAATAATAGATAACTAACATTGACTGAGGATTTATTATGTACCAGGTCCTGTTTTTGTACTTTACAGGTACAAATGTATTTAATTCTCAAAACTCTAAGATGTAGGGGCTGTTATTATCATACCCATTTTACAGAAAAGGAAGTTGAGGCATAGAGAGGTTCAGTACCTTGGTCGAGATCACACAGTTAATAAGTCGTGGAACCAGAATTGGAAGTTCAGCATCCAGTTCTGTGCTCCTTACCACCTCTCTGTACTCCAGTGATGGGTTGAAAACATTTTGCAAACACTAAGTGTCATTGTTGTCTCTTACTTCCATGTCTTAAGTCTTTGTTCATGCTGTTCCCTTGGCCTGTAGTGCCCTTCCTCCTCTTACCTGACTACCTCTTACTTGTCTAGAGGGGTGAAAAGTGAGGTTCTGGAGCCCCCAGTGGTGTGTTGGAGCTGCCTCACCCTGGCTTATGAGAGCCGATGGTTAAATTTTCTGGAATTTTCCCAGTCAGTTGTTAAACACAGCTATTATTAAAAATGTAATTATATAAACTTACAATCAAACAAATTATATTAAAAACACAGGTGATGAAATACTTAAAACTCATCACTTCATTATTTTATTACATTATACTCTAATCTGTGCTCTTGAGGTTATTTCCAGCTATTGAATCTGTATGGCAGAAACAGTCTTCCCAACTCTGCATTCTGTGACATCACACTGGTAACTTAAAATTGGCCATGATGGGAGTATTTATACCATAGTAATTGGCAGATGCTACAAACCAGGCTTTTTGTCCTGGAGAGCTAGTTGTTAAGTATTTACCAGCACACCACTGCCATTTATTAACTGTGTGATCTTGGACAAGTAACCTTTCTGTACCTCAGTTTTCTCATCTGTAAAATAGGGACAGCATTAGTGCCTACTTCACAGAGTTGTGAGGAATAAACATCATACACGGGAAGGATTTAGCAGAACTCCTGGTACAGAGTCAGCCATCAATGAGTGGCCACTGTCAATATTATTATTAAGGCAGTCGTATTATTATCATTAATCATCATCTCATACAAGCAGCCTTTCCTTCCACCCAAGCTGGGTTCCGCCATCAGAGATTATCTGTGACTTGATATTCATCACAGTGCACTGGGATTGTCATTTTCTGTGTCATTTTCCCTCTTTAGGAGGCGAGCTAGTTGACAGTCTAATTGAGTTTTCTGAGCACTTAGCCCAATGCCTGACACACAGGCATTTGTAGGTCCTCAACAAACTGTTAGGTTGTTAGTGAGGAAAGTGTTTCGAAGCTACTGAAAAACCAGAATTAGGGAACTTGGAGGTTTCTCTAATCACATTACAAACTTTTAAGAAATTCTTCTCCACACCCAAGCACTGCTGGAATACTGTGTTTGGGGTTCATGCCTTGGGAGTACCTTATAATGTGGTCATTTTGGAATTTCAGGAACTAAAAGCCCCCTGACTTGGTGCCCAGACAGACCCACCACACACTGAACTCTTTTATAACAAAGTTCTCAGTGTGTATAATATGGAGCCCCTGTGATAGTCTTAGCATGTCAAGAATATGACCAGTAACTTTCCAAACCGCTTGAAGGTAGCTGGAACTGCCTCTGCCTCAAGTATTTAGAGAAAAAATATTGTGATGTCACGTCAACAAACTCTTAAAGAGACTGCACATACCTAGAGTGCTTTTCAAGGACTAGGAGCCAGTGATTGGAGGCTGATTTCAGGGAGAAAGGAGGGGAGAGGCCAAAGGCATGTTGAAAAATCATTTTTTGTCTGTTGTTCCTTTGTATGAACTGGTTGCTGGCTTCTGCAACACCCAGTAATTAAAATGGCTGGAATGCTTTGCATTTTTACAGCACTGTGAAGGCGGCTCAGAGGCCTAGAGCTGGAGCCAGCTGGAGGCCCAGGGATCCTACCCCTTGGCCTGGCAGAGGCGGCTGGCATCTGCCTTGGGTGGGGGGGGGGGCGGAGTTGGCGGCAGGGG